>NC_137936.1:33987069-34257069 GCF_963969265.1 Rhamphochromis sp. 'chilingali'
TGTGTAACACAACTTCTGATCACAGGGAGTTCCTCTGGGTTTACAGTTCTGCATGTTAAACCTCATCAGTATCTTGTTGACATAGGTTTCTTGTGACATTGTTACACATCCATCAGACTGAGTGAAATCAATACCCAGAAAATGCTTAAGTCTGCCCAAGTCTTTCATCTTAAATTTGACTGAAAGCATTTCTTTCGCATCCTTCATTACCTTTTCATTGCCAGCAGCAATTATCAGGTCGTCCACCCAGATGATCATAATCACCTTACCATCTTTTGTCTCTTTGGTATAAACACAGTGGTCTGCTGGGTTTTGCCTGAAACTGTTCGCTGTTAGGTATTCATGCAAGATCCTATTCCAGTTACGACCAGATTGTTTTAACCCATACAAGGATTTTTGTAATCTACAGACTAGCCCTTCTCCCTCTTCATAACCTTCTGGCTGATCAATGTAGATTTCATAATCAATGGGAGCGTGTAAATATGCTGTCTTCACATCCATTTGATGGAGTAACAGGCTCTCCTGCGCTGCTTTCTGTAACAAAACTCTTATGCTGGTTAAGTTGGCTGTTGGTGAGAATGTCTCTCCATAATCTATCCCCAACTGTTGGCTGTAACCTTTGGCTACGAACCTTGCCTTGTATCGGTCGTTTCCCTCAATGTCACTCTTAACGGAATAAACCCACTTCCCCCCCACTGTTTTCTTTCCCTTTGGCAAAGTGGTTAGGGTAAAAGTGTCATTTTCCCGTAACGAGTGAATTTCTTCATCCATGGCTTTGATCCAGTTCTTTGAGTTAGCTGATTCTATGGCTTCCTTAAATGTGTTTGGGACACCACACACTGCCCTGTAGCAGTAGTCTATGGTAGTGTGGATCTCATCGCCGCCACTGTTGGCAGCTACAAAGTCATTTAAATGTCCCGGTTTTCTTCTCTCCCTAAGAGGATACCTTTTGTTGACAAATCCATCACTTGTCACATTTGTCTCTTTTCGTTCACGCTCATCAGGTATACCACTTTGTGGACTTGTGTCTGTCACAATAGGTTCTGGAACCTCATTGTCCTTGTCACCTTTCTCTGAAGGTCTGTTAGCCATAGGCTGTCTTACTCTGCTACAGTCATCATTTAGTTCTTCCTCATCTGTCTGTGTTTGTCTTTCTACATTTACTTTGCTCACAAACTTAACAAGTCTATGTTTCTGAACTTTCTCAGTTTCAGGGTGGTAAACTAAGTAGGCGGGACTGTTCTTATCATAACCTACAAAGAAACCTTGGTCACATTTTGAATCAAGTTTCCCCTTGTCCTGTTTGTATGCATAGCACACAGACCCAAATTTCTGCATTTTTGACAAGTCTGGCTTTTTACCTGTCAGCATTTGGTAGGGTGTTTTCCCTGTTCGCTTATTAAAGCATCTGTTCCGTGTTACAGCAGCAGTTTGAATGGCATAGTTCCATAGGCATTTCGGTAGCTGACTCTCAATTAGCATGCACTTGCCCATCTCGAAAAGAGTACGCCACCCCCTCTCGGCTGTACCGTTCTGATGGGGTGAGTACGGGGCTGATGTCTCATGCTTAATGCCATTTTTCCTTAACAGGGTTTGGAAATCTCTGCATGTGAACTCTGTCCCATTGTCTGATCTAATGCATTTTACGTTGCCATATGGTGCAACATCCGCTAGAAATTTCTCTGCTGCCTGCACTGTATCAGTTTTCGTCTTCAGGAAATATACAAACACTGAGTTTGAATAATCATCAGTGAATGACTGCACATATTTGTACCCATCAATAGATTCAGTGGCTATCGGACCTGCTAAATCTGTGTGTACCATTTGTAAAGGAGCCTTTGCTCTTGTATCCGGATCTCTGTTTCGGGTTTGTGCAAACTTTCCCTGGATACACACTTCACATTCCTTTTCAGGTCTATCGGTTCTCCCCTTAATCTGCATACCGTTAACCACACCTTGCAATCTTACTACATCTTCATAGTTGCAATGACCTAATATCTCATGCCATGCCTGTATGTCATGACAGGTGTTACACTTATCATTACCCTCAACTTCAGTCTGCAAATAGTACAACTTGCCATACACATGAATGTTAAAGTTAGTACCGTCTTTGTGGGTCAACGTGTCCTGCCCTTGTTTAAAGGTGACTGTTGCTCCTAATGCAGTGGCTGACTTTACAGAGAATATGTTCTGGGGGTATGATGGAATAAACAGCGCATCTTTCAGCGTTGCTTTGCGTCGCTGGCCTGTATTGTCAATCAGGAACACCTCTGCGTCCCCCCTCTGTTGGGCGACGCCTCTGCACTGGGTACCGTCTGCCAGTTCTACGCTGTGTGACTCCGGTCTGAACGCGTCGTCGAAGCTCTTGAACTTGGCGATGCTGTTAATGATGTGTGAGGTAGCCCCAGTGTCCACCAACAGGCCTTTCTCCTCAATGCTGTACGCTGACTGCTGGACTTTGATGTCTACGCCCTTAATCCTGAAGGCATAATCTGGCGTTTCTGCTTTGGATCCGTTGCCGCTCTCATCTGCGACCTTCCGCGCGCCATCTTGTTTGTCTTTATGTCTACATGTGGTATCACTGTGTGTGCTGCTTTTGCAATGACTGCACCACGTCCTCCGTCTGCACACTTTTGCTCGGTGGCCTTTTAGTCCACACTTGAAACACACAATGTCCACATCGCTCTTGTATCTGCATTGTGCGCTGGATCTCGTGTGCTCACGCCCGGTTCTTCCTCCTGTTTTCATTACGTTGTCGCTACACTCGGATGCGCTTGACTTTTCAGTGTCTTCGAAACTCCGTAGCTTTGTTTTGAACTCAGCAAATGTCATATCGTCTTTATCGTGAGTAACGTGTATTGCAAATGGCTTAAAACTTTCAGGTAGACCTTTTAAAACCATAGCAATCAATAATCCATCACCTAAAGTCTCACCCGCATTGCGCAGTGCTGTAATGGCGGCCTCTGCTCTGATGACATAGTCTGTGACAGTCTCTTCCCTCTTTTTCTGAAGCGATGATAGCGTGGTGTACAGGTTGATGATTCGGGGCTTCCCCTTTCCAGCGTAGTAGTCCCTCAATATTTCTAATGCTCTTCTCCCATTATCAGGGGCATCTCTCATAATCAGTGAGAGGCTTTTATCGTCCAAAAATTGGATTAACTCAGCGTAAGCGTCAGCGTTCTTCTTACCGTCTGCTGCTACTTCAGCCTCACTGTTCGGTTCCTTCAGAACAGTGGCTTTTAATCCCAACAAGTGCAAATATCCTAGCACCTTAGTTTCCCAAAGTTCATATCTGGTCTCATCTCCGTCAAACATGAGTCGAGGCAGCCTGCTTGCTCCTCGTTGATCCATGTTGCTATTTAGCCGTTAGCCCGCTATCCGTTGTGGCTCCGGATCTTCATGAGGAAAAAACTCTTCTTCGAGTCGGCCCTGGGCCCATAACCTGTTGAGTATTGCAGCATCGACAGCGATCAACTCGAAGGAAAATGATGACGGAGGCAAAAATGTCCTTAATATTTTGGGAACTTTATTCCTCATTAACACGCGGCAAAACTTTTCTCATGGGTGCCATTTTCGTTGTGGTATACTTTTTTTTTTTTCTTAGGGGCGTGATGACGCAGCATCCGTGCTCTTACAATGAAACAGTGCCTCCTTGTGGTGGCAACTAAAATACTGTCTCTGTTAAACCACAGTAACCATAATGCAGTTAAACACTGTACAACATGAGTACACACAATGAATATCTTAACAATATATATATATATATATATATATATATATATATGTATATATATACATATATATATATGTATGTATATATATGTATGTATATATGTATATATATGTATATATATACATATACATATATACATATATATACATATGTGTATACATATATATACATATGTGTATATATATATATACACATATAGGTCTACTTATACCTCTTAGATATAGCGATACAAGATGGATAATGCACTTTTCAAAACTTCTGGAACCAGCTCCTTCATCTATTCGAGAGCGGAGCTGCTGGCACTAAGAACAAAGGGACAGACCGGCATGCGACACAACATCCCGGCCGAGCTAAAGAGGAGCTACAGAGGCTGCAAAGCTGGAGCGAGGAGAGCGGATCACCGGAGGCGATTCAAACCATCAATCCCGACAGTGATCATGGGCAACGTGAACTCGTTACAGAATAAGATTGACGAACTGTGCGCTCTGAACAACCACAGACTATACCGTGAGTGCAGCTTGTTTATCTTCACGGAGACGTGGCTAACCGAGCTAACGCCGCAGGCTAACGTAGACCTATGCGGTTTCACATCCGTGAGAGCCGATAGGGACACGCAGGCCAGCGGAAAAAGCAGAGGTGGGGGACTCATTGTCTACGTCAACAACAGATACTGTAACCCTGGACACGTCTCCGTTAAAGTTTCGGTATGCCGTCCGGACCTGGAGCTGCTAGCTGTTAGCTTGCGGCCATATTATCTACCTCGGGAGTTCAGTCATGTGATCTGTGTGTGTGTTTACATCCCTCCGAGGGCCGACGCAACAGCTGCCTGTGAGAAAATACACACAGTCACAGCAAGACTTCAGACACAAAACCCCGAGGCTTTCATTATTATATCTGGAGACTTTAACCATGCCACACTGGATTCTACTCTGGCTGCTTTTCACCAGTTTGTGAATTGTCCCACAAGGAGCAACAGGACAATTGACCTACTGTATGCTAATGTGAGAGATGCATACAGAGCCACCCCCCTCCCCCCACTAGGGAAGTCAGACCACAACCTGGTTTACCTACAGCCACAATACACACCCCTCGTCCAAAGGCAGCCTGTCACAACGCGCTCCATCCGGAGATGGACCCCAGAAAAGGAGGATGCTCTGAGAGACTGCTATGACACCACAGACTGGGATGTGCTCCTGAGCCCACATGGTGAGGACATAGAGGGGGCGACACACTGTCTTACAGACTACCTCAACTTTTGTGTGGACACAGTCGCCCCTGCTAAGACGGTACGGTGTTATCCTAATAACAAACCGTGGGTAACACAGGAAGTCAAAGCTGTCCTCAACATGAAGAAGAAGGCTTTCAGGAGCAAAGTGAAGGAGGAGATGAAAGTAGCACAGCGGGAGGTGAAACGCTGCCTGAGGGAAGCAAAGGACACCTACAGGAGGAAGGTGGAGCAGAAGTTGGAGAGGAACAATATGAGGGAGGTCTGGAATGGTGTGAAAACCATCACAGGCCACAACACCAAGAAAAGCACAGTGGGGGGGGGGGACTGTGGAGAAGGCAAACGAACTCAACAACTTCTTCAACAGGTTTGACCAGCCCACAACCCCCCCACCCTCACCCTCACCTTCACTACAGAGTCCTCCCCCCACTCTCCTGCCTCCCTCGCTTCCCCCCCTTCCTGACACCATGACACCCCCCTCCTCCAATCCCTCTCTCAGCAGCAAGACATCTCCCCCCCTCCCCAACATCTCCCAGTGTCACAGTGGATCAGGTCAGGAGGCAACTGAGGAAGCTTCGCCCCAGAAAGGCAGCAGGCCCAGACAAGGTGTGTCCTAGGATGCTAAAGGCGTGTGCTGCTGAACTTGGGGAGCCGCTACAACGAGTCTTCAACCTCAGTCTGCGACTGGGGAGAGTGCCCGCCCTATGGAAGACATCCTGCATCGTCCCGGTCCCCAAAAAGAACCGGCCCAATGAGCTGAATGACTTCCGACCGGTGGCACTGACGTCACATCTTATGAAGACTCTAGAGCGGCTCTTCCTCAACTTCCTCCGACCACAGGTACAACATGCCCAGGACCCACTACAGTTTGCATACAAGGCGGGTGTCGGAGTGGAGGATGCCATCCTGTACCTCCTACACAGAGCCCACTCACACCTGGATGGGGGAAAAGGCACGGTCAGGATCCTGTTTCTTGACTTTTCCAGTGCCTTTAATACCATCCGGCCCTGTATGCTTCAGGAAAAACTGAACAGGATGGAGGTGGACCCCTGCCTGGTGGCTTGGATCTCCGACTACCTCACCGACAGACCACAGTACATCAGGCTGAAGGACATCACGTCTGACACTGTGGTCAGCAGCACAGGAGCACCACAGGGAACTGTGCTGTCCCCTCTTCTCTTCACCCTGTACACCTCTGACTTCTGCTACAACTCTGAATTATGCCATATTCAGAAGTTTGCAGATGACACGGCCATCATGGGGTGTATCTGGGATGATCAGGAAGAGGAGTACAGAAGTCTGGTGAGGAACTTTGTCGCATGGAGTCACACAAACCACCTGCAACTCAACACCTCAAAGACTAAGGAACTGGTTGTGGACTTCGGGAGGTCCAGAGAAGGTCCACTGCCGGTTCAGATAGAGGGGGAGGAGGTGGAGGTGGTCAACAAGTACAAGTACCTCGGGCTGTGGGTGGACAATAAACTGGACTGGTCATGCAACACAGAGCACCTGTATAAAAAAGCCCAAAGCCGACTGTACTTCCTCAGGAGGCTGAGGTCTTTTAACATCTGCAGGAAGCTCCTGAGGATGTTTTACCAGTCGGTGGTTGCTGGAGTACTTTTCTATGCTGTGGTGTGCTGGGGGAGCAGCACAGCAAAGAAGGACTCATCCAGGCTGGAGAAACTGATCAGGAGGGCTAGCTCTGTGGTCGGCATGAAGCTGGACACTCTGGTGACAGTGGCAGAGAAAAGGACATTAAAGAAACTGATGGACATTATGAACAATGCTGGGCATCCTCTGCACACGGCCATAAACAATCAGAAGAGTCTGTTCAGTGACAGGTTGCTTCTCCCCAAGACAAGAACTAACAGACTTAAAAACTCCTTTGTCCCACACGCCATCAAACTGTTTAACTCCTCTCTGGAGGGGAGAGGGAGGGGAAACAGGAGGACAAAGGAGGGGGGAACAACTAAGCTGTAGTGCCTCTTCACCTCACTGTACAATACCTTGTGCAATACTTTTTGTAAATAGTCAACAGTGCAATAGACTCAATACTTGAAATGTGCAATTCACTTGTATTTTTATTTTTTATTCCTATTTATTCTATTTATCCCCTTTGTATATTTTATTTATATTTGTCTCTGTATTTATATATGTGTGTGTGTGTGTGTGTGTGTGTGTGTGTGTGTGTGTGTGTGTGTGTGTGTGTGTGTGTATATATATATATATATAACAATTCTGTAACTGTAACTTCGGTCGTTGCTGTGCTTTTTGGAAGTCGAATTTCCCAGAGGAACCCACCCGAGGGATTAATAAAGTTCTATCTTATCTTATCTTATCTTATCTTATCTTATATATGTATATATATATATATATACATATATATGTATATATATGTATATATATACATATATATATATATATATACATATATATGTATATATATGTATATATATACATATATATGTATATATATACATATATATGTATATATATGTATATGTATATATATGTATATGTGTATATATATATATATTAGGGGTGCAACGATATTCGTATCGATATTGAACCGTTCGATACAGTGCTTTCGGTTCGGTACGCATATGTATCGAACAATACAACATTTGTAATTTATTTTATCAATTTTCCTTCTGACGATGCTGTCTGTGTTGAGCGCTCAGTGAATCTGTGTTCGACTACTCCGCCTAGGCTGCACTGTCCAGCGCAGATCCACTGAGCGCTCAACACAGACAGCATAGTCAGAAGGAAGAGCGCAGGGCAAGCTAGCGAGACAGAAGTTAAGCTCTCCTTTTAACATGGACCTCCCCCACTCTCATTCAGATCTGGCGTTTGGAATTATTTTGGTTTTCATGTGACGTATGACCCTGAAGGTAAGCGAGTCATGGACTAAAGTAAAACAGTATGTTGGATGTGCCATGCAATGCTCAATTACATTGGTGTGAACTAGTGTGTTAGCGCAGTTAGCTCATTAACGTGTTGGCCGTCTAGCCCCATGCACGGAGCGATCGGCGGTAGCTCGTTAACGGAGATTTGCCGTGTTGTGGCGTTAAGGTCATTTCAACGAGATTAACCTGAAAGCACTAGTGGGAACACAACGAATATGACTGCACATTTACGCCGACATCATCCTAGTGCAAAGACAAGTGGAAGCAGACAAAAAAAAGCAAGCATGCTACTAACTTTAGCCGAGTCATTTAGACAGCTGTTAGCACATGATTCTCCTTATGCTGCTGAGAATATAGCCCAGAAGAAGCGGATAGTATAGCTTTTATTTTGGAAAGAGCCATTTCTCTGTAATAAACTCTCTTTTCCAAAGATGAGTGATTCCTCAATCAGATACAGGGCTCGCAATATCGCTAGCCCGACGTCCTGGAGCTAGCGATTTTTTTCAGTCGGGCTACCAAAATCTTTCTCTTCCCTGCCCATCGGGCTATTGTAGGAAAAATATATGTCAATGCTTTTGCATTCTTTCAGAAATGTAGCTGGGTAATTATGTCATTGGCATCGGTGAGCCACTGTCAATATGTGACATATTGAAGTCGCGTTTGAATTTGCGCTTGTTTTTTTGCTTTCACTTTGCAATCGTGCGAACTGTGTATAGAGAGCGACAGCACTGATCTGTGAGTGATGATAATTTGTGCACCAATTCCTCTGACATCGTCTTATTAATCGTTAGCTTACTATGCAAACATGACAAGTGAAATCTCCCGCAGCTTACACATGTGAGAGGTTGATCGCGCAGAGAATCGCTGAGCTTATGTGAGTGAGCGTGTAAAAGCATTTCAGTTCTGCTGAGCCAAATAAGACAGGTCAGGGTGAAGAAGTGACAGCCAAAGAAAAGCTTACCACAAAATGGAGAAGTTATGACAAATCAGACTATAAGGCAAAAAGAAAGTGCAGCTTTATGGTTTCATGGACAAAAGAATTTCTGTGGCTGCGATATGATGAGCTAAATAACCAGGGCTGCACATAAGTGGTCCGCAGGTGCGCATTCGCTGTCAAAATAAAAAACACGCACAAGGGTTAGGGTTAAATTTAAAAACTGTACTTTTGAGTTAAAATATATATTTATAATTTTAATAAATGACAAATTAAAAATGCATGAACATTTTTTTGTATCGAAAAAATATCGAACCGTGACACCAAAGTATCGAACCGAACCGAACCGTGAATTTTGTGTATCGTTGCACCCCTAATATACATATATACATATATATATACATATATATATATACATATATATATGTATATATATACATATATACATATATACATATATATATATATATATATATATACATATATATATATATATATATATATATATATATGCATATATACATATATATATATATATATATATATATATATATCTCAAGTTTTTTTTATTATAAAGGGTGTTTTTTTTTCTTTCTTTTTTTTACCAGTGGGTGCTACAGCTCTTTGAACTTCACATCACAAGCATGGTTGTAGCATTTTGGAGCATTTTTAATGAAATGATGTGGAAATTAACATTGCTTGCTGTGCTGCGATGTGTCTTCTGGCTATAAAAACATTAAACCACAACTACAAAGGTAGAACTGAGGCTTGTCCACAGATGAGAAGGCTGTGTCACAGACACTAATAGGTAGAAATAGAAAAATATAAATCAATATTTTATTATTAATAAAGGTCAGGGTACTTGATTTTTGTAATAATATGCTTGAGCTTTAAAAAGTGTCCTGTCCTTCCCAAAGGTAACGTTCATTTATTTTGGTGCCATGAATCCAAAAAAAGGTTTGACTCAATTTAATGGACTCCTTTAACAGTCTTTGCAATTTCACCATTATAAGTGATATAACTAAGAGCTGCATTGACACTTTGCACTGTGTGATCAACACATATTATGAATTACATGTTGAAGTATTGGAGAAAGATAGTTCCAAAATCAAATGTAATGTAACAATGACTTATGAAATATGTGGAGCAATGAAGGAGCTGACATTGAAAAATCTTGTCTTATCGGCTTTTGTTAAAGCCTGCAGTACTTAATTAAAAGATACAGTCAGTGTGTCACTTACAGTGCTGAGCTTAAATCTTGAGCCCCCACCCCCCAGTGATTTGTTGTCACTTGCAAAGAAAATAGAGTTTATACTATTCAAATGAGCTTAAAAGTTAATATTTGGTATGACTGCCTTTATTTTTCACCACAGCCTGAACTTTCTTGTAATTTATTTAAGTTTTCTTCAGGAAAAGTTCTCCAGGCTCCTTGAAGGGCATTCAAAGCTCTTCTTTCAATTTTTCTGCCTTTTATCCCATTCTCTGTCAAATTCATCACACATTACTTCAGTAATGTTGAGGTCTGGGCTCTGGGGAGACCAATCCATGACTGATAGTGCTCCATTGCATTTGTTATTATTATTTTTTTATTCAGGTATGCTTTGCCTGTATTGGCAGTGTTTTTGGGATCGCTGTCCTGCTGAAAAATTAAGCAGTTGGCAGTCAGATTCGTTCCCGATGGGTACGGAGATGAATAAATATCTCACTGTACTTTACTGTGTTCATAAGTCCATCAATTTTGACAAGAAACCAAACACCACTGGCTGAAATGTAGGCCAAACTACACCAGATCTCCGACATGGTTTACAGACACGCACTATTGTCCTAACATTTTCTCTATGGAGAGAAATTTGCCTCAAAAGTGTTACGAACGCCCATGATATGATAGGAAATAGGAAAAATAGAAATAGAAAATAGGATTTCAAAATGTATACAGTGATTTGTGTGTAACTTTTAAGAACTCACAAATGCATGCTCTAATCCACACACAAGTGCAAACCAATTTGACCACACAAATGCATTCATCCAAACAAGAATAAATAGTAATTACTTATGACGAATTTATTAGACGAATCAGATAATTTTGTCTTTCAAAAACCTTTCTGTGTGTAAAAATGTCTATAACTATACATACAAACCCTCTCTAACAAAACCTTAAATTTGTTGCACCAGTTGCCTGATACGCACAGATAACTTTGCATGCCCACGTGGGGTTTGGAGACAAATTTTACACTCCAAACTTCGCACAGATCCACAAATGTAAAGGTCCCAGTATAAAAATGGGATATCTGAGCTTTCACGCTAGCCCACTATTATCAGAGAAGATTACCAAAGTGTTATCCCACATTACCTGAATCATATCTATATTCAAAATATACAGAGATTAGTTAGCGTATACTCACACCAGAGGATGATCCACAATGATGTACAACCACGGTGTTCCCTCTCCAGCTGTGCACTGACTTTTCACAACAGGCTACAGCTTAGTGTCTATAAAAAGTATGGTTAAAAGTATGTTTTACTATGCTCGCTTTGTTTTAAAAAACAAACAAACAAACAAAACAAAAAATCCATTTATCCAGCTTACATTTGTGGATCTGTGTGGAGCTGACAGTGTAAAATTTGTCTCAAAAGTCCAAATTGGCATGCAACGTGATCTGTGCATATCAGGCGACAGGTTCACATGCATGTAACGTTTTGTAAGTGAGCCAGAGGGATGTTACGCATAGTTTTAGACATGTTTGTGCACAGAAAGGTTTTTGAAAGGTAAAGTTCTCTCTGATTCGTGAAGCTGGACTTCTTTTTTCTCATCCACTTGTCCAATTTCCTAATTTCTTTCCCTCAATTGTACACCATGCCAAGATATGCCTTTTTGGCTAATAGCTCTTTAGGAATCACCTTGTTGTTGATAAAACAATTTTATTCCTGTCAAACGGTCTCATGGTTATTATTTTTTTGTAGATTAATCTAAAAAAAAAAGGTACAAATTAATTGCAAAAGGCTGCTAGTAGAATCGATTTTAATTTGGGGTTTTTTGGGGGTTTTTTTTGCCAAGTTACTTATCCGTAGACAGAACTGGTTTATACCTTAGGTGCCTTTTTATTGGTTGAATGATTCATAAGTCAGTGTTAAGTAGCATTGCTAAAAAACAACACCAACAAAAAGAACATTCCTCCTGAAAATGGTCAGGTCCTAGCATTGCTCAAGACCACATTAAGAAATGACATCACAGTCTTGCTCCTTGGAAGAAAAATTCTAAGAAATGAAAAGTGACACAAGACTTTTGCTAAGTACTGTATGTCAAACACATTTCTTTTTCACTTCATTTCATTGTCCTTTTATCACATGTCTTATCCTTTTAGCCATAAACCTGGTATACTTCACACACTGACAATTATGAAAATATACCTTCATATCTTATATCAAAACTAAATGAAGAGCAGGTTTAAAAGCATGTGACTATATACTAACCCAACCCAGCAATACTGACTCTTTCATATACCAATAAGAGAGATTAATGCATTCATGATTTATTTCAAATAAGTTTTCACTCTCCCCACTTCCCCCAAAGTATTTCCTTTTAGCTCTGCTATGGAAGTTCCTCTATTTCTCACAGTATCTTTAAATATTCTGCACAGGACATATTAGTTTGTTAAAGTCAGTGCAGAGAGGTGTAGAGAGCAGTAATATGTGCAGAGTACATAACAGCTACAGTCATGAGATAATTTGCTTTCTTAGTTTGTCTAATGAAAAAATAATCACATGATGAGCCTCAACTCTTATTTTGTGTTCCATATAAAGCTACAAGGGGCAACATAAACACTGTAAACACCGTAGCGACCTGCATGAGCACCGTAATTGTGAGAATTTTAGCATGCTGACATTAGCATTTAGCTCAATGCTGTGCAAAATCACAGCTTTACAAATGTTTACACAGGGAGATTTAGAAATGGAAATGTGAATAGTACAATGCTTTAAAAAATGATACAGAAGACAATGCTTGAGAAAATCTGAAATACTGAAAAACCTAGCTCCTTTATGCCTCCTACATTATGTGAATATTAATCCATATTTTTTTCAGCTGACAGCTTACCCAGATTTCATCAGCCTATTCAAAGTATGTTTACCCTCCCACTAAACACACAATACACCAAGTCACAAGAAGAGCTGCTGTCAATATTTACCATCTTTTGCTGGAGAATGTCAATATTCTTTTTAAATGAAATGATTTTAATTAGGAATGACATAGAATGAGCTTACACAATAATACAGTGTGATATTTCTGCACTTATGGAAAAAACGTGCACATGTGCTCAGTACTTATAGAGCTGAAAAAACCCGAAACACTACATGTAAGGCAAGAACATCTGTGTTTTTGTGTACGTGTATATGTACACAGGCTGGGCCTCTGTCTGAATGAATGAAAAAATAAGCATATTCAGACTATGATAGGTATCAACAGTGTGATCTCACCATAGTCTTATAGTCTTCTGGGATATATTTGGCTTTGTGCAAAGACAGAGGAAGCCAGATTCACAAACACACATACGCACACACACACACCATCTGGGGAAATGCCCGTGAGCATCCATCCATGCAACATCACTATCTCGAATGGGATATTTTTCAAAGATAATTTCAATGATCTAAAATGCAATTAGTGGTAATAGCATCTTACATGACAAATTATTTCTCTAACATTCACTTAATATAAAACCTAACCTGCAGCCTTTTTGGTGTCAAACAACCCTCATTACAGTTAATACATAGGAAGTGCACATGAGATTTGATGTAATGCTCTCGTGGCTTTATCATACCCCATGTCTCTTTACAGAATTAAAACAAAAAAGGTCAAGAACGGGTATAAAAAATGTGAAGAATGATAACAACACTCAGAGAGCAGCAGATTGAAGAAGTGTAAAAAGACAGAAGCAGTGGTGGGAGAAGTTCCCTGACATTTCTCTAGTATTTGCTGCCTTTGGGACTTTTAAAAGGAAAGAGGGATATTTCACTTGCACTCACTCAAAGGAAGCAGTTTGTCACTTTTTCTCCAATACTAGGTCACTTCAGTTACCAAAAGCCAACCAGTTACAAATCTTTCTTCCATAATAAGGCAAAAAAGACAGAAAATAGAAATCGCAATTCAGATAGGAAGAATTTTCACACTACTTTTACTTCACGTTCAAGGTTAAACTGTGTTTATTTTAGGTTAACTGTTTAGAAGTTGTGTCAGAATGTCTGTTAAAATTCTGTCACTGGTTAATAGTCTGTAAAGGAGTCCCCATATTTTCTATGCATATTGAGTATGCATAGAAAATTACATGTTTGAAGACAACTGCTTAGGCATTTACCCCTTCAATCACAGGCTTTTATTATGCACACTGTATTTTACATTCTATTTGTTGTTATCATTGTACAGTGGTCCCTCGCTATAACGTGGTTCACCTTTTACTGTCTCGCTGTTTCGCAGATTCTTTTTGCATGTTTTGCATGTCAATCAATCTCGTGCCGCATCTCCTATCAGTACAGAACACATTCAGCTTGTCAAGTTTACATAAATCTTTGATCGCTAGCAGTGTGACTCTGAAGTGCTGTACCGTATGTTTGTAGGTTTTCTCCCCAACAAACACAACACTGTCGACAAAACGTTTTGCACCGTCAAAGGCACCTGCGGGTGCCTTTGGTTTAATTCTATAATACTGGACTTATTTTTCTATGAAGGTTTGAACTTTGAGAGTGTTTAAACATGAGAGAAGAGTGTGAAAAAGTTCATGCATGTGTAGTGAGGGGTTTTACAGCCTTAAAACATCTATAATAATTGTAAAAAATAATGTTGGCTACTTCGTGGATTTCACCTATCGCGGGTTATTTTTAGAACGTAACTCCCGCGATAAACGAGGGACCACTGTATAACAGGCAACAGCATAATATAGTATCGGCTTTAATGCTACCTAAACAGATACAGAGTTTTACAGAGAACAGCACACGACTAAAAATAAATAAAAGATAGAGTATGTGTTATGTGTTATGTGCAAGACACAAGGGAACAAGTACTCTCATCATTCTCTGGTGGAAGATGAGTTGTTGAATTTTATTCCCATTTTTAGATATCAATGGACATGTCATGGGTGTCAAGATACTCCTTTCCTTCTTCTTTCCTTTAGAGCCGAGCGGCAAAACGGAATAGATCGCCCCACCTATGTAGTGAAAATATTGTCAACCTGGGAAAAAAAGAATGTATATTTTCCCCATAAAGAACATTTATATTGGAACCATTTTAACCAGGCTAATCCTTTTGCGGGCGACTGAAATGAATGATAAATTGAAATCCATAACAGTGTGGAAAATCAGCTTGACGCTGCTTTTTATATCTGCCTTTCCATGTTATACATGACTCAGCTGTTGAGTTACACTGTAGCTCTTAAACACACTTCAGATTCAAATGCAATTTAAAAAAAAACTTCTAATACAACTCATGTTCTTTATGTATCACTCTTGTCCATAAACAATATGCTCGCTGTGGTATTCTGAAATATGATGCCCGAGCAATTTCACACCTCAGAAAGAAAGCTGCAGGATGTTAACAGCAAAGTTAGATGTTGTTGAAGATATAGCCACAATTATTAAAAATCATCAACACAAGCAATTTAGTTTACAACACAACTAACCAATCTAATCAAATGTGTTAATACAAGCATGTCGGGCATATAGCCTTGGAAAATGTTGATATGCTGATATGGTGTCAGTCTCCAAAACCTCTTTGAAAACCTTTACCCATTCTAAGTGAGTGGGAATGTGTGGGAGGGAAGCGTTTTCTCATGCTGACCTCTGAGAGTTTGCTGACACAACCCTCAGAGGGTGAATACCAAATGCTCTTGCTGCAGGCAATGCTCTATAGGTTCACGTCCTCCAAAGCCCATTTCCTGCCTCCTTTACCCCCTGCATCTTCCCCTGCCGCTCGTGTTCACTGTAACACAAAGACGACGGGATTTTAGCCACAGGATAAGGCCTGGTTGGCAAACAGCAGCCAAAGCTTGACCACTGTGCTGCTTTTCTTAATGCATGCTTTACCATTTTAAGTGGCTAAGTCGATGTGTTTGGCAATACTCCAGGTTCACAACGTGGCACAAGCCAAATAACCTCTTAAGGCTGATCCCTTTGCTACGTTGTTGCATCTGTGTTGTTTCGCTGTACAGGCTGTGGGTGTGACAGTGGCTGAGAAGTGATGAGGGGGGACATCCACAGCAACCCCCCAGGGCTCATGCTGAAGCTTTATCTTTGCCTAAGGCAGGCCAGTTCAGCTGAGAGGACGTACTCGAGGAGCCAAATGAAATAAATCACTGGATATTGGCTTTGGCTTTACAGACATAGCCAGGGCTTGGTACAAGTGTGCCTGTCTGAAAAGGTCAGTGGTGCAAATGCTTTGGCTGGAGGGGGCTAACACAACTTGTCCTCCTACTACTTTGAAGACCTGAGGATCAAAAGGCCACAGTTACATCACAGTTTACTAGCACCACACGAAGTGACTATCTGTTTGATTGTGTGTGTTTGTGTGTGTGATGATGAGTAGGCATCTGAGTGTCTGAAATGTAATCCCAGCAATGTGGGCGTAGACTAGAGGTTTGAGACAGGCATTACAGCATATTTTTATTCAGTGCCAAGCTATATTACCATCCACTTGCTGTCATTACAATAAAGAGGTACAAAAATAAACGACAACCTGAACAAGCTGTGTGTAATGAAACCCTCCTCAGAAACACTACAGGGTAAAGTTTCCGTTTTTGAAGGAAGAAATCCTAAATCCAGCCTAAAGCCGGATCAAGTGGCTTCGCCTCAGTTCTTCCTGAAATGTGTTCTATTCTCAGAGGGTCAAACTCTCTTCCACAAGTTGGGGAATTAGATGGTTTAAGTCATCCTCAGGGCCAAATTATCAGTTCTTACACCTGACCAGCAGTAACCACAGGCTAATAGGCAGAACTTTTTTATACCGAGACAAGAGCAATGGAAAGAAAATGACCAGAGAACAGGAATGTGTACAGGTTGGATGGTTCATGCAGTAGAAATGCTGCCAGAGGACAAAAATGAGAAGGATGCCTTCTTAATCTCCCTTTAGCCCTTCCTTGGATCTCACAACATGATCTGGAATGATATGATGATATGAAAATTGAGGATTATTATGTGAACCACATAATGTATAACAGCCATATCGTGATGCTTGTGCAAACCCAGCTACACAAACTAAAGAAGTGTCATATACAACAACCAAGGATGGGAGGGGAGAGGAGAGGATGAAAGCAGTGCACGAGGTGAAAAAGACACACATCAGGAGTAGAAGATGACCTAGGACCTCACAACTATCTCTTTTGCATCTCAATCACGCTGTTACATGAATATCAAAGCAGAGCTCTTGATGGACAACCAGGATGAAAATTAAAGATAGAGGGAGATCTGTGCAGTAATGATGAGGGAGGAAAAGGGGAAAATAATTGCAGATGCATCATTTTTGAAGATCAAGAGAGAGAGAGAGAGAGAGAGATGAACAACCTTCTGGCTGCTTCACCAGACCAATGTAAGCAGTCTTTACAGGGTATCTGGGGACAGACATATGCAAATAAACTTTTCATCTATTGCATGTTCTGTTTAGGATGTTTCTTCAGCAGTACATATTTAAACAGGAAGCATGTTCACTGATAAACATGATCCAAATGTGATAGATGAGCTGCTTCTTAGCCTTTTTTAAATCTAACTTGAAAAGTCAAACATTTAGACAACAAAAAACATAAACACCTTGCCCTTTGTAGGCACCTCTACTCGACTAATTGTGTTTAGTGCCTTCCTCTAAGATGTCTCAGTGGTAGATGATCACTTAAAGGAACGTGTTCTCTTGCCATGGGTTTCTAAGCCAGACAGTCGATCTCACTAGTGACCACAGCCTTATTATATTCACCTCTTGGCTACCACTGCCTCATTATATCTGTTAGAGAATGAAAATCCCCGCTGAAACCAACAGACTTCTCCTCGGGGAGTCATTTCATCAAAGCTCATCTGAAGTTAAATATCAATGACTGCATGTTGGAATGCACATAGAGAGATGAAAATCCACTTACACCAGTAATAACAGCATTAAATTAGTGATGGTATGAGAGAGATGTCATTTCAGTCCACCTTACTCCACTGCACCGTCCTTGTGTGACCCATCATCCCTTTAATAGTAAAACCAGCCTCATCATTCTCTTTTTTGTAAGAAAAGGATGAATAAAAACGAGAGCAAAGGGCCAGTAAATATTCTCATAAATGAGATTTGATTTTGCTCTCCCCTCCTTCATTCTTCCCCGTTAATTAACATTAACTTCTTCTCCCTTTTCTTCTTATTCCTATCTCACAGTCTCAGCTCCGTCTGGCCCGTGTGACACAAAAGGACACCATAAAAAGTCCTTAGTGTTCGCACCAGTGCGCACGAAGATCATATCGGGCCGCACCATAAAGAAAGGCACCAGCACCAGGCTGTCGCTCTCGTAGCACCACAGCCCAATGCAATTATCAGTCAGCGGTGATAATAGAACTCATAGGGAGGTGTAATGGCTTTTAGATTTGCACCTCATCATCATCGTCATCACAGCCAGAGCTCGGGCAAGCTAAATGCATTACCATTCCCTACTATATCTATATAGACTATACATATATACCCTACTGTAAGAACACTGTTTCTCCCTTTATCTTTGCCATTTTCCATCTCATCCTACATGTTTTTTGATAAACATTTGAACAACTACAAGTTACTGTGCAACACACAGCACACACACAGAAATTATCGTTCTACTTCTTTCTAATACAGACAGCGCTTACGCTGATACGATCGTCCAGATTGAATGCAAAGTCTTAAGAGTGGTTTGTTGATAAATGCTGAAAACATGGAAAATAAATGATACTGTATGCAAAAAGCTGACCTCGGAGCAGAGTAGTGAATGAAAACATTCATACAATAGGCTTGTATTGTTTGCTCATTATTTGTTCATTTGCAACACAGTCTATTAACTGTAATGTGGAAAACAAAAAAAAAGCCTGTTTTTTTTTGTGCCCAAGCAAAAATCATAATCCTTCCTTTCTTTGGAGGGATTATGATTTATGTTGGGGCTTTCAGTTTTACCATTTGATGGAAATTGTGTATACAAATTGCATGTATACCACATCCAAATTGTGCTTTAATACTTATTCAGTATTCGGTACAAAAATAAAAAAGGGTTGGTTATATATCCGATACGATTCTCTCTTACAAAAAACAAAAACAAATGAATGAAGAAAGCAGTATATATAGTATATAATTGAAAATTCCTTTGCTTTTTTACCTTTAATGGCTCCAAAACCAATGGAACGCTCACTGGAAAACAGTGTAAATTTAAAACCATCACAATTTCATGTAATAACCTGCTGTGAGAAAGCAGTGGTATTCCTGCAATGCAAAGGATAAAAAGGTGAAACACAAACAAAAAGTGATGGGAACAGCCTTAAAAATGAAGGTTTGCACATATAAAAGTCCATTTTCAGCAGAAAATCCAACTAACTGCCTGGCAAGTGCCCGGTCCTCCTAAACTGCATTCTCCTAAACACATTTTCCCAGACTACACATGTTTGTAATGTTTCGCAGCATATCTTCCTCATCCATGCACTTGGTTTCCTAATGTTGTCTTTTCAATCAACCAATTATGACTACCATTAGCTCGGAAAGATGAGCCTGTGTAGAAACTGGGGAGAAGCTTTTCACATGGGGAAGTTTAAGAATGAATCCATTTCAATTCAAACTAAGATCTATCCCTGAACCTAGCCAAGTAGTATTTGTGCTTAACACAACGTAAACAAACAGTCAAAACCCAAATCACTAAAGTCTTATTGATTCCATCAACCCACCTGCCTCTTTCTGTAGGCTTTCTGTCTTGAACTAAAAAGAGTATGGTAGAGGGGAAAGTAATTTTGTCTTACAGAACCTGAGAAAGACATTTAGTAGACTGTGATTTTTAAGCTACAGCAGGGTTGGCTGTAAGTGGAGAACAGCTAAAGGAGTATGAACTTTAGGGTGAATAGGACTTCACAGCCAGAAAGTGCAACAGAAAGTGCAAGTACATTATGAAAGAGTGGAAGGAGCAGAAAGACAGGAGGGGAAGGAAATGGAGCGACAAAAAAGAAAATGGATAAGGATTTAAAATCGGATGAAAAGAGGAAAGAATAGTGGGAGCAGAAAATGGAGGAAGGTGAAGAAGCAAATGGACAGGAGGAAGGAACGTAATCAAAAGTGAGCAGAGGGGCAAGAAATCTGAAAAAAGGAAAGAACTGATACAAGTGAATTTATCACCCCAAGGAGCAGAGGATAAGAAGAGTAAAAAGAAAAGACAGCATAAAATAAAGACAGGGAGAGAGAGAAGCTGAATAAAGGAATATCATAAGCCATAAAAGAAGAGGTGGTCGTTGTGGGAAATGTCACTGATTTTGTTTTATTAACCACTAGCCACAAATATAGTAACTGTGAGAATATTTTTTGTTTCATTTCACACAGGAAGCATGTCTCACACGCATCTGCTATGTGTGATATGAACGTTGATCAATACAGGTGTCTACA
This sequence comes from Rhamphochromis sp. 'chilingali', assembly GCF_963969265.1. Classification (NCBI taxonomy): domain Eukaryota; kingdom Metazoa; phylum Chordata; class Actinopteri; order Cichliformes; family Cichlidae; genus Rhamphochromis; species Rhamphochromis sp. 'chilingali'. The sequence continues at coordinate 34,007,479 of NC_137936.1, forward strand.
ACACCAGTGTGCCTGCTTAACACTGCACCTGATTAGCACCTCCTGTGTAGAAACACAGATGGAGCCACAGCGATTCCCTGCTAAACATGCGGCTTACACCACATTTACTGTGTTGACGCTATGTAAGCGGGGAGGCGTGTTTAGACTGGATACAAGACACAACTGGCCCAAGAGCTGCATTAAATAGAGTCAATTAAGGCAGACGTATAGGTGGACTCCAGTTATTCTTCTTTGGTGTTCTGGTGTGTGATTATCATCATTTTTTGTATTAGAAGTTTAGGTTACAATTTAGCACTACATTATTTTTAAAAGCTGTGGAAAGAAAACACAACACCATTATTTTGATGTGAGGAAGAAAATAAACCAAAGGCTGAAGGTTTTGCTTAGGAACTGAACTGCATCAACTCTTGTGAAGTCAGCTTTTGCACTTTTTGCTGCATGTCAGTGGTGCTAACCTCCAAAGTATACTGGCTATAAGGAGCCTCAACATCTAAACGATTTGTATGCCATCATTTATGCCAAATGACTGATTTTAACAGTGATTTAGTACCTTGGCCCAGAGAGATCAAAAGCCGCAGCTTCAGAAAACACAAGTGTAACCCATATTTGAGTATGGCTTAACTAGAATACACCAGAATAAAAGAATCATTAATCTAAGCAGCACACTTCATTTGTAATGAATAAACCATAGGTGCAGCAGTTAAGGAGTTAACTGTTCTGGTTTAGACACGTGCTACTCTAGGCCAATGAGCTGCTGAAACGTGGTACAGGCTCCGCCTGCCGCCCCTGCCTAGGAGGACACAGATTTTTCTTTTCTCTCTTCCGCTCGCGAACCTTCCATGAGCAAGCTAGTGAGGAAACGAGACAGCGATTTACTGAGACGAGGTATGAAAAAGAGTAATATGGACGGAGAGCTAGCACTCGCCGTTTACGAAAGATTGTTTTACTGTATGTATATTGCTAAGACGAGTAATTAGCTGGTTCTTTTTACATTGCTTAGTCGAGAAAGGTCGGGAGTTAGAGACGACGCCATTTCATCGGTCGTGCGCCATCTCGCGCTGCTCCGTCTTTCTAATTCTGAGATCGGTGAGCAAAGTGTTTTACTTGTTCATTATTTATCTGTGTTTCATGAATGCCTTGCAAGTAAAATGTTCCAGTGTTTAATGATAATTGTTTAGGAATGTTCTGTAGGAAACTTTGTTCAATTTACTGAAACCCAGCAGTTGAAGTGAATGTGTGAATTGTGATTTTATGAGGAACTTAATATGTCCCATGACACTGTCGTTGACAGGTCAGGTTTTTTCCTTTTGTTTGGTTTTGTTTTTTTTTGTTTCTTTGGTTTGTATCTTCCTGGTGCATTATAATAATAATAATAATGGATACTTTATTGATCCCCATGGGGAAATTACTTGTTTTTCTCTGCATTTGACCCATTCACTCTGTGAAGCAGTGGGCAGCCCACTAAGCAGGCGCCCGGGGAGCAGTGTGTAGGGACGGTACCTTGCTCAGGGGTACCTCAGGGTAGCCGTTAAGTGGATTCGAACCGCCGACCTTCCGATCATGGGGCGACCACTTTACCTACTGAGCTATCCCTGCCCCATTCCAACGGATCCTGAAATTGATGGCGAGCCAACCCCGTTGAAGGACCAAATGACTTTGTTCTGTCCTGCACATCAGAGTGTGGTAGGCCAGATGCAACAAAACAGAGACACACCACGCCATTTTGTACTCGTAGTCCCCCTTTTTCACACACATCCCCCTGGACTCACGGGCGGGTTGTTTTAAGGACACGTTTTACGGACTCTGTACATTCCATGAATGTGGACAAAAGTGAGTGTGAGCGGTCGGAAATAACCCTCCAGCTGATTAACTGTTGCTATTTGTAAACGAAGTCTGTGAAAATGCAAATAAGTGTTAACATTTATATGCTGATGATTGACATTGTGGTTCATTGTTAGATGTGAACTGTACCTCTAGAAAGGGTGCACCCAGGTAAGATTTCTTTTTTTTTTGTTTTCATCGAGTGATCACTGTGATTTTGCCAAAAGGTATTATTAAGAGAGTACCGGTACCGAAAGGGAATAATTTCATTTGTAAGTGTTTTGTGTGTTTGTCATAATGTCCTGTTATTTCTAATTGGAAAGAAAAATACAATTCCGGCTATTTTTCAAAACTCGCGATTGTCTGAGTCTCATTCAGTTCGCCTCTCCTGTACGTAGCCGAACCTACTGGTCCAAATCTTTGAGCTCTTTGGTGTCAAATTTGGGTGACATACTCTTGTTTTGATCTGGGAGTATTTGAGACACGCACATAAGTGTTACAAGTTGGCGAGCCAGCAGCCAGGAGTTATTGTGAAACTGCATGAGACTCATCTTATTAAGTATTACAACGATAAGAAACAATCAAAACCTAGTTTGACAAAATGGACGTAGTACTTAAAGAGGCAATTAAAATCCCAAACGCAGTAATCATAAAAGGGCTTACTAACAGCGACCTCGATGAAGAAGTAGCTATTTACCTGGGGAAACACGGTTCAGTTAACCGCCACATCCGTATAGATGATCCGCATTCTGAGTTTCACAGGCAGATGATAGCTGAGTTCAATCATGCCAGTGCAATGGATACTTTGAATCCTCTTTTGCCGCAGACTATTCAAAGCTCTGCTCAGCCTGAAGTCACGTTTGAAATTAGGAGTTTAACTGAGGCGTATGCAGCGAATGCGAGGAATGTCACAAGAGCATACATGAGACAACTGTCTGAAATGGCCAATCTTAGTGGCCATTCACTAGAAAACATGCTCAAAGAGGGACTGGCTAACTTAAACGTGCCCCCCCTATCTCCTCAGCCTACAGTTTCTCCCCCTGTTGACAGAGGCGAGACAAGTTTGCATGCACAGGGTGACCATTCCCCCAGTCAACCTGCTGCTGATTTTTCACAGTCTACGGATTCGATTCCAACCTTAAATCAAAACCTGATCGATCCTGACTCACCGACCCAGTTCCATCCCACACTTGAGCTTAACCCGCCCAATGTCCGGCGGGTGGTAGTTGAACATGTGGTGCGCAGTAGTGAAGTTTCTTCACACTCGCCCATGCCGAGTAGGATTAGAGCTTTCTCTGGGCGCATTCCTCGCCCTAGCAGTGAAGCTGATTACGACGCCTGGCGCACAAGTGTTGAAGTCCTCATGAGTGATCCAGCCGTTTCTGACTTGAACTGCACACAGAGGATCCTTGACAGTCTTCTGTCGCCTGCCACAGACGTCACTAAGCATTTAGGTCCAAATGCTAGACCCTCTGAGTACCTGAGAGTACTCGATTCTGCGTTTGGAGCCGTCGAAGATGGCGATGAGCTCTATGCGCGATTCATGAACACACTTCAGAATGAAGGAGAAAGACCATCAGCCTATTTGCAAAGGTTACATGTCTGTTTGACCAAAGCAATGCGACGAGGAGGTGTCAATGTGTCGGATTTTGACAAGCAATTGTTAAAGCAATTCCTTCGTGGCTGTTGGGAGGACAGTCTCATCAGCGACCTCCAGCTAGGACAAAGAAAAGAGAGCCCACCTTCGTTCTCTGAGCTACTCTTGCTCCTACGCACGGAAGAGGACAAGCAAGCCTCAAAAGTCCATCGTATGAGACAACATCTTGGTCAGAGCAAACCTGGCCCTAGCAATCCAAAGCACCGGGCCATGTCAAATGTACAAACAGCAAGTAGCTGTGAGTCCAACCTCAATGTGTTAAAGAAACAAATTGCTGATTTGAGTGCACAACTTAACAGTTGGAAAATAGAAAGCCAAAAGCAGAATCAGCCCAAGCACTCAAAGTCAGAGTGCCACACAGTTAATGCCAAAGTCGAAGTCTACCCCACGAAAAGAAAGGCTTCGACCGCACAGAACTTTGCAAAAGCCAATGCAAAGCCGCGTCCTTGGTATTGCTTTCACTGTGGTGAGGACGGTCATATTGCCTCATCATGTGAAAGCGAACCAAATCCATCCTTAGTGGCCATGAAGCGAAAACAGCTGAGAGAAAGGCAATCTAGTTGGGAAGCATCAACTAGGGCCAGTGATGAGCCGCCTTTAAACTAATCCCAGCCTCCAGTGTGGGACAAGTGGGGGCTGCCGGAGACAATTCTCGTCCCAAGCCTCAACGTGCCTTTTCAAGGGAAGTTCAGTCAAAAGCGCCGTCTATACACCTTCCAAAGGGTTTGGTCGGAACCAAAACTTCTGCTGCTGTCATTATCGCTGGCAGAGAAACGAACTGTCTTCTTGATACAGGGTCACAAGTGACAACCGTGCCTCAGAGTTTTTATGAGAAGCATCTCTCAGACTTGCCTATAAACCCGTTGGGCGATCTCCTGGATGTAGAGTGTGCAAACGGCCAATCCGTCCCTTACCTAGGTTATGTAGAACTCTCAATCACCTTTCCCAAGAACTTTGTGGGTTCGGATATTAGTGTTAATACCCTAGCATTAGTTATCCCCCCTCTGCGAGCCGAGGCGCGAGAACAGATCTTGATAGGTACAAATACCTTAGATGCCCTTTATGCTGACTTCCATGAGTCCAGTGCGAACTTTCAGCCCGTCCCCCATGGTTTCAGAGCGCTCCTCAAAATCCTTGGAGTACGTCGAAAAGCCGCTAGCAATTGCAGCCTTGGGTGTGCAAAGTTAACGGGTAAAGAGCAAGCTGTGGTGGCGGCAGGGCAGACGGCAGTTTTAGAAGCTTCGGTGTACATTCCCAACTCCATTAATGAGAAATGTGCAGTTGTCGAATCGTCATCAGATTTTCCCTTGCCCAGTGGTTTGCTTGTGTTAACTGGTCTTGTCAACCTGCCAGCCAAGCGGCCTTGTAAGCTGCCGGTTGTAGTGAAAAATGAAACCGATCACGACATTGTTGTCCCGTCAGGCCGTGTGCTAGCTGACATTAATGCTGTGACCAGAGTCATATGTAAAGAACAGACAGAGAAGATGTCAAACTCTTCAGACCACTCAGGAAATTCTTCTCAACCTGAAGAAATCAGTTTCGACTTTGGAAATGACCTACCTGATGAATGGAGAAATCGTGTCACAAAGTTGCTAAATTCAATGCCTGAAGTGTTTTCACAGCATGCATTGGATTTTGGACACACAGAGAAGGTGCAACATCACATCAAGCTTAGTGATGAAACCCCATTCAAGTCCAGACCCCGACCAATACATCCACACGATGTGGAGGCCGTGAGGAAGCACCTGCGGGAACTGCTCGACGTGGGAGTGATACGGGAATCTGAATCACCATTCGCTTCCCCAATCGTAGTAGTCAAAAAGAAAGATGGTTCAGTTCGCTTGTGCATTGACTATCGGAGGTTAAACCTCCAAACCATCAAAGATGCATATGCACTCCCGAATCTGGAAGAGGCTTTTTCCGCTCTAGCAGGGTCGAAATGGTTCTCGGTCCTAGATCTCAAGTCGGGATATTATCAGATTGAGATGTCAGAGTCAGACAAGCAGAAAACAGCCTTCGTATGTCCCTTAGGATTTTGGGAATTCAATAGGATGCCCCAAGGGATCACCAACGCACCCTCCACTTTTCAAAGGCTCATGGAGCGGTGTATGGGTCCGATGAATCTTAAGGAGGTCCTTGTCTTTATTGATGACCTCATCATCTTTTCATCATCTCTTGAAGAACACGAGCAACGCCTGAAGAAGGTCCTGTTGCGGCTGAAAGAGTTTGGGTTAAAATTAGCACCCGAGAAGTGTAAATTTTTCCAAACCTCTGTTAAGTATCTCGGCCACGTGGTGTCAGAGCGTGGAGTCGAGACTGATGCAGAGAAGATCAAAGCCCTCACGAGTTGGCCCGTCCCCACCAACCTTAAAGAGTTAAGGTCATTTTTGGGCTTTGCTGGGTACTACCGGCGATTCATCCAGGGTTTTTCTAATATTGTAAGGCCGTTGAATGAGTTAACCGCTGGTTACCCACCATTGAGAAAAGGAAAGAAAAGACCCACGAAGCAACAAAGCTCCATGTACCATAGCCCGAAAGAGCTATTTGGTGACAGGTGGACTCAAAAGTGTCAAGAGGCTTTTGAACAAGTCATTGGTAGGCTAACCTCAGCCCCAGTGTTGGGCTTTGCCGACCCCAGACTCCCATATATCCTCCATACGGATGCTAGTACCATTGGCCTTGGTGCCGCTCTGTACCAACTCCAGGATGGACAGTTGAGGGCCATAGCCTTTGCTAGCAGAGGACTTTCAAGAAGTGAGATGAGATATCCAGCCCACAAGCTGGAGTTCTTGGCCCTTAAGTGGGCTGTCACCGAAAAGTTCTCAGACTACCTATATGGTACAGAATTCACAGTAGTGACAGACAGTAATCCGTTAACGTACATCCTAACATCAGCGAAGCTGGATGCAACGAGTTACCGTTGGCTCTCAGCCTTGTCTACTTTTTCATTCCAACTCCAGTACAGGGCTGGCAAACAAAACGTAGACGCAGATGCACTGTCTCGTCGTCCCCATGGTAGCCCAGGTGATGATCCTGTCTCACAGAAGGAAAGTGAAAGGATCCGGCAATTCGCCCTCACTCACCTCAGTGGCGATGACAAAGAAATGGTTTCTAGGGAGGTTGTACAGGCCATCTGCGAAAGGCATTCAGTTAATTCTGCAGGCCTGGATTCAGGGTCATTCACTTGCCCAGGTTTGGCTTTAGTTGAGTCCTTAGCCTTACATGCTACAGCTGTCCCTGATAGCTTTGCAGGGGAGCTGTTGAATGGTTCTCCTCTTCCCCCGCCTATGGCAGAGGATGAGCTCAGACAGAAACAGAGGCTAGACCCAGCTCTCGATGCTATAGTCACTCTGTTAGAAACTGGTCAGACCCCACCTCCCAGTCTTAGAGCAGAACTACCTGAGCTTCCCTTGTTGCTGCGTGAGCTCTGTCGTCTTGAACTGCAGAATGGAGTTCTTTACCGAAAGAGGCAAACCGGTCCAGACATCTCCTTTCAACTCGTGTTACCCGAGGAGTTGAGGTCAGTAGTCTTCCAACACCTCCACAGTAACATGGGCCACCTAGGAACTGACCGCACTATTGACCTGGTCAGAACTCGGTTTTACTGGCCAAAAATGCAGACGTCAGTTGAAAAAATGATCAACACGTGTGAACGGTGTGTTCGCCGGAAGTGTAGGCCAGAGAGGGCAGCTCCCCTCATGAACATCAAGACAAGCAGGCCCCTTGAACTGGTCTGTATAGATTATCTATCTATTGAGCCAGATCAGTCTAACACTAAGGATGTATTAGTTATGACTGATCACTTCACTAAGTTCGCAGTAGCTGTCCCTACACCCAACCAACGAGCGCGCACTGTTGCAAAGGCCCTCTGGGAGAACTTCATTGTTCATTATGGTGTCCCAGAGAGACTTTTAAGTGATCAAGGCCCCGATTTCGAATCGAAGACAATAAAACAACTCTGCGAAATTATTGGCATGAAAAAGATACACACAACGCCATACCACCCCAGAGCCAATCCAGTTGAGAGGTTCAACAGAACACTTCTCCAAATGCTTGGTACCTTGAATGACAATGAGAAGTTGCATTGGAAAGAGTATGTAAAACCTCTAGTACATGCATATAATTGTACCAAGAATGATGTGACGGGCTATTCGCCTTATGTGCTGATGTTTGGGAGACAACCAAGGCTTCCCATTGATCTAGTATTTGGGTTGCCTGTGAATGCTCAGAAGAAGTCACACTCCCAGTACGTCAGTGATCTAAAACATAGGTTGGAGGAGAGTTTTAAGATCGCAACCTCAAACGCACAAAAGAATGCTGAGCGCAATAAAACTCGCTTTGACAAGCAAGTGGTTGACTCAACTCTCAACGTGGGTGACAGGGTTCTCGTGCGTAATGTTAAACTGAGGGGAAAGCATAAGTTGGCAGACAGATGGGAAGATGATGTGTACGTAGTTCTGAGAAGAGCAGGCGAACTACCAGTCTATACGGTCAAACCGGAAGCGAAAGAAAGACCAGTCCGAACATTGCACAGAGACCTGCTCCTTCCTTGTAGCTTCATACCGGTCACAGAGTCAACTGAAAACAGTCCCAAAAAGCCCCAGGCTCGGCGGAACACAAGGCAAACTGTTGTTCAGGAAGACGACGACGACCTCGACTCCGAGTATTTACCAGTACCTACCTGGATACCAATCTCCATTACCAGCTCTGTCAAGCCAACTCTCGTTGTGCCCCGCACTGAAAGTGTGCAAAGACAATTTCCAGCTTATGATGAAGCCGAACGTGACAACCCCGCCGAACGTGACAACCCCACCGAATGTGACAGACAATCCGAGGAAATTGAGGAAACGGAAGTTGTGAACTTACCTGAAACTGCAACTGAGAACTTACCCGAACATGTGGACTTACCTGAGCCTAGTTTGCGGGAAATCAACGTTCAAGTTGAAAATCCTGTGGAAAGGACCCAGCAACCTAGTGAGCAAGTCCTGCCCGAAGTGGATGAGACGATGCTAGAGCGTCCTAATGACCAAGAAAGAGTCATAACTGAGCAGCCCAGTTCATTTGGTTCACAGAACAGGTCTCGGGAAGAACATGACGTTCTTCGTCGATCTCAAAGGTCACGTCAGACACCAGAAAGGTTGCAGTATTCTACCTTAGGTAACCCCTTACTGTATGTTGTTAATGCAGTATTTAATAGCCTAAACGAAGCCATTTCAAGCTCTATGCAGTCTAACCATTTGGACGCACAGGGACGTGCATACCATCAAGTGGGGAGGGTGTAACCCATATTTGAGTATGGCTTAACTAGAATACACCAGAATAAAAGAATCATTAATCTAAGCAGCACACTTCATTTGTAATGAATAAACCATAGGTGCAGCAGTTAAGGAGTTAACTGTTCTGGTTTAGACACGTGCTACTCTAGGCCAATGAGCTGCTGAAACGTGGTACAGGCTCCGCCTGCCGCCCCTGCCTAGGAGGACACAGATTTTTCTTTTCTCTCTTCCGCTCGCGAACCTTCCATGAGCAAGCTAGTGAGGAAACGAGACACAGCGATTTACTGAGACGAGGTATGAAAAAGAGTAATATGGACGGAGAGCTAGCACTCGCCGTTTACGAAAGATTGTTTTACTGTATGTATATTGCTAAGACGAGTAATTAGCTGGTTCTTTTTACATTGCTTAGTCGAGAAAGGTCGGGAGTTAGAGACGACGCCATTTCATCGGTCGTGCGCCATCTCGCGCTGCTCCGTCTTTCTAATTCTGAGATCGGTGAGCAAAGTGTTTTACTTGTTCATTATTTATCTGTGTTTCATGAATGCCTTGCAAGTAAAATGTTCCAGTGTTTAATGATAATTGTTTAGGAATGTTCTGTAGGAAACTTTGTTCAATTTACTGAAACCCAGCAGTTGAAGTGAATGTGTGAATTGTGATTTTATGAGGAACTTAATATGTCCCATGACACTGTCGTTGACAGGTCAGGTTTTTTCCTTTTGTTTGGTTTTGTTTTTTTTTTGTTTCTTTGGTTTGTATCTTCCTGGTGCATTATAATAATAATAATAATAATGGATACTTTATTGATCCCCATGGGGAAATTACTTGTTTTTCTCTGCATTTGACCCATTCACTCTGTGAAGCAGTGGGCAGCCCACTAAGCAGGCGCCCGGGGAGCAGTGTGTAGGGACGGTACCTTGCTCAGGGGTACCTCAGGGTAGCCGTTAAGTGGATTCGAACCGCCGACCTTCCGATCATGGGGCGACCACTTTACCTACTGAGCTATCCCTGCCCCATTCCAACGGATCCTGAAATTGATGGCGAGCCAACCCCGTTGAAGGACCAAATGACTTTGTTCTGTCCTGCACATCAGAGTGTGGTAGGCCAGATGCAACAAAACAGAGACACACCACGCCATTTTGTACTCGTAGTCCCCCTTTTTCACACACATCCCCCTGGACTCACGGGCGGGTTGTTTTAAGGACACGTTTTACGGACTCTGTACATTCCATGAATGTGGACAAAAGTGAGTGTGAGCGGTCGGAAATAACCCTCCAGCTGATTAACTGTTGCTATTTGTAAACGAAGTCTGTGAAAATGCAAATAAGTGTTAACATTTATATGCTGATGATTGACATTGTGGTTCATTGTTAGATGTGAACTGTACCTCTAGAAAGGGTGCACCCAGGTAAGATTTCTTTTTTTTTTTGTTTTCATCGAGTGATCACTGTGATTTTGCCAAAAGGTATTATTAAGAGAGTACCGGTACCGAAAGGGAATAATTTCATTTGTAAGTGTTTTGTGTGTTTGTCATAATGTCCTGTTATTTCTAATTGGAAAGAAAAATACAATTCCGGCTATTTTTCAAAACTCGCGATTATCTGAGTCTCATTCAGTTCGCCTCTCCTGTACGTAGCCGAACCTACTGGTCCAAATCTTTGAGCTCTTTGGTGTCAAATTTGGGTGACATACTCTTGTTTTGATCTGGGAGTATTTGAGACACGCACATAAGTGTTACACAAGCAAATAGAACAATGCTGCAAAACCACACAACCACAAGGAAGTTGAATAAAACACAATGGAAAATAAGTAAAAGCTCACTTATTTTTTTAGGGACAGATCAGCTGCAGAAGGGACACAGTAAGAGTAAACAGCTAATAGCAAACATGTATCTACAGTATTATATAAATTATGTGAATAAAATATGAATTACCTTGGATCTTTTTCTCCCTCACAACACCGATGAATCCTCCGCTTCTCTTAAGCTCAGTTGCAATCCTTCACATGTTTCGGTATCTGTCAGCTGGTCCATCATTTTATCATCTCCCCAAAAACACATTTATTCTGTTTTTTATACTTTTGCAGCATTTTTCTTTTTGCTGGTGTTTTCCTACTTTGCACTGCATTTGACTTCTCAGGCCCAGCACAGTTTAGAGTGAAACATAATCTCAATCATTGGTTTTGTTCATTTTTGTGCCTCACTTTAAATATTTTGATGTTTCTGTAATATGTTGGGGAACCAGGACTCACTGTTGACAAGTAGGGTACTTCATGCACTTCAGGACATTTTATGAATGACTGACAAAATAGAATTTGATGAATGCTACTGCACTGCAGCAGCAGACCTATTGGCAGGGAATACATCTAGAACCCATGGCTGAACAGCTGACTGGGAACCACCTAACAATTCAAGCTACTATCAAAGCTGGAGCATCCATGACTACATCAGGAATACACCCCCATCCCCAAGATGAGTTACTCCAGGATTACCTCAGGCAGCTGAAGACAGATGGTGATAAGAAGGAAGTACTGTGGAAGATAAAAGGCCCGACATGCTTCTGTATAATACAAGAACATCTGTGCTGCATATGGATTATAAGTCCCCGATGTCCCCTCTGTTGCAAGAAGAAAAAAATGTTGCAGCTTCATGTAAGGCCTTGCTTTTTCACATCATAAAGTCTCCCTTTATGTCAGAGAGCATGTAAGCGATGCAGCTGTGTTGCTAGTAAATATCCAAACTGCTAAGCTGCGGTCGTATCTCAGCTGGAGAGGCTGGATTCTAATTACAGGACTGTGGGGTAAATCTGGTCCCGGGTGGCTAATGTTGCAAGGCTCTTGGCTCAAGCAGCAAAGAAAAAGGCAACCCTGGGGGATGAGGGATGGGTTAGCTATAGTTTTATGCGAGTGTAACTCTTTGGGCATACAAGGGGCCAGATAAATTAATACTTCACTGCAGGATTGGGTTACAGGCTTTATTGTGTTACAGACACAACAATAGACATTGCATTGACATGCATTCTTTGTGTTATGGTGTAAAACTTGTTATGTAATCACAGGAGTTTGGTGTCATTATTATCAAACAGATTACATTGACTGTGCTGTCATATCCTAACACTGTCTAAATACAAGCACACAGGCACACGCAGACAGACACTTGGATGTGTTCGGCTGTCAGCTTGTTTGAACTGACCTATCGGGAAACCTATTTCCTCCAGCTAACCGATCGACAAATTACATGTAAAGTATACCAAGAACACTTCTATTAGAATGGATGACTGCATTCTTTAGCCCCAGAAACTTCATCACCTGCTCAAACACAACTTGATTAACAACAAAAGTGTAAGAGGATTCAATGAAATGTAATACCAACCACTTTGTCAAAGCTGCAATTTACCATCTATGTACCCACTTATCAGCCGCCAGCGTTCAATACACAGAAGAAAGAAACATGACATTGGTTCCAATCCAAATCTTGTGTCAATTAGCTAACCTCTAAATGCATCATTCATTTTCAACAATCTTGTTTTCATCTACCAGATGAGCTGTTTAATTGCCTATTATGGTGTCTTTGCAGAGAAGTGGGAACTCGTATTTCCCCCATGTGTGTTGGGTGAGGTGATATTGATGTGCGTGTTCGGTGTCAGAGTGCTGGATCACATTTTCCCTAACTGACGCTTAATAGTTGCAGCAGACACAAAGATATACATGACACCCAAGTGTACCATAAAGTCTAAAACATGCCTTCTTTAGTAAGGACACAAGTCAGGGCCTGATGCAAAGACGACTTCTGTTTCACCGAAACAGTTTGTTATAATAGGAATAATATTTAAAAGACTTTTTCAATGTGAGGAAAAACAGTTCATGGCAGGATTAAGTTTCTCAGTCCTAATGTTTTAAAGGCTCCTCTGGTGAATAGCTAGAATATTAAGGTGTAAAATTGTCTGATTTTAGTGATGAGGTGCTTGAGCGAAAATAATAAAGCACAATTTAATTTTAGTCTACATATAATCTGCACCCAAACAGGGAGCATTAATTTTTTCCCTCTGCTGTCTGAATGATCTATACATTTTGCCACTTAGTTTTCGATGCTGCATCGACATTGATTATTGCTGAAAAAGCATTACTGCCTTTTCTGACACTTAGGGAAGTTTATCCATTAGCTCTTAAAAGCACAAGCAATGATATGAGCAATTTATCAAAAATGTCTTGTGCGCAACAACAATGACAACAACTTTATCGCAATCTACAAAATACTGAATGGCAACCTTTATTTGAGACTGTATCAAACCTAAAACCTTATGCTTCATCCACATTTAAAGTGAAGCTACCTATTCTGCTTGTATAGTACTCTAAATGTATTACCTATCACTTCATACGTCAGTCCTCTCCTTTGTTATTTGATAAATTACTCACCTTAAAGTTGAGATTAATTTAAGTGGACTCCCGCTAACTTTGAGTCACAGGCAGTTATTTTGCCTGTCATCACACAGTCTCCACATTTGATAGACTTTACAGGGTTTCTGGTTGCTACATCCGTTTTAGTCTCTTGCCTATGTGTACATCCCTTTATAGAACAACTAACATTTTTTTTAAAATTGTGTTTATGCAGTATATCGTCTATCTGATTTTTTTAGTTGACTGTTAAGTTGTTCTTTTTCTACACTAATGTGTGACCTCCAACTTTTATTCACTATTCTCTAACAAAGCCCATTATGCTTTCCCTAATCCCACAACTCTGTCCCTTAAAGGGGAGTGGGACACAAACCACAGTAACTGCTGGAAATTTACTTTAAGTAAATCCACCACATCCCTTAAATTCCTCTGCAAAGTCGTGGCTGTAATTCTTAGTAAATATAAGAATATCGCACCTCTTACACTGGAAGAAAGGTTTGTCAGTCTACATGTCAAATAAAAAAAGACAGAAGCATTTACAAAAAGGATATACAGTGTGAGCAGTATTTGTTGAGCCATATGATAAAAATTTGTTGTTGGTTTGTTGGAGTGCAGCTCAACACGACCCCTGGCATCTTTTGACAACACACGTCTGTTTTTCAATCATCCTGTCAAATCCTTCTTCTCTCCTTTTGATAATATAAAACTCTACTTAGCATTTCTTTCTCTTCTGTCTTTTTATATGCAAATCTTTTCTGAAGAGACGCATCACACAGCTCTACCGAATCCTAGATTTCCTGAAATATCCATTTTTTTATAAAATAAAATGAGAAAGACTGCACAGTTTTGTTTTGCTTATTATTAATATTTTTTTAATGTTTCAAGATTCCTTAATTCATCCATCACACAGTATATGTGACCAATATATGTGATGCAGTTTAACTATTCTTTCTGAAGCCGTCGGACCAGCTAATGGTAAAGTTAACTTTAGTTAACTCAGTTTAGAAGCATAACGGAGGCAAATCAAGATAATGCTCATATCTAACAATTCTGTCGAGAATTGTGGGTCACTCTGCCACTTTCAACCAAGTTTAGGTATTGCGAATTGATACTTATCATTTCTTTACCAGTGCTGTGCAAGGTCATAGCTGAATTCAGTCTGGAGATGTCTCCTACACTAAATGCTAAACGAAGTGCTTAGAGTGTTTGGAGTCAGTGAGTGAACACCTGGGAGAGGATATTGATTTTAGCAACATTTGACATTTCTTCACTATACTGCGCAAAAGCAAAGAGGTGTTTACTTCTGTGAAACACCTCTTGTGAAATTGTATTATAAACATTTTATAACACCATTTCTTTCTTGAAAATCCCTGTATTCCCATGATACAACATTTATTAGAACTTATAGTGCACTTAGTAAAATAAAGACAATATTCAGCAGTGTGGAAGGAAAAGAACAAGCTTTCATAGCGACTGAATTGTGTACATCGCTTTAAAAAAAACTATCATAGTTATGAGATAAAAATAGAAAATCTATTTGAACCCTTACTCGGGGCAAAAATATGTGCTTTAAAATGGTCTGAGGGTGATGACATCCTGCCATCACTGATGACATTCTCAATATAAATGAAAAAACCTTTTCATCATCCTGTTCAGCTTGTTTCTTTTTCCTGTTTCCATCTTTCTCCGTGCTTACAGCCTTACTGTTATTTTACTGATGGCCACTGAGAGGATTTTGGTTTTAGTGTCTTCATTCAGTGTCGCCTATGGAAGTGGGAATGGTTTCCCAGAAGAGAAGGAATTGTTTCACAGTAGCTGTTTTACAGGAATTTTTTTTTGAAATATTATTAAAATTACTTTCATAATTTTCTCACCTGTGCAGTAGTCATTCCTTTATTTACTGCCTCAATTCTCTTACCTTCTCTTATCCGTATGTAATGTCTTGCCAAGACAGAACGGACAACCAAAAATAAATAAATTGTAACGTGATTTATACTCCGCAATCACGTTGGGAAACAGCAAAGCTTCTCTTGCCTCAGCTAATAATAGTCACTTAGACAAGCACTCGTATTGTCTGGTAAAGTGATGGATGCCCATGCATGAAGTGTGTTTCAAACATAAGTGAGAATGTTTTTTGATGCTTTTGTTTATTCAGCTTATCTTTAATTTCTTCAAATTTTACAAGCACACAATTATGGATGTTCTTTTAGTTGTGTAAACATGAAAAAAAGTTAGACTACCTGGATGAATTAAACACTGGCTGAACAAATACTTTATGCGTATTTATTTTTCATCTCTATTAATTTTGATAAAGCTTACATTTAGCCAGCTGCAGAGCAGTTTATTTAATTTACAAAGAGACTGAGAGCGAGGGGGTTGCAGCTTTCTCTCAGGGTTGCAGCCCCCAGGCAGCGGCTAGTGATGTTCTAACATCTTTGAACTGCTACCTGTTGTTGTTTTTTAATAAAACTGGGGATAATACCTTTTACCAACTAAGATTTTTGGCACCAATTAAGGGCAAGGGCAGGAGTGTTTAAACGTCTAATCAACTAGTCGCACATATCCGTGTTAGCAGTTTACATTGATTGAACCTTCAGATTCACACTGCTGACACATATTCAAGTAGTAGGGACTCATTTGGGCTGTATAAAGGCTCTTTTCTTTTAATAAGAAAAACATAATGTGCACATAACATCCTTGGTTTCACCCCAAGCAACACTAAAGTCGAGGCAGATATTATCACAAATATTGCCAGGAAATGAAACCTTTTGGTAAGACTTCACACTACTTATTGTTAATAAATTCATAGCTATTCATGCGTTAGGTAGTAGTTCTGTTGTTTTTTTACAGTTCAAAAATGATGCATTAATTTAACTCAATATTTAGTTTTGACTTTACTTGTTATTTACGTTCACTTTAGATTAGTGCTTTCAGCGTTAATCTCGTTAAAACGACGTTAACTCCATAACCGCATTAACCCGAGTTAATGCGGATCGCCCCATGTTAGAGCTGCACGGCGTCAACGCGTTAACGCGGTTAGCTCATTAATGCCTTAGCGCTGTGCAGCCCCTCACACGGGGCGATCCATGTTAACTCGCTAATGGAAATTTGCCACGTTAATGCAGTTAACACTTCCCACGACAGCACGACTTTATATAGCTGTTTGGTTATTTTCAGATATTTTTTTTAGAACTAGAATACCATTAATAATTAACAAACACATAATTCCATATATTAAATGTTACTTTTGCTGATGTAACCTAAGAAGCTACTTGAGGTAGCTCAGCACCAAATTATTGATCATTTTGTACGTGAAGAGTAGTGTTTTAAATTGAATATGGTACTTAACTGGCAGCCAGTGCAAGCCAGCAAGAACAGGAGTGATGGAGGAAAAATTTCCTGCTACCCGTCAAAAGGCGTGCTGCCGCATTCTGGACAGTCTGCAATTTAAGAAGAAGGGAGAAGGAAATGCCAATGTAAAGAGAGTTGCAGTAGTCCAACCTGGAAGTCACGAATACGTGAATAAGTTTCTCCAAGTCTTTATGCGGAATATAGCACTTAGCCTTTGAAATGAGGCGCAGCTGATGAAAACTACGGCAGACACTTGCTTGTCAAATTTAAACGAGCTATCCAGTAATATGCCCAGGTTACTGGCATAATCAGAAGGGGAGCAGAGCAGCACACAATTGGTCGCGGGGGATTTTACTATCGAACACCACGATCTCCTTTTTTTTTTTCGTTCAGGACAAGAGAATTACTCTTGAACCAATCTTTAACCTCACGCATGTATTCGCGAAAATAATGAAAAGACATAGCAAGATCATCAGTAATCTCAAACTAAATCTGTATATTATCAGCATACCAATGAAAGGCAATATTATACTTCTCAAAAATTGCTCCAAGAGGGAGCAGATATAATGAGAAGAGAATAGGGCCTAATCCTTGAGGCACACCACAGCGTACAGGTACCGAGGAAGACGAGAAGTTGCCCAAATTAACCGAGATAAAAGACGCTAATAATAAACATTCATTTTCATTAGACACACTGCCTATGATATGCATCATAAACTCTTGACTAGTGAACAATATAAATTATTAACTTTCTTGCCACCATTAAAATAACAGTTAATTCAGGAAACTGGATTATCAATTTACAAACTTTCTATTGTCTATGGCCATTATAAAGTGTTACCAACCTTTTCCCAGTAATAGACAAGAACAGGATGTTGACGAAGAAGACTCAGGAGCCACTGTCAGTTACCATCTTCCCTAATGTTCTTCTCAGCCTCATTGCTCAATGAACCTATAAAGTTCATTAAGACCAGATTAACTGCAAAAACGGATGCCTTTTGGTAGGCCACATTTTAATACATATCACTAATGGGCAAGCAGAGCCCACTTGGACCAAAAGACAGGCAGTAATTGTAAGGCCAGTCCAGACTGTGACAGCGCATAGTAATGGCTGTTTACTGCTACTCTCTTCACTCCTGCAAAATGTGTGAGGTCTTGTCCCTTCCTGAGTATCTGAGGCCCATTTCAAGTTAGAGTGCATAGACTAGTGGCACTCCTACTGAGAGCTTTTGGAATATACATTCATGTTATGATGCATATGAGGACACACACATTGTATATTCACATGTTCACTAAGATGTAATCAAGCATGCTCTTTGAGAGTGGATGAGATAAAGACCAGATCAGTGTGTTTGATGGGAACAACAGCCCACATCTTTTTTCAGTGCTTTTTAGGGCTAAATAAAATGCTATTAAATAAAACACTCAAAATGGGATTTTTAGTGCGCAGTTTTCTACAGTTTAGCTATAGTAGATCTATACCTACACCTTTAAATGAATAGATGCATATTAAAAAATATCAAACTGCCTACAAGATCATTTCTGGACAGATAACATAATCATGGATTGGATAAACTCCCACACTCACACGCAGGTGGGAAGACCATCGTTGCCCTTCTCTTCAACTAGGCAAACCTTAGCTTTCAACTTCCAGTTGGCTGAACATAATCTGGAGGATGAAGTCATGCACAACGGTGTTAAGTGGCTGCTTTTTATTTCTTCAACACATGAAATGAAGCTCTGCTTCCTGACTAAAGCCTTTGAACCAGAAAAGAGGCTGTCTCCTTACTGTGTATTAAGGATAAGGTACTGTTACACACAGACATGTGTATCACAGTACAATCAAAATAATACAAAAAAAGATGTGATCCTCTAAGCCTCTGTACCAACCAACCATTTCTGACAGCCTGTTTGACAAAGCGATTTTCCTAGATGTGACTCCATCAGAGTTCTGAATTGAAAAATTAAGGCTTTTGTGTGATCTAATAAAGGCCTAAGTCTTATTAGTAATGCCAAGTGAAAAGGTGATGACTATCAAGGGAATCTGTTCACTCTTAAGTACAGTACTTATCTAAGTCAGCTTCTTAAGGAGACCTGGAGCCCACTGCAGGTGCCAGAGCTTAAAAGGTAGAACAACTCTGGACAAGCTGCCAGGTGTGTTCTGTAGGATTACATGGGGGAAATGTTTTGTTAACCCTATCCTCACTATTAACAAAATATTCCAAAAATCATTTTCTTTCACATCATAGGATAGTGTTAAAAGTTACTCTAAGTTATACAACTGAATAATAACTTCTTTTTTTTCATACCAGAGTAGCTTTACTGACACACACTGACATTTTGAATCAAAATCATGTATGCTATTTGTGCTTAACCAAGGGTTGCTGTGTACCTGGAGCATAACAAATTCTAACAAATAGAGAATACAAATAGAGTCTTTTTGAAGATGTGTAAAACAAAAAATATAACATATTGCCAAAATACAATTTCCATGGATCTACTTTGTGCACAATTGCTATCATTATACTGCATCCAGTATTTGAAAGTCCTTTTTTCAAGGAACAGTGTTTTTATATGGAAAAACTAATCACAGCACTGCAATATTAAAAACTGCAGTAATCAAATCAATATCCCATTTTGGCAATGGTGCTAATATTCAAGTGAGACTGTACTATATAAGCAGCGCTACTGTAATCCAGTTTCAGTTTAAAAAATGTAAATTGCTCATGGCTCATGGCAAATATGACATATACAGTTAGCTCCATCACTTTTTGGGCAAACACCCAGTTTTGTTGTAGTTTTTGCCTTTGTATTTCAACGCAGATGATTTAAATCAGTCAATGTTAAAGTGCAGGCTTTCAGTTTTAATTAATAAGGTTTAAGAAAGATTCACATGAGGTATTTAGGAATTACAGCAATTTATATCCAAAGTCCCCCATTTTTAGAGGCTCAAAATGAAACAAAAAACAATGGACTAATGAGAAAGTGGACACCTGGTCCCTTTTTATTTTACAATAGCTTAAGTAGATGTAACATCTAAAGTTGATTCAAAGTGTATATTTAATAAAAGCTCAAAGAGTGCAAGTGAGGGCGAGCATCTTTAAGGTGAAAAAATGAAACAAATCAGTCAGAGATATATAAAAAAAAAACTATGAATCTAACTGTGAAAAACAGTCTTCTATGTGCCGATACATCACTTCAAAAGCAACAGCTTGTCTTTAGATTCCACGATTCATAAAGGGGCTAAAACCCTCCAGACAAGAACAGTAAGAAGCCTTATTTATCTGGTAGTCCAATCAAGTAAGGTGGCCTTTTAAAATTGAGAGTTCTGACCTTTCATTACGGACACATTTACCGGCCAATCACACAACATAGAAAGAAAACTTATAGGAAACTTTGGTTAGACGCTAGACATTGGATTAGTGTTCACAACTTCACTGAAATGCTGGGAACGCTAAAATAAAATCACACATACAAATTCCTTTGTAGTAAACACCCATTAATCAGTTTTATTTATGAGGTTTGTGAGGGTTCATCAAGTAAAAATCTGTTTGTTCTTTGTTTTTTAATGCATTGAAATAACTCAATTAATTAATTCAAGGTCACTGAAAGAAAGTAAGCAACATTGTCATTAATAATCATTTAGTGAGTTCATCAGTGCTCATTAGTCTGTTTTGAGGTGAGCGTGCTTTTTTCCCTTTTGGTATTTTGATAGAGAATTAGAACAGGGCCAACAGAAACTACCCATAAGGTTACATTTAAAGAGTGAGATAATGCTTGTATGCCATATGTTTTTAGGCAGTGCCATCCTCTCTCCAATACAGCATTCCTCTTTCCTTCCATAAACAATAATCTCTGTACTTATCAGTCCAGCTGGTTGCTCCTTGGGTAAGCACGAACATAAACTCAGTGACAGAATAAGGGTACAGCAGCAGTATTTTAACAGGGTCCACTCTGCTGTCACCTCTTGTCTACTGATTTGTAACCTAGGCCTGGCACATTCATTGTAACTGTCAGTTTGGCTTGAGAACAGAATTACTTTTCTATATTAAGAGGGAAATGCTGCAGAAGCCACAGTTAGCACACTACACAAGCACAATTTCTAGCCTGTATGACAAAAGCAGCCCTTAAAATATGTGTGGGCCACACTCCTTCAGTGCGGCCCAATATATAGATAACCTTACAATAAAGCCAAAGGACTGACCAGGCCCTTCAAACCCCTAGACCCTGCAGTTTATCTAACTCAAAGAATCTGCTGCTAGAAAAGAAGATGTCAAGATTTTTTATTTTATTTTGTTGTTGTTACAATGGTCAGTATTAGGGAAGGTGGTATTAATGTAGTGGCTGATTGGTATATTTAAAAGCAGAGGCAGACCTGCTCTAGTTTAGTAAATTACAAACTAGCAACTTTTTGATAAGTGCACAACCTAAAGAGATAAAAAAAAAAAGTATGAACTTTGCTTTTGGGAAGTTTAAAAAACAGAGTTGCAGGTCAGCAGAAGCTGTATTGCAGGGGCTCTCAAAGCTGGATATTTAATTTGGAATTTTTACTGAGTGTGACCTGTTCAGATGCACACATACACACACCGAACCTCACACCCACGTACACATATATTTAATACTGAATAGAGCCATAAATTAGATGGACTGCATGAATATGCTGGCTGCACCTTTCTGCGGTCGGCACACTGAGAACTGGGCTGGTGGGAAGTGTACACTCAGCAATCTGTAAGTGATTTCTGATGCTTTTAACTTCTCTCAGCAATCCTTACTGTTGGTTAAAAAAATTCATCACTGGGGAATAGTGAGATAAAGAGGGTAAGCTTAGGAAACTTGACTTAAAAAGAGATAATGACTGACAGAAACCTTCAGATGAAAGATGTCAGAAAAGAAAAATGCAGGATGCAGCACCAAAGTTGGAGGGGTTCAAGTGCATGTGTGCTGATGTCTGTTATATCAATTAGACAATGTTGTTGACCAAAAAGATTTTAAAAAAACACATTCTAACAGCATACAGATGAGGATGGGGGGAAAAAAGTGCTCTCATCTTAATCTTAAGCTTTAAGATCCTGCAGGCAGACGCTGAATACTGAAATACTACTGGATGGCATGCAGGTTTCCTGATGAATCTCTGATCCAGCAGCAATAAACCCATGCCCTCTGAAACACCGAGTCAGTGTCTTCACTACGCTTGACATTCTTCACTTTAAAACTGTTCCAAATGGGAAGGGCAGCTTTTTATTTTTATTTAAATATTTAGCCATAATAATAGATTTTGTATTAAGTTAAAATTGTTTTTAACATTGCTTTTCATCAATGCATATACAGGGTGGGCCATTTATATGGATACACCGTAATAAAATGGGAATGATTGGTGATATTAAAGTCCTGTTTGTGGCACATTAGTATATGTGAGGGGGAAAACTCCTCAAGATGGGTGGTGACCATGGTAGCCATGTAGAAGTCGGCCATCTTGGATACAACTTTTGTTTTTTCAATAGGAAGAGGGCCATGTGACACATCAAACTTATTGGTAATGTCACAAGAAAAACAATGGTGTGCTTGGTTTCAACATAACTTTATTCTTTCATGAGTTATTTACAAGTTTCTCACCACTTATAAAATGTGTTCAGTGTGCTGCCCATTGTGTTGGATTGTCAATGCAACCCTCTTCTCCCACTCTTCACAGAGGGCTTCATTATACACTAGGAAAAAAGCATCATTATACTGATAAGACCTACTTACTTGTCTTTGTTGAATACATCTGTGATTTTCTCCCTCAAAAGTGTTATGAAGCTCTCATTTTGAAGTGTTTGCAGCACCTGAACTCACATGTCGAAGATGTCCCAGTTAGTCAGTGAGTCAGCCGGTAAATCAAAGTTATGAATGAATTAATAAAAGAGGCTTTTGATTTATTTCTGAAATGCAGGCATGTCACTCAACAATCAGACAACCTCCGTGTGTCCTTATTGTTTTCTGTTCACCCACCACATCCTGAAGGCAACAGCTCATCTTTTGTTTATTGCATGATTTTCTAGTTTTTGGTTATAAATTTCAGAGTTGCAACCTTTTAAAAATAGGCCATTATGAAAACTGGCCTCTTTTTCATCTGCCAGTAACTGAGGGAAAAGACAGGTAAGAAACAAAGATTCAGAAATGATCTAGAAATAGGACAACAGTCAGTTAAATTTCCCAGGTACTACATCTAGATACCATAAACATTTTTATTTGTAGATAAAGAGCAAGTTCTCAACTTAAAAAAAAAACATTGTAAGATTAAAATTTTCACATTGTTACCCATGTTTTGTAAAGACTTTTATTCTTTAGTTTTTTCTAACACAACCATATATAAATATATACAGGGTGGGCCATTTATATGGATACAGCGTAATAACATGGGAATGGTTGGTGATATTAAAGTCCTGTTTGTGGCACATTAGTATATGTGAGGGGGCAAACTCCTCAAGATGGGTGGTGACCATGGTAGCCATGTAGAAGTCGGCCATCTTGGATACAACTTTTGTTTTTTCAATAGGAAGAGGGCCATGTGACACATCAAACTTATTGGTAATGTCACAAGAAAAACAATGGTGTGCTTGGTTTCAACATAACTTTATTCTTTCATGAGTTATTTACAAGTTTCTCTTTGTTCACAGCCATTGCGATGTCGAAGAGGTTAACACGTGAGGAGCGGATCGAAATTGTGTTGATATCTGGTGAACGCAGTAACCGGGTCATTGCAGCAGATTTCAATGCAAGACACCCTACGAGACCACCCATCTCCCATGCTACAGTTAGCAAACTGCTTGCTAAGTTTCGTGAAACTGGTTCAGTGTTGGATTTGCCAAAATGTGGACGCAAGAAAACTGCCACTAATGAAGAAACATCAGTGGCTGTCCTAGCTTCATTCAGCAAGAGCCCACAGCGTAGCACTCGCCGCATGTCACTGGAGAGTGGCATTAGTCGAACATCCCTTCGGCGGATATTAGCTACTCACAAATGGCACCCTTACAAACTCCAGCTACTGCAGCATCTCAACGAGGATGACCCAGATCGGCGCATAGAATTTGCAGAATGGGCAAAACAAAAACTGGAACAGAACCCTTAGTTCACGCAGAAGATTTTGTTCAGTGATGAGGCAAACTTTTATGTGAATGGTGAAGTTAACAAACAAAACCACCGCTATTGGTTTGACACTAACCCACATTGGATGGATCCATCCAAGAAGTGGTTTGGTGTGGTATATGGGGTACAACAATAGTGGCTCCATTCTTCATCAATGGAAACCTCAATGCCACTGGATATTTGAAATTGCTACATGATGATGCGTTTCCCTCTCTATGCACTGAAGCTGGCACGTTCCCTGAGTTTTTCCGGCAAGATGGTGCACCACCACATTATGGGTGCCAGGTCCGAGCATTCCTAGATGAACAGTTTCCTGGAAAGTGGATTGGTCGTCGTGGGCCAGTTGAATGGCCCCCAAGGTCTCCCGATCTGACCCCCTTAGACTTTTATCTTTGGGGTCATCTGAAGGCAATTGTCTATGGTGTGAAGATACGAGATGTGCAGCACCTGAAACTACGGATACTGGATGCCTGTGCTGGCATTTCTCCTGCGGTGTTGCTATCAGTGTGTGAAGAGTGGGAGAAGAGGGTTGCATTGACAATCCAACACAATGGGCAGCACACTGAACACATTTTATAAGTGGTGAGAAACTTGTAAATAACTCATGAAAGAATAAAGTTATGTTGAAACCAAGCACACCATTGTTTTTCTTGTGACATTACCAATAAGTTTGATGTGTCACATGGCCCTCTTCCTATTGAAAAAACAAAAGTTGTATCCAAGATGGCCGACTTCTACATGGCTACCATGGTCACCACCCATCTTGAGGAGTTTGCCCCCTCACATATACTAATGTGCCACAAACAGGACTTTAATATCACCAATCATTCCCATGTTATTACGCTGTATCCATATAAATGGCCCACCCTGTATATATTTATATATGGTTGTGTTAGAAAAAACTAAAGAATAAAAGTCTTTACAAAACATGGGTAACAATGTGAAAATTTTAATCTTACAATGTTTTTTTTTTAAGTTGAGAACTTGCTCTTTATCTACAAATAAAAATGTTTATGGTATCTAGATGTAGTACCTGGGAAATTTAACTGACTGTTGTCCTATTTCTAGATCATTTCTGAATCTTTGTTTCTTACCTGTCTTTTCCCTCAGTTACTGGCAGATGAAAAAGAGGCCAGTTTTCATAATGGCCTATTTTTAAAAGGTTGCAACTCTGAAATTTATAACCAAAAACTAGAAAATCATGCAATAAACAAAAGATGAGCTGTTGCCTTCAGGATGTGGTGGGTGAACAGAAAACAATAAGGACACACGGAGGTTGTCTGATTGTTGAGTGACATGCCTGCATTTCAGAAATAAATCAAAAGCCTCTTTTATTAATTCATTCATAACTTTGATTTACCGGCTGACTCACTGACTAACTGGGACATCTTCGACATGTGAGTTCAGGTGCTGCAAACACTTCAAAATGAGAGCTTCATAACACTTTTGAGGGAGAAAATCACAGATGTATTCAACAAAGACAAGTAAGTAGGTCTTATCAGTATAATGATGCTTTTTTCCTAGTGTATAATGAAGCCCTTTTCATGGAGCAAATACATGACTGTTCCATGATCTTCTCTGCCACTGACTTGAAGGGACCATCTTCCCACCAAACCAAAAGGAAGACTTACATAAAATAAAATAAAATAAAATAGAATTAAGTGAGTCACAAATAATTTAAACATAAATCATTATTTAAAAGATTTGGCTGATCCTGTCACACCCCTTCAAAATGGGTATCTGCTCTGCTCCACGTGTAAACTGGGGGCCCGGAGTCTTTCCCAGCTGACATAGGGCAAGAGGTGGCTACACCCTGGAGAGGTCACCAGCCTGTCAGCACAGGGCCAACATAGAGAGACAGACAACCATTCATACTCCCACTGACATCTTAAGCCAGTTTAGAATCACCAGTTAACCAAACCCGACAGACCTACTGTTTTTGAAAATTAAGAGGAAAATCAACAAGGGAAAAATGTAAAAAACAAAAAAACCAAGCATAAAAAAAGTAGTTTTGGTTAGTAAAATTTAAATATTTTTATAGTTAGTTCTCTGACTGTCCAATGTACTCAGTCATCTGAAAAAGAAAGTTTTCAAAGTACTTAATGCAGTACCATGAAAAAATAAGTAGACCCCATAAGTAGACAGTATGTTATGCAATTGCATAACATACTGTTAATGATGACTGTATGCTGTGATTTTTGTACCAGCCCCAGAATAAAACAGGAAAGAGCAAGCCCAGTGTCCCTTCTGCACTGCCAATATAAGGGGACGTCCAAAAGTTGATTCTGTTCATCTGGACGTAGCATCAAGATGCATCAAGAAATATAAGGGGACCCATCAATCAAACCCTGAGGTGGACTCCTTAGCACTTACACTTGCTAACCAGACTTGCTAGCTTTAGTTGACAACCCCACCTCCTTGTACAAGGTCAATTCTGGCTCCAAAACCCCAGACGACAGCTAAAATGTTGACGTTGTGATACCAACATGATGCTTCACAGACCAATGGGCACTTTCATCATTCACAATGCATTACTGCCTTCCTTCTCATTGTTAGTCACAGTTTCAGGTAAATCAACAAGTTTCATATATATTATTAATCTGATTCACTTCTGAATATGTTAAATATTTTTTTGTCATCCTAAAATATCTGTATCCAAGACACTACTGCAGTAAGCTGTAGGCCATTAACCTTCTATTGAAGATAAAAGAGCCCACCAGCTTTTTTTCTATAATCATGTTCCGTTACTGTGTCTTTTTATCAGAAGTAGTCCTCGAAGCTCATTATTACAGACTATTGATTAGCAATATATAAACTCTCAACTCCAGGTGCAACGGCAAACCACTTGAAGATCTAATTGCAAGATTACCTCAACATCAATAAAAGAGTATAAGAATCGAGCTGAAGTGGCATAGACCTGGCTTCACATATGTACCCACCTACATGCTTACAAACAAAAAATACTAAAAGGTCTACAATGACTGAATTTTTTTTAACACAACTAGTATTTTTTTTTTTTTGTCCACTGACTTAAAAAATACTGATCTCAAAGGAAGTCGACGGGTTAGGGAATTTACCCAAGAGACAAGAGAAGGAAAAAAATAATCAAGACATTGGCTGGTAAGATGAAAACTCTGTCCCAGCGGGACCCTGGTGGTGTTCAAACTGCTTTTTCACTCCATCCCTAGACACTGAAACACAAGGCGATAGCTGTACCCTGTCATCTCTGAAAGAAAGAAACATATTTTTGACCTGTCTGTCTCTCACTATCTGAAGTAACATATCTGATAATACAGCAAAGACAAAAGGTACATCATGCTATTGCAGAAAATGGCACATATTCTGTTTCGCAGTCATCAATCAGCTACTGTAATTATCAGAATCAATTTTAAATGCCAAAACCATTAATCATGTTTTCCAGTAATGAATTCAAAAGCAATAATGATGAATACAATTTGCCAAATCTACCAATGCAGACTGTAACAGGTTTCCCATGAAATATTAATAAATTATAAAATGATGGTAAAGAGAAAAAGACAAGGAAAAAAAACAGTCAGCCCCACTAATATTACTCTGGATGGTAATTAGCTGACTAATGCAGCAGTGTGCCACCTGTCAGTGCTAGGTGAATAATCACTCAGCCTGTCAGCACAATCTGAACCGAATATTCACTCTCTGTGCACTGAAGTACTGCAAAAGCTTTACACACATGCAGGCGAAAGATCTAAGCATAGAGTTAAGGAACACCCTGTTTTACATTCAGCTAGTGCGCTCTGGCTCCTGGTCTGTCACGGTGGGTATACTTCTCCCTGGCAGCCCAGCACCACAAACCAAGAGCCAAACATAGACTCTTCCATTGGCACACACACATATTCCAGTTTCCTGCCCCCTCTTTCCTCTCATTCCAAAGCTTTGCACAGTCATCAGATGCTTCTGATCTGAACCAAACTGTTTATAATCGATTCTTTAAAGGATAAGTTCTTTCCATCTCTTTCTTCCATTCTTCTCTCTCCCCCACTGCGTAGCTTGCCCACCCGACTCATTATTAAAAATAATTTTGTAACGCTAGGAGCACTGGCAGGTCACATAGAATAAATGGATTCTCAGATCTCTCCATGCTTTGGAGTTGGTTTAATCTGTTTCCCTCCTCTTTTTCACCTTTTGTCCAAAGAGTACCTCACGCAGTAGGAGCCTAAATTGTCAAAAAAAGTCCTTCTTTGTGTAAATAAAATGACAAAAAAGAGGTCAGATGAAAGGAGTATGTGTGTATGTATGTGTGCTGGGGGCAGGGCACATGCTTAGCCTTCTCTAAAGCCCTTTGAAAGGAAATCTATTTCTTCCATGCCCCGCTGGAAAGGCCAACATAACATAAGCAATGGAGGAAGCCATGTTAGGTGGAATTTGCTATTCTGGGTCGTCACTATGACATCTTAGCTTTATACAATATTACTCAGAAAGCAGTTAAAATGTAACTTACCAATAATTTGCCATTTTTGTTGGATGTTTGACAACATAATGCACATTCAAGTTTAAAAATGAAAAGAGTGAGCGAGGTGCTCGGAGAGATCAGGATCAAATATTGTGAATTGACACATTGTAAAATTTTATTTGACTTGAGAAGTGAGGACAGTAAATCACCATGAATCTAAAAGCCATCAAAGGAGAGCCAGTAGCTTTTTACATTCAAAGAGGAGATTTTTACATTAGGCATTCATTCATTACTCAGCAAAAACCTAATTGATCCATGTCTCTGAGTTCTAGGGTAATAGCAAATTGATTGATTTAGCCTCAGGAGGAAAAATGTGGGAATCGTCTGGCCAAAAAGAACAGCAGAATCATCGGCTTTGAGCTGATGGATAAGACTGGAATAACAATGAATAAAGCGTGGTGGATCAAAGGTGAGATGTGTCAAAAACAGTTTATGAGGAATGGCAGATTAAAGCACCGCTGAAATTCTGCTATTATAGATGCCAGTTACCTAAAAAGACTTGCAGTCTCAACAGTATTCAAATTTAAAAGATTATCTAATTAAACTGGATTACATAACTAATAAAGCTAAGGAATTAGATGCCTTAAGCTAGCCCCAACTCTAAACCGACTCAGGATTAGCAGTATATTTTATGTTCATGGTTGAAGAATGAAATACACCCCTGGTAACACAAGTAATGGAACTTCAGCCTAAGAAGGGACATGCTCATTGCTTGTGTGGAGTACTTAATATAGATTAGAAGGAGGAACGACTACAGCCATCAATAATTCTTGCCATTTCTGTTTGTGAAGAGCAACAATATTTTTAAAAAAAAAAAAAGACTTAACAAGCCCCACCTATCCTTTAGATTGCTGTTTGCGTAAATCCAATCCATCGGCGGGCGTCTCTGAGGTTTTCTGTATTGATTACACCTCATTAGCCACACGTCTCCGTCCCACCAAGGGTGGACTCTGGGGGTCAATGGACAGCTGAAATGGAGCCAACAGCTCAATAGAATGACCATGGCAATTATGCAAGAGTCTGGGTTACACAAAAGTGGGTTCTCAGCTAGAAGATTTGCAGTAAATGAAGTGTGATCTGTCAGTAATTTAAGCTAAAAGGACTGAAATGATCTTGAAAAACTCCATAACTTAGAATTTAACACAAATATCACCTCACAAATATTTCAGAGTACTTAGGGTTTTTTTCTTTTTGCTTATCTGACACAACACTGCAATGTGACATAACTTAACCACAGTTGCATGAAGGATCTTTTCTAAAAGATTTTCTCTTGAGAGGCAAGTGCCGGCTAGGCACTATTGAAGTACTGTAATATTGTGTGTCTGTGGGTTGTTTTTTTTTTAAGTCTGACATGTTTTCTCAGTATTAAATATCCAAAAATGTACTTCAACTCAAAAATTAATCCTTAGAGCTGAGATCATCAGATCATCCTCAGATCTCTTACACTGACAGTCAACACCACGTACGGGCAGACTGTGCTGTTAATAGTATTAAATGATAGTCCTCTTGTTTTTACACATTTTCGCAAATGAAAGTTTTTTTTTTTTTTACATGCACCATGCTCACACAGTGTAATTGTATAATTTTTGTTAATAAAAACATTTTTGAAATAATTTATTTTATTTCTTTATTTAGAGGCTGTAGGCTCCGTGGTGTGGTGGTTTATTTCCTTACGATTTCCTATGTGAAAGTTCCCCAGTTCAAGATTGGTAGGAGACACAAACCAAGTCTTGGAGTGTCACATGACTGGATAAATGGGAAGGTTGTGTCAGGAAGCATATCCAAGCTAAAAATCTAATTTGCACATCCATCCACTATAGTGACTGCCTGAAAGTACTGTTTAGTTTGGAATCTGCACTACTGTAAAAATTTACATTTAAAGTATTTAGCAACCCCTCATTTCTTTATGTATTACTTCTTATGTATTATTTGGAAAATTTGAAATACAGTATACAGGGCAAAATCAGGATTTGTACACTTCTAATGAGTTTGAAAGTCGGTATGACCAAAACAGCCTAAACTCTCTTAAGATTTCTTGTAATTTCTTTAAGAAATCTTCAGGAATAGTTTTCCTGGCTATTCAAAGCGCTTCTTTCTGTTCTCTGTCAAGACGGTCCCCCAATGCTTCAGTAATTTTGAGGTCTGGGCTTCGGAGAGACCATTCCATGAGCTATAGTGTTCCATTGTGTGTTTTTTATCCAGGTATGCTTTCATTGCACTGGCAAAGTGTTTGGGATCATTACCATGATCAAAAATGAAGCTGTTGCCAGTCGGACACTTTCCAGATACAGTGGAACCCGACTTACGAATACCCCATGTCACGAAAAATTCAAGTTACGAAGGCACTGAACGGCAATATTTCTGCCCGTGTTACGGCAAAATGCCCGTGTAACGAAATCCGCTGGCTCTGATTGGCTGAGCCTACAATGCCCACAATGCCTTCCGAATCATGTGACAACCCCTTGGCTTCTGTACTTGCGCTTCGCTGTTCCACTTGAACGACGTATTGTTGTTCTAGTTAGCAATTAGCCTATAGCCTATCGTTCAGCATCGCCTCGTTCAAAAGGCGCGATGGGTGCTTTGATTTACGAAAGACCCTCGGGAACGGATTAATTTCGTAAGTTGGGGTTCCACTGTACTATAACATGAATGTATAAACTTTCCAGGATATAGCATGAATGTACTCTACTACTGAACATATTCTTCTACATTCATGAGTCCATTCATTTTGAGAAGATCCTAAAAACCAATGGCTGGTTAGACCGAAAGCATGACAGAGCCTCACTCGTGTTTTATTTATGTCTGTAGACACTGACTGTTGTGTCTCTTTCCTAACTTTTAAAATTTAAATTCATGCGTAATTCACGTGTAATTTGGCATACCTTGGCCAAACCATACCTGTTTCTCTTAATTAATTCGTCAGCCTTCCACTGAAACCATTTCTGATGAGGTTAATCAATTAAAGGCCCAGGTGCATCTCTCAGATCCAATGTCAGGCCTTTGTTGATTTTTATCTTTGTAACATGGTTTTCAGATTTTGTTTATCTGCAGTAGATATTTGTTTTTTATGCCTTTCACTTCTTTGCCCTCAACTTATTCAGTTTCCTCAGATATTTTAAGGTTACACTGCATACCATGCCAAGATATGTCAGGTTATCAGCTAACAGTTCATTGTGTAAACTTAGTCAGTTTTTATAGATTCAGCTAAAGAAATGGAGGTAAAAATGTGTGTTTTGTATCAGGCAGCCTAAAGACTATTTAAAACCAGGTCTTTGTTAAGTTGTCTGTAATATGCAGACAACACCATTTTTCCCTTAAATTAGACGCCTTTTTATGCTTGAAAAATTTATTGTTCAGTTTAAAGTCACTTAAACAAGGAACAATGGTCAGGTACAAGGATTAGACCGAAAATGAGTGAAAAAGTAGCCAATGTCCAAAGTAAAGCTTTGAAGTCTGAAAAGTCTGAATAATTTGTTTAAGACCTCTTTAAAAAATAAAGCCTGGCTCCTTGGAAGCAAAATATAAGGCACTGAGGGTCTGCTCAACATTTTTGAGGAACACTACTGCGTATTAAAAGGGTAGAAGCTAATGTATTAAGAACTACTATGACAACTTGATAACTAATCAAAATCTTTTTATTTATAACCAAAGATCTGTTCAAAGATAGCTCTTCATTTATGACTATCATGACCTCATTTATTTATAATATTTTCTGTCCTTCTCGACTCAAAAAGATACAAGTGGAAAGGAAGGACAGGTGCCATATTTAATTGTGTTTTGGAAAACAAACGGGGAGCTGTAAAAGACATACAATGGAGTAAGGGTGGGTTTTGATTATCGATTAAAATCGATTCTGGCTTGGATAACGTGATATCGATTCATTAAAATCCTGAATTGATTTTTTTATATAAATTTATTTTGCCCAAAATGCCAGAGTCTCAGGTGAAACCTCACAAAATTTTGACAACCACCAAACAGCTAAAACAGTAAATGAGAGCAGGAACACAGATTCTGCACAACGACATAAACACAAAGCGCGGACCCGTGGATCACAATCAGTGAGATGTTGCCTTTCTCACCCTACGGACACGATCGGGTAAAGCTGTTAGTTTGATCTCTGCCCAAACAATATTGACCGAACCGGCAGCAAAAGAAGATCCAAACTACGCTTCACATAAACATCGTCATGGATTCCCTCTGACTTTTGCTTTTTTGCTTCCACCACAATAAAAATCACACTTCATGCACAGCTCTCTCTCGCTCTCTCGCTCTCTTGCTTTCTCTGTATACTTCAAGAACAGTTTCCCATCTAAAAATCTGTTTTCTGCATTATTCGCTTGCTTGTTACGCACAAGTCTACCGTTGTTTACAGCGCTGTCGGCCGCTGTTTTTATTCCCTTTTACTTACTTCCGAAAAGAAAACCTAATTTCTGCCGTTCAATGGGCTACTGACCAAATTTTAACTTTTTAAAATTATGCAAAATGCAAAACGCTTAGCCATGTCTGTACTAAAACCGCTGTCACTTCAGAGGTAATGTTCATATGTTGATTAAAAGTTTTCTTTCGTTTTTGATGTACTGGAGAATATTTTTAAAAATTCCAGGCCAGGAAAATCACCTTCATGTTTATCTTCAGCTACTTTGACACAAAGACATCTGCTGTGATGCTCACACCTTTGATAAAGTCTCACAAGTGTCAGCTTCCCTTTTGTAGATACAAAAATATGTAAATGTACTGATCTGAATTATAATATTTCTGACTGTCAAAGGCAAAATTTCCCAGATTCAAATTGAATTGATTGAATCGATTCGGGACCTTGTGAATCGGAATCGAATTGATTCTAGAAATCAGTGACGATACCCAGCCCTACAATGGAGCTCTGCAGTTTCCAAGAGGTTAAAATGAGCACAAGCCTGTGTGTACCAATAGTACTTCTATTGCTGCTCCTGCTGTGGCAGCTGTTGTTTTGTGTCTTTGAGCCTCTCCGCAGTACTCGACCATTATGTTTAGTTTTATCCCAAGGACTTTGTTGTTACCTGGGCCTCAGTTTCTGCTTATCTGGCTCTTTTTCTCTCGTTCTTTCTTCTTCCTATTTTTTCTCTCATGTAATGTCTGTCTCTCTCTTACACTTTCTGTCAGCCCTCAAGCTTCAGTTTTGAGTTTTGATAGCAAAGTTATGAGCCTGTCAAAGTTCTCCCTGGTGACTGAAGTTGGATGTGGGCGTCTTAAAGAGTTCAAAATTGAATAACTTAGAGGTTGTGACATTGCCGATCAACATATTATCTGTAGGGAATTCCATTGGGATGCAGTAAGACAAACTGTATGCTTGGTAGTTTTGCTCTTAAAATGCCGTACATTGTATCAAAGTAAAAATAGAAGTAAGATGGCACATGCAATCCATAGTGTTCGTGCAATATCAGTTGTCTTACTGTAGTGTATTATAGCCATTCAATATATTTTGGATGGTTTTAGCTTTAGTGTCCTTGTTGTAGGTGAAATGCAAAGGCCGCCTCTCTAGGGAGCGATCGCATACTTTCGAAATCCATTTATCGCACCTTCAATTAAAAACAAACCCATAAACTATCAAATTATGGTCTTTGTATTTTGCTCCCTTTTTATGGTTTTATATTATCTCATGCAGCTACGGTTCAGAGGCCGTAGGCCATCAATTGATATTCATTTTCATGTGAAATTTTCTTCTTTAATATCATCTGAGCTAAACCATCTGCATTCCAAGTTGGCAGATGTTTTTCTGAAGGACAAAGTTGCAGCAGTGAAACATGATACGAGATAATTAGTCACTAATTTTTAATATTTCTAGCAGCAATATTTAAAAATTATATTGTACTGGATCCCACAGGGTATTTGGTATTTGGATAATGACACCAGTGACTTTTGACAAGGACACAATACTTCTGACTGGATAATGTTGGACTCAACACCTGAACCTTAACTGAAAAACAACATGAAATAAATTCTGATACACTAAAGAACTCTAATATGTTCAAGTTTCTGGATCTATGAGAAAATCTGACTGTACTACACTGCAGATTCTTTTGGAAAAAGCTGCCTTACGTACTACTGTTGTTTATCTACCATTTTTGTCAGCAAACTGCTCCCACAGTAGGTAGCAGTGATCTTTTATCTCTGGCTATCTTCAACACCCAGGGACTACCTAGTGAGCCACACTGCCTGTGCTAGCTAGAAAACAACCAGAAGCTGCCAACAGCGTTAATCACAGCTTTAATGCTTCCATACTCTGGGATTTGGAGGTGGAGGCTGGTGAGACTGGTTACCTTACCCTTTCCTAACACGCTGAAGCTTCTTTCCACACCATTAGTGCTCTATGCTGAGCTGTTCTATCCAGGTCTACAACCGTACAAATGTACAGCAGAGCGCTGTGAAGTACCATCTGCTATAAGCGCAACTAACTACAGTAAATGTGAACACATCAGCACATTAGAGCAGCCACACCATGTGAGCATGCAGCCCACCTCTCAACTACATGGTTTTATAGCACTTGGGGGGAAAACACATTAAAAATTCCACAATAAAGAAACACTGGAGGACAAAGAATGTAAGAGTTGGACTGAGGGCTGATTTTACTAAGCTTAATCATGGCTTCTTTCCAACACATTCTGAGGATGTATTAGATCGCTTTCAAGACAGGATTCTCAGGCGATATCAATTTATTAATACAGTGTCATCCTCACTTGCCACCTGCATGAGCATCTGTTGGATAGTTGTTCTTTTAAGACTAGTTCCTACTCCTACAGTAGGCTGCCACTGTTTGTAATGTGCAAAATTTGTATGTATGTGTCTTATTGTGTTTTTGTGTGTGTGTGTGTGTGTGTGTGTGTGTGTGTGTGTGTGTGTGTGTGTGTGTGTGTGTGTGTGTGTGTGTGTGTGTGTGTTCTTTGCAACTGTCATCCCACCACATTTCTTCTTGCTCAAGCTGCATTGTCTCTACCTACAATCCTTTGGTGCTCTTTTTCTCTTATTCTTATTCTCAATCAGTTAAGGCCCTGATATTGTCAAATTTTCATGGCATAATTTAAAATCTGCTTCTTTCATTTACGGTAACCACTGTCAGAGGTACTCGGATAACAACATGGGAACCTATCGCTAGTTTGATGACTTAGCCTCTGCGGGCAATAACCAATTTTTCTAGCCTTCTGGTATAGTCAGCGGGTACATTGTTTACAAATGGAGACAACCCTAAAAAAGCTGAATAAAAGTGCAATTGCTTATTATATTTTTCACAAAATCGTTGATGATTTGGAAATTATGTTACAGCTCCGCTTTTGTCTATACACTGATTCTTTTAACTACAGCTTATCATGTGCACTGTCAATAGACCTCAGACTGCAAGTGAAGTCTAAACAGAACAGTACACAGGATCTGTCTACACATAATCACATTTTTCACACTTATAAAATCAGCTAACTGTGGGTAAGTTGTCACTAAAAACTACAAATGTCTTAAGAAATATCGATCAGCTCTTAAGTTCTGTTAGACCGTACTGTGGCACAGACAGCACTGGTAAATGTCAGTGCACTTATAAGCTCTGTTTCCAGCTGGAATAGGCAGATATTGTCGGGCAAAAAAGTTTTGAAAAACAGTGCAGTACGAAACTATAAAATAAGCAAAAAAAATCAAATTAATATTAAACAAAAGACACAAATGTCTTCTTTCTACATTTTAGCATTCTTCAGCAAGTGAAAGAGACAGTGTCATAGCCTTAAACTTCATAGTGTTGGCAAAACTTTTATTGTATTACCAGAATTTAGTGAGATTGACAGCTGTAGTGTGAGAATCAGTTATTATATAATCAGTAATTCTGGCTCTTACTCGGCTGAAACAACAAAAAAAGTACATTAACTACTGTCACCCGCGGTTACACAGTTGTATTGCAGCTTTACAAGATCAGTTCGTATACTTTATCACAAATACTAAGGTCACAAAGCTTTCAGGTAATAACTGTATCTGAAAGCATTCAGTAAATAGGATAAAGACAGAAAATATTTCACAGCGTCAATTTGTTCTAACTTTGTACTTACATGGAACGTGTTGTGGCAATGACCCAGGGCTCAGTAAACTATATAATGGTTTACTGTCCAATTCTGAAGGGGGATGGAAGAATCTGGAAGGATGGAGCACCATCGATTGAAATTATGATAAAGCGCTGTCTCTGTAAATCTCTCCTTTTAATATATTTGCAAAGTCAATTCCCAAAAGCAGACTTCAGTGAACAGCGCTCAGCTAAACTTCACGGCACAGTAAACTATATAAAGGCCCATTTTGTATCACTAGCATGATTAGATGACCCATAGGTCTCAGCTGATTCTGTTTACGTGCGCAACTCACCACTTTGAAGTCTTCAGCTGCACATTCCTCCCCTCTATATGAGCAGGAAAGCAGCATGTCCTTAATGTCGTGGCCTGTCCGGTCATAAAATTCACGCATGTTGAAAGGCCGAGGCTTATAGCTGTCAAAGTCCGCTCTCTCCTTTAGGATTTGCAGGACATTTTCCTCCACCAGGTGTGGGTCCCGAATCTCATACCTGGACAGAAAGATTCTACACTTAGTCAACATTGATCACAAAATACACACATGTGCACAACTAACACACAAGTCTAATGTACTTAGGTTTTGCAAATTCAATATCACAAAAAGGATTTTGCCTCATTAAATTAAAAAAAAAAAGTAACATTTTAGGTTGTTCTTTTTCTCTATAAGAATTCTTTTTTCAAACTGCTTACCTTGAGCTTACAAAATCCACTTTGTCAGATTGTAATATTAAACATCCTGTTATTCCTTATTTTCTCACTCAAAGTATTAAATGCAGTTAAGGTTGTTAAAGAAGCAAGACACAACCTTAGTTGTACCTCTGTCACATCTAAAAAGATGGATTTTAAGAATTTTGCAGGTACACACGTTTTTCTGGCAGAAGAAACATTAATAACACAGATGCAGCAACAAGTGGATATCTACCGTTCACCTTAAAAAAAGGTGTACATACATGTCAGCATCATCAGAAGAGCAGCTAGAAAGCTCTCACAATATCATCTTAGTTTTATGAAACTGACAGCTTAACTGTGGCATACCAGTCTCCATGGAGTGCAGGAAAGCAGCTCATTATTTACAGGATGGGAATATTTCATTTCAGACAATTACTTTAATCGGTCTGTTAAACAATTAGGGTTATATGTGGTGGCAGAGCGATCATGTAGAAAACAATGTTCAGAATGCTGCTTTCAGGCTGATGATCCTCCACACCTACTATTTAGTGTAAATAAATAAATCTTCATCTGCTGCAATTTTTTTCAAAGTGAAAAATGGATCAATTTTACCATGTTCCACCTCTCATTTCCCCTGCAAACAAATAAGAAAAAACATGACAAAGAAGCAGTAATTTGCGTGCATCAATGCACACAGAAATGAAACAGAAGAAAAACACTGTGGAAATCATTTATGCTATGCCTTAATTTGACAGCTACCATCAACCTCTAGTGCCTGCTCACAGTCATTCACTGATACAACGTAACCTCAATTAAACAGTATGGCCCCGCACAGCGAAAAAGTGGCCCATTGATGACCCCTGTTGAGCAATGGGCCATCAGTGGTACAAGCATCCAAATTATAGAGCGCTAAAATTAAGCACTACTGACAGCCACTTGTGAGATCATTGTTGTAGGACACTGAGAGTGAAGAGGACAGCTTCTGTTTTTTCAAAATACTAAGGTAGAGTCCTGAATTCATATGTGATGTTGAGCAGAAGCAGTAATATCATGACCAGGTTCATATATTGTTTTATTGTAAGAATTTTGGACAACTCGTTTTGCACTAGCAAACATGAATAAGTTTATCCCCAAGCTGAAGAAGTGAAAACCAGAGACGGAGAAAGACAAAGGCATACCCTTCTCTTCCTGTGCCTGACAGTAAATCTGTGAATGACTTTGTGGACACTGACGACAGAGTTGTTTGTCATGAGCATGGGCACTATTTCAAACCATAATTGGTGGTAAAGCTTAATGGATTTTTTAAAAATTCCACAAGGTCAAGCTTTGTCTATGATAATGAACAAGATTTTGTCGCTTGATGATGGGAATAACATAAGCTGATCCATGAATAAAAAAATGAAATGTTACATTACTTCTTTGGGAGCACTGCGTTAATATTCAGCTGGAGATGTATTTTTGATTTATGCCCAAACCAAATGTAATATGTTTCACTGTTGCTACAGTGCTTTTTCCTGGTAGAGACTAAATGAAAAAGATTTTCACAACATGAGGTGGTATGCGCTGTAATTTAAAATGAGGGTTGTTCTCCTGCTCATAACACCGAACAGAGACGGTCATGCTTCGTGTTGAATGGAGTTCACAGCGCTTTGACAGACAATATCGGGACTATTATTCTGCTCAAGATTTAAAATGAATGCCAAGTGATACAGTTTTAAAATTCAACATCGGAACATCAGAGATCTTTTTTAACATTAACAAATCAACCAGGATTAACTCTAGCTGATTATAACTTCTTCTTTTTTATCGCTACAGTTTAAATTTTCAACGAGAATAGCAGCTGCTGGTTGCTATTTATCTTTTAAATCAGAGTTTTTTCCACAATTTGAATAAAAAGCAGTAACTGGTATGACACAACAGCCAAAAAACAAGACAGTTAAGCACTATCTTTGATTCAGATTATAAATTAAAGATAGTGGATCTATGTGGTACTTATTTTCTAGTATAGTTCACTTTTCATTAATTTACTACAGGCCAAAAGAGTGTTGCGTACAATTAAACGGTTATACTGTAAGTAATAAGGGGTGTTAGAGAAAAACATGTTCATATCATTTCAGAGTGAAGCTAATGCATAATTTTTTTTTTCCAGAAATAAGTTATTCAAACAATAAAAGGATAAAATTGAAAACCAGAGGATTAGTGATGTAGTAGCTCATCTGGCTCCTGATTCTTCACAGTTTACAGGTTACTGCTTTTTGAAAAGTACTGAAACTGAAAGAAAGTGATACATTTTTATACTGTTTCTTTTTAAGAAGGAGCCCTTCTTGGTTTCAAAATGTTTGATGTGTTCTTTGGAAGGCATATAATGAACTCCAAGGTGCATCCTGGAGCATATTGCCACACTGCAATTTTTCAAAATAAGGAAACATGTTTACCTAAATGTTAAAAAGCGAAGCAGTCCAAAGAGAAAAGAAGCATGACTGCTCAAGCAAAAAAGAGCAGGAAAATTTCACGACTGAGAAACCCCCAGAAACAATAGTAGTGGAGGAGGAAACCAGGAAAACCACACTTTTCCCAAATGTTAACACAATACTCTGGCTACAGTAATCAAGGCTTTGAATGCCGTTTCCTGTACGGCATCAAAGTTGTCATTAAAAAAGAATAATAGAGCAAAAGTAAGAGAAGGAGGTAGAGAACAATGAAAACCTGCTATATAAAGTCAAGATGAGAAACTTGCTAAAAGAATTGGACAAACTGTGGTGGTTACTCCAAGAAATAAGTGTCACCTAGTAAGGATACAAACCTTTCTCTGTGAATGTGGTTTTAATATTTTCAGTATTTAAAATGGAAGTATGATTACTACTGTCTATGTATTACTTGTTTCAGACGTGAGTTTAAAATTAGAGGACAGAGTGGTACTAATATCATAAATATCTGTCAGTGGAGCCATTTACAAATTGTCATGTTTTTAGTAATGTTGGTCCCTAAAAGCACTCTGACAATCACAACTCCAGTACTCTTGCCCACATGGGAACTACATCACAACACTGTCACACTCTATTCTAACAAGAAGCTAGCCTGTTGTGGTACATTCTGGACTTAATTGAATTGTATCCTGAGCCACTGTTTTATAAGAAACACAAAGCTGCCAGGAGAGCACTTAAGACGCTGCGCTCACATCCCCGAGTCAGGAGGCTTTAGTTGAAGCGCATACAATCACAATAATATGGGTAGATTTTTAATATTGCCCTGCCACTGCTCCCTAAAGCAATCACTGCAAACTCTCTACGTATGGGAGGGGGAGACTAAATTGGATTATGGGCCACAAGCACTTTAATTTTCTTGTGGGGACTAAAACGAATGAAGGACCATCTGCAACACTTTGCCACCTCATGAGAAGAGAGAGCAAATATAAGCAGCCACTGATTTTAAGAGTGGACTTTCACAGTAAGACTGTGGTCACAAGGCGGTACTCTCTCTCTTTCTCACACGCACACAAACAAAAGCAAAAGCACTACATTTGTTTTGATGTTAATACCTCGGGCTGTGTGACACAACAATGAACACATCTTGACATAATCTCAGGTAATTATCCAATTAGCGCTAATTGAACTCATACACTAACAAGGATTGGATTGTTTGTGCAGTGCCCTTGAAAATGAATATGTGCCATGTTTCCTGGTGGCTGAGTTTGGATAATCATATCTTCATGATGGTGCACCTGCGATTCAGTTATTCTTCCAATTTGGCCAAGGTCACAGAAATGCAAACAAA
This sequence comes from Rhamphochromis sp. 'chilingali', assembly GCF_963969265.1. Classification (NCBI taxonomy): domain Eukaryota; kingdom Metazoa; phylum Chordata; class Actinopteri; order Cichliformes; family Cichlidae; genus Rhamphochromis; species Rhamphochromis sp. 'chilingali'. The sequence goes on from NC_137936.1 coordinate 34,048,102, forward strand.
GGATGCCACGAGGCACAGAAAACCCAAACAAATATCTATTGTATTGATGAGAAATACACAAACAAGCCAAAGACGAAAATATGGTAAAAACATGCAAAAATTTCTGTCTCCACAGTTGTAATATTCTCTGCGGTAAACAGCCACAGTACACTATAAATGCAAATGAACCCAGATTTGAAAAATCAGCTTTTTCCGGTCGATGACCTGGCCTCCCAGTGTCCCCATCCGTGCACTTTTTTTACACCACTTAAATCTGTAATACGGCCATGATCTTGCTGAGACAGATAAGGCAGTCAAAGTTATGGAGCATTACATTTCACATGTAGCTCGTGGGAATTGAGAGCATGTTTGCAAGCTCAGGAAACATGTTTAATCTCGGGCTCTGTGTAAGCAGAAGACGTGCTTCTCTGGTTTTCGTGAGCTGATCTAACACTTCTTGGCAGCACAAACCACATAACCAACACCTCTTTGAAATGACCTTTCTTTTGCTAATTATCATTTAATTGCCTTTGCAACATAATAAAAATAAAACTGAGCAATTTACTTCTAATGTTCTGCACGGCTAACTGTAACTCCAACCTGAGAAAATACAATACGAAAGTGATTTATTTATTTATTTATTTTTTGGTGGGTGGCTGCTTGGAAACTGCTGGAGTCGAGTAAGTTAAGGTGAAATTTCTAGCAGCTCAGCTTCAAACTTCAGTGTCTAAGAAAGCCTGGCATCACTGCAAGGGTAGATATTGCCTACTCCTTCTTCCTGAGACAGTGATAGACACCGACCCACAAACACAGCATTTTGTTTGTATTCTGTCATTTTCTGTCCAAACCTACCACCTGTCTGGTGGTATCAGAAGGCTTACCACTGAAAAATCTTCTGTTCAATCAATGTTTAGTGTAAAATCTGTGCGTCCAAGATGTTCCTAATTTATTTGTTTTCCTCCACATTCTTTAGCACTCTAACCGCTTTGAAACCTGATTTAAAAATCATTTTAAAAACTGTCCCCTGTCCTCATTTTAAAAAAAAAAGAAAAGTAAAATGAATGCCGTTCCTACCCCAACCCTGATCCCAGGCCAAGCTAACTGAGAGGGCAAGGAAAAGGGAGAGGGAGATGACAGTGTTAATCAGTGGCACAACTCTGTAGCTTAACAAACAGCACTAATTACACGGGGATAAAGACTTGTTCATCACACAGCTTACGAGACACAAGTTAATTGCCTCTCCTTGTAGTCCCCTCCCTCCATCAAAAGTCAACTCATCCCAAAGTCACTTGGAGCAAGTAAGGTTGCTTTAATGTTCTGCTTCCTATATCTTCTTTTATTTTTTTTAGGTGCACCTTTTTAAAGAAAATCTGGCTACACCTGCAATAACAAATCAGAGAGATGGAAACCTGCACTGATATCCTAATGGTCTACTATTCCAGCTGACACTACAAACAACCCGGAAACAAATCTCGGAATCTATACCATACAAAGCATGCAAAATACATCCGCAAGACAGTGAATCTATTGGCATCCTGTACAGTTATAACCCAAATATGGATGTATATATGAGGGTCACAGAAAAATGATATCCAGTATGAAAACAGAGAATTTGATTTATGTCATTCCAGCATGTACAGCATGCACAGTTGTACGCGTTGCCTCAGGCTGCAACACTTTGTGAATCAATAAGCTAAAAATAAAATTAAAAATGAATTCAAGATGATATTGAGACATGTTTGTGTGTATTACATATTTTATGTTTGCGTAAGTGCAGTAAACAATGTCTATGCATCTGTGTGTCCATGTGTGCATGTGTATTTGTGTGGGATATTTTTCTTCCTGCTCTAGCTGCAAATGCAAAGTGCAGGATTATTATCTGTATTGGAAAAATGGGATCAGTATAATCTGGATAACATCGAAAAGAAGAATTGAAGAAATTCAGAGTTAAAAGTTTCAACATGAAACAGTGTGCTTGTCATGGTTGCCGAAAGACTAAATGATCAAAGCACAGCAGAAAGCAACAAGTGTAAAGGGAGGGGATGGCAGTTGTGAATCATGCACGTCTCTCAACACTTTGTCAGCGGGGGTTTAAAAATCTTCTCCTCTACTTATCCAATATTTATATTAGCATGTTTATATTTACCTTTATTAAACACTTAGAAACAGCTTATCTATTATCTGTTACTTGGAGGATTCTCAGCATCTATGTTAAGGTGTGCTCATTCTCACTATCAGCATATTTTAACAGGTGGATGTTAATGGTTGTTGTTCCATTGCTTTTCACAGCTATGGTAGCATGTGTGCAATATGGATTTCAGTAGACAGTAGATCTGTAATGTCACTACATTTTCATCCTTAGCCTTTAACCTCACTTTCTTACTTACGTGCGTTATACTACAATCTTTAGCTCTCAGAGCTCTGGAAGGTTTTGCATGCTTTGTCAGTGAAGTCCGGATTTCCTCCAGTAGCCTAATAGCAACAGCCAAAGACAGGTGGTAAAACTCTGCCCCGCTCTTCCATGTGACATAAGACCTCAGCTAAAACAATGCAGACTACACCTAAGCTCCACAGTTAAATGCCAACTCAAACATTGCTGTTGCTGGGCTGCAAAGCGTAAAACCTGCTTCCACACACAGACTGTCTATAGAAGACATGCAGATATTTAGTGGTGTGGTCAAACGATTTTTAAGTGCTCACAGATATTTTTTTAAGTTTCATGATAACTGCACTAGAATGTGACAACAACAAAAATTTAGTGTTATAGCTAAATGCTGGGGGCACAATCAGATCCTGAATCATCATGTGATAAATCCACACAGATGTGCACCCCTGCAGCCACTGCATTTGTCATACACTAGGCTACATAATACTTGGGGTGCAGGTGAGGTGTGGTTTTAGTGCTTATATAAAATCACCAGTAAGCCAGCCTACACACAGGCAGGTATTGTAAATGGCTTCTGGACGTACACACCTGCCGTTGAGCAAGGCAAGGAACTCCCCAGCGTGGTACAGGTCGTTCCGTGTCACCCGGCTGAAACGGAAGGAGTTGAGGTTGCAGAAGGTTACCGAAGGGAATATTATCAGTGAAGCCGCCACTTCATCCAACTTGGTGACATGGGGGTACTCGAAGTAGAACTGCACCCGATCCACGCACACCATCACCAGCACACCCACGGAGGCCAAGAAAAACAAAATCCACAGGGTGCGCTTGATATACATCCGCTTGTAAGTGAACATGTGCGAGATGCCATGCAGTGTGGATCTGGCGGCGAAAACTTCAATGGGAGCCGGCCGCCTGTAGTCCATGTCCTCTGAGTCCGCTTTAAGATCCATTATGTCCCCGAGATGAGTTTAGATGAATGATGGGTGTGAGGTCGCAAAAAGAGCAAAGTGGCTTTGTAGATAAGCAGATGCTTTATTAATGAGGAGGAGGTTAGTGGCCGCAAGTTCACGCCCTTCTACGCATGTATTTCTCATGCAGTCTGTGTGAGATGTTGCGTCACTGACAGCCGGCAAAATTGCTCGACATTTAGAGCATTTTACAATCCTCAAAATACAAAGTTCTTAACTGAAAACACTTGTAAAAAGTGAATGTGGGAGAAGCATGCGTTGTATGCTGCTTCGTTTGGGGTCACAGTTCCATAATAATAATAATAATAATAATAATAATAATAATAATAATAATAATAATAATGACGATGAAAGCGCGCATGGAAAGATGCCAGCGCTGTTCTCTCCTGCACACTTCTGTAAAATTATCGAGTTGATATCTGGCTTCCAAGCTTAGCACAAACAGCAGAAATAGTGTGCAGCTCTGCGGGAACAGATCACGGTTGAAAAGGTAGAAAATAAACCACTACGAAGAAGACAAGGAATTAGAAAATAAAAGCGGTTCAGAGAACAGACCGGCTACATGGCTTTCGCGTCTCTTCTTCCCGAGCAAATCCCAACACGCGTGGAATAACAATCAGCCGCTGATTTCTCGCCTGTTAACGTTTTAAGAGCGGTCGTCGGGTGTCCTGGGTTTTCCACGGGATAAACAGCTGCATCACAGAGGAGCTGGCTCTGTCTGATAGCTGCCTCGGTGCGCCTCTGCTTGCTCGCTTGCATCCATTCCCTCCTCCGAACTGCGTCCACAACAATGCAATGATAATGACTCTGATTTTTTTTTTCTTTTCCTGAAATGATATGTCCGTGAGTAAGAAGGTTCTAGGAAAATACTATTTTCCGTGAATTCAGGAAAAAATTACCTTAGACCAGTAGCGGTTTCCCAGATCAATTAAATTCGCCCCAAACAGGAGAGAGCAAGGATAGGATGGCATGTGTTTTACACCGGGTGACGGAGTCCAGCGTCGGCGGCACTCCAGCAGTGCCTAACCCATACTTTACCCAAAGCCACTGTAGCCTACAGAACATACAGCTTTACCCTCAACTTAAAATTGGTAGTTTAGTTAAAGTTTAGTTACATTTTTGGGTAAAATTACTTAGCCTGCTTTAGCTAAACTACCAAGAAAACAATGAGCTAGCCTACTAAAGGAAAGAGAATTTTTAGTTATCCTAAAGGCCTAAACAAACACTTTAAAAGATAAATGACCTAAGCAGAAAATCATTACCTTTGCACCAGACTTGTTGTGTGAATTATTCTAATTTACTTACTGTTTTACTCTTTGTTACTATAATACAGGATTTGGTCAACTTTTAAAGTGTAGACTGTATATATAAGATGGACATACACCCACCGCCCATTTTGTTAGGTAAAGCTTTTCAACTGCTAGTTTACAAATATCTAATTAACCAATGTGCTCAAGACCTCAAAGTGAGCATTAGAAAATAAAGAAAGGTGATTTAGTCACTTAAAATGTGACGTGATTGTTGGGTAGTTGCACGTTCTCAGCAAGGCTGGAAAATACAGGATTGGAAAAACTGTTCAGGCTGGTGATGGTGTTACAGTGCAACCTGGTATCACGGCAAAGCGTGTAATGGACTTGCTGTTTCCATTTCACACTTTACACACACGTGAAACAGACACACATTTTAGCCGCCTTGCTTAATCATTTCCGGCATGAGGACCCTGGACTGTACTTCATACGTTTTTTGCTCACTACTGACTTCTTGACTTTAAATATATTATATCCCCCTGCTGGTAATGCAATGTCTGCATGTGAAATGGACACGGTGGACCCGCGTGCCTATTACATGTTTTGCAGTGAAACTGAGTTGTGTGATGAGTTGGGGGATATTTTTGTGGCACACTTTGGATCTCTTAGTGTCCATTGAACATCCTTTGAACACAACAGTTTACCCTAGTATTGTTGTTTGCCAGGTCCATCCCTTTATGACCACAGTGTACCCATCTTCCAGCAGGATACTGTACCATGTGCTAAATCTCAAATCATTTTAAACTTTCTTAAACATGTGACTAGATGTGTAGTTGACAAATTTGCAACAACTGTGTGATGCTATCAAGGCAGTACAGACTAAAATCTCTGAGGAATACCTTTTTGAATTTGTGACAAGAAGAACTGTTCTGAAGGAAAAATGGATTCAACACACTACAAACAAGACATACTTAATGCAGTGGCTGGTGTGACTATACAACTTCCAAGTCTGAGAAAGTAAGCCAATGAAAATTTGCCCTAAACCTGCATTCTTGGTGCAGTAATGGCCAGTGGTAGTGAGAGTGGGCAGTGGGCAATTTCTCTGGCTGTTTAAAGATATTCAGTTGTATAGACATCACTGGGAAAATGAACCTCAGCTGCCTTAATCTGTTACCTCAGTAAAAATGTTCTTAATGAGAATAAGAGCTCAATCAGTAGCTGCAAGTCATATTAAATAGAAAATGACTGGTGCTATTTTGTAAATATATGGCACCCATTACCGTTAAATAGGAGGGGACACCTTACCATGTAACCATGTGATTAATGAGCTGCTCACTACAAGGGATGTTGAAACTCATATGCCAAGCTTTATAATGGGCACTTTCATCCTTTGTATAGGTCTTTATAATACTATACTTTAGTTGGAATGCATTTTTTAGCATAGTCATAGAATTACCTTTAATTATCAACATAAAATAAAATTCCCAATTATGTTTTCATCTTCCTTTGTAGCATGTAAAACTTTTTGATTTGTAAAGGATTCCTAAAAGTGGTACTTCTCACAGTAACACTGCAGTTTTCCATAAAGGTTTTTTAAGTATAGAGGACAGAGTTCCGAAAGATGTGTTTGCTTTTACCCATAGTGGAAGTCTCTGTTTACCATAATGGAATTTTGTTGTCTTGTTTATTGATGTCCTTTATTCAGACAAGTCCTTTTACATTCATTGCTTAATGGTAAGAAAGAACTGGGATTAGATTAAAAAAAAAAAAAAAAATATATATATATATATATATATATATATATATATATTAGGGGTGCAACGATACACAAAATTCACGGTTCGGTTCGATACTTTGGTGACACGGTTCGATATTTTTTCAATACAAAAAAATGTTCATGCCTTTTTAATTTATCATTTATTAAAATTATAAATATATATATTTTAACTCAAAAGTACAGTTTTGAAATTTAATGTTGCTGAAACAACAAAATAAAAAAATAAATCTATCTGATCGAGAAATCACTCATCTTTGGAAAAGAGAGTTTATTACAGAGAAATGGCTCTTTCCAAAATAAAAGCTATACTATACGCTTCTTCTGGGCTATATTCTCAGCAGTATATTAAACATATCAGGTCCCCATAAGGAGAATCATGTGCTAATGGCTGTCTAAATGACTCAGATACATATGCATACCAAACCGAAAGCACTGTATCAAACGGTTCAATATCGATACGAGTATCGTTGCACCCCAAATATATATATATATATATATATATACAGTATATACGATATATCCTGCGCAATATCGTAGCTTTTCTTCTGGACAGAGGTCTCGGATGTTGTTCCTGGGATCTGCTGGAGCCACTCAACTAGCTTGGGAGTCGCTGCACCTAGTGCTTCGATTACCACTGGGACCACTGTTACCTTCACCCTCAACATCTTCTCAAACTCTTCTCTGAGCCCTTGGTACTTGTCAAGCTTCTTGTGTTCCTTCTTCCTGATGTTACTGCCATCTACGGCCATCTTCTTCTGTTTGTCTACCACCACTCTGTCCGGCTGGTTAGCCATCACCATTTTGTCCCTCTGTATCTGGAAGTCCCATGGGATCTTAGCTCGGCCATTCTCCACCACCCTAGAGGGTATTGCCGTTATGTGCTGCAATGTCTCAGGGGCATCTTTACACAGCCTGCACCTGGAGTCTTGCTGGTGTAATAGACCCCAGCCTCTATGGATTTTGTGGTCAGAGCTTGTTCTTGTGCTCCCATGATTAGTGCCTCTGTGCTGTCTTTGAGTTCAGGGTTTCTGAAGCCATTTTCCTGATGTTTTGGTGTATTCAACTTAAAAATCTGTATGCATTTTCTTTCTTTCTTTCATTTTTTTCCCATTAATTTGTATTCAGTGCTGGCAGTGGAAGCCTCTGAAACATGGCTTTTGAGCGTATTCACTTTGAAATTTCCAGGTTGTAAGCATTTTTTTCAGATGTATCTAGCAGCTCATCAACACAGTGTCAGTTCTCTCTGGCTGCAAATTCAAAACAGTAAACATTGAGTCAGTGTTGTGGCATATATATTCTCCAAGGGGCGGAAACCAAAATAAAAAGAGTGTATTTTACTCATCAAACAGAGTTATGGCTATGCCCTTCTTTATCTGACCCGACAGCTACCAACCAGAGGGAGGAGAGGTTGCTAAAAGTAAACAAACACTCAAGTACATATAGGCACAAAAAGAAAAAAAAATGCACACATATACACAGTCTCAGCATATTGAGCTACACATACAGATGACTGATGCATGCTTATACAGCATAGGCATGCTCACACACATGCAGTTGTGCATAAGCTCATAGAAATCACCTAACTGATATATTTTCTCAACTGCTTCACCAATTCTGTTTAGCTGATTGGGTGGAACATCCAAATACGTCCGATTGAGCAAGTGAGCCAAACACAGCTAATAAAGCAGATGTGTCACCAGAGTGCCAGCACCAAATCTGTCATAGAAACTGTATTGCTAAGAAGAAAGGGGAGCTCACCCATGAAATTGTTCATAATGCGTCCATGATTGCCATTTGCCATAGTATTGACTGTGACAATGTGGCAGTCATCTATAAACCCTGCGCCTTATATTGATCATCATTGCTGGAAAGATGATCCCTGCTCTGTTCCAGTGAGGTGATGCGTATTCTGGGTAGACACTGTGCCAAAGTGACATACATGGGTTTGATATTACCGCAGATATTAAATTCCTGAGGTGGATTTTGATAGCAGGTGATGGGATGTATACTTGCCTAAATTTAGTTTTTATTATTTTTTTCTATTGGGTAATGCTAAAGAAGCCCAGTGAGAGGATACTCCTATCCATTTACATTGCTCTGAAGAAAATGGCAAAATTCTCTACAAACCTGGATAGATAGCCCTTCCTGTCAAAGTAATTTTTCAGTGGGCCTTTTCTGGTTCAGTTCTGCTTAGACTTTCTTTTTTTTTTTTTTTTTTTTTTTTTTAATGACATCAGAAACAGCAGTATGCGACATTACGTGATGGCAGAGCTTCAGTTCATCCTTTGTCTTTTTTTTTTTTTTTTTTTTTTTAATAAATAGGACAGGGGGAATGAATGAGAGAAAGAGGGGGAGAGAAAGAAAGAAAACCAAAGGGGAGAAGAGACGGTGAGAAGGGGGGGGAAGAGAGAGAGAGAAAAAAAAAAAAAGAACTCCTGGGTCACCTGTATGGAGAAAAAAAAAAAACAAACAAAAAAAAATAAAGCTGTGTTTTTTGAGTTTACCTTTGTCTCTGTGAGTTTGCGTTTGGGTCCTTCCCTTGCCTGCACACAGCCGTACTGTGACAGTTTGAAGCCTAAGTAGAGATAGTGTCTGTCTCCCGAATCCAAACTGAAAGCTGGTTCCACAGAAGAGGGGCATGAAAACTGAAGGCTCTGCCTCCCATTCTACTTTTAAACACTAGGAACAACAAGTAAGCCTGCAGTGCGAGAGCGAAGTGTTCTAATGGGGTGATATGGTACTACAAGGTCCTTAAGATAAGATGGGGCCTGATTATTTAAGACATTAATACATTAAATTAATTATTATTATTTATTTATTTATTTATTTTTTTAAATGACATCAGAAACAGCAGTATGCGACATTACGTGATGGCAGAGCTTCAGTTCATCCTTTGTCATTTTTTTTTTTTTTTTAATAAATAGGACAGGGGGAATGAATGAGAGAAAGAGGGGGAGAGAAAGAAAGAAAACCAAAGGGGAGAAGAGACGGTGAGAAGGGGGGGGGGGGGAAGAGAGAGAAAAAAAAAAAAAAAAGAACTCCTGGGTCACCTGTATGGAGAAAAAAAAAAAACAAACAAAAAACAAACAAACAGAGGAGACAGCAAACAACAAAGAGCAACATAATAATAGAGAAAACAAAGCACCATCACAATAAACTAGCTAGTCATAGATATCAATATTTACTAAATAATAAACGATATTGTGCAGCACGCAAGATAGACAGCGCACAGTGTGCTTTGAGGCAGCAGCCAAGAAAGCTTTAGTCCGCGTCTGTGAATACCCATGTGTGCATACCTGTGTGGATCAGCATGCTTGCATTCCAAAGGTTTCTCCATGTAATGATCTGCTAGGGAGTGTGGGGGGGCCACAGCCCCGTCCTCCAGGGTGTGAAGCGGGTATGGAGGAGATCAAAACTCCAGACATCCAGAGGCCCCCAGAACACAAGAGACCATGGAAGACCAACAGAGGGGCAGCCGCGCCACTGTTCCAGTAAGAGCTGAGGAGAGTCCCAGATGAGGGCTCGCCCAGCAGCCGCGGAGCAGTTCTGCTTAGACTTTCAAGATATCAATAACTGCTTATGAATGTATTTTCATCAGCGTCTCTGTGAAAGTGGACATATATTTTATAAGAGAAATCTTGGAAGCTTGGAAAATGAAAAGAAACGTTAGGTTTATAGGCAGTCTTTTACAACGGCTTCTCATGAATAATCACTAGAACACCTATGTTTATGCCACAGTGTCTTTGTACACTTATATATTTTGTCATCCTTAAAGATTATGCATTATTTCTGACTTTTTATCATTTCTAAAGTGCATTGTTTGTATGCATAAAAGCAGAATAGACAAGGTTTAAAACATGAATAGATCCCTGCCACAGACATTCAAATATAAAATTACATTTTCCTTCATACACAGACTGATTGTGCAGTTTTTAAATACAGTTCTAGATTTTGTGATGGCCAAACCCATGGCCACACTCTAAAATCGGTAACTCTTGTATTTTCATTCCTTTGTTTGAACACAATAACACACTTTAGTTTCCAAGAACTTTATTGATTGGTTTGGATACATTTGTTCTATTTGTAAGCGCACACATTTAGTTTACTTATGTATTCATACCACTTCATTACTTTGATTTTTGACTAACCTTTGTCTTTTATTTCTTACCTGCCATTATCCCTGGGAGTTGCTGGACAAAAGATGGCAGCCAGGGTTTGAAACCACTAAATGCAAAGCGGGATAATTGGACTGCACCACCACTTCTTGCTGAAAGGGAGAATGTGTGTTTTCTTTAATTTAAAAACAAAGTATTTGTACTTAGTTAAATATTGAGTTTAGGGTTTAGTGGTTTTTGATTTTCTTCTTTGGTGTTTAGTTTATTAACAAACCAAACTACACTGCATTGTTTGTTGTTTACAATTGTGTTTTGTTTAGTTACCCCTTGTGTGTCATTTCATGTTTATGTCAGTTATGTTTATTTGGGCAGTCATTTGGTTTGTTAAGTTTGCAGTCTTTGCCTGAGTTGAGATGAGTTTGACTTATTTTATGAGCTCAAAATTTATTACTTTTTTAAATACAAATTTTTTGGGTTACATAAATGGAAACCCTATTTTTCTAATAATCCCTTCCATAATCCATTCCCTCCTCCGAACTGTGTCCACAACAATGCAATGATAATGACTCTGATTTTTTTTTTCTTTTCCTGAAACGATATGTCCGTGAGTAAGAAGGTTCTAGGAAAATACCATTTTCCGTGAATTCAGGAAAAAATTACCTTAGTTTAAGTTTAGTTACATTTTTGGGTAAAATTACTTAGCCTGCTTTAGCTAAACTACCAAGAAAACAATGAGCTAGCCTACTAAAGGAAAGAGAATTTTTAGTTATCCTAAAGGCCTAAACAAACACTTTAAAAGATAAATGACCTAAGCAGAAAATCATTACCTTTGCACCAGACTTGTTGTGTGAATTATTCTAATTTACTTACTGTTTTACTCTTTGTTACTATAATACAGGATTTGGTCAACTTTTAAAGTGTAGACTGTATATATAAGATGGACATACACCCACCGCCCATTTTGTTAGGTAAAGCTTTTCAACTGCTAGTTTACAAATATCTAATTAACCAATGTGCTCAAGACCTCAAAGTGAGCATTAGAAAATAAAGAAAGTTGATTTTGTCACTTAAACTGTGACGTGATTGTTGGGTAGTTGCACGTTCTCAACAAGGCTGGAAAATACAGGATTGGAAAAACTGTTCAGGCTGGTGATGGTGTTACAGTGCAACCTGGTATCACGGCAAAGCGTGTAATGGACTCGCTGTGTCCATTTCAAACTTTACACACACGTGAAACAGAACACATGCAGAAGTTGCAGTAATAACAGACTACATTTCATAATGTAACATATTAGTGTAATGTAATAATTTCATTACAGTTACAGTTATGTCGTCAGTCGTCACTTGTGTTGCAAATGTTTTGGGCCCCAAATGGATAGAAAGAAAAAAAATCATCAAACAAACATGTTGTTTTTTTCTTCCTGCAATCAGCTTGTTTCAATTTATGTGTGGGAGGATGGAAATGGTGGAGCGGTATTTTAATACATTTTGAGGAGTTGTGGTATGGACATTTCTTTTAGTTTTATTGCACAAAGTGATGATGAAGTGGAAACTGCATCCGGGACAGAAAGAGCCGCATTAAACAGAACTTTGGCTCTTTGCAAGCATCTATACAGACAGCATGCTAGCATAAAGCTGGCCAAAAACCCAGAGGGATGTTAAAGTTGATTATTTGCTGACGCCAGCCTAGCAGCCAGACCCTGATTTTCAACAGGTAACAAAAGCTGTGATGAGCAGTCAGACTTATAGCCTCAATTTCTACCTGTTTATGTTTGTAAAATGAAGATGACATGTATGTCCTAGGATAGGGATTTGTGTTAGTGTCTGGAACTGTAGCCTATAGGTTTATGTCATAAGAAAGCCAGTCTTGCTCACACTAACAAGTTAAAAATGTGGCATGCAAAATATGAATTAACCTTAACCATTCTTTGCCGTCCTTTTCTCAGATTTTACATATCTCCACCTTCTTGTCATAGTATCTTTCCCCCTCAGTTTTCTCAACATGTCAACTGCTGTTACCAGCAGAAGTTGTCATTTAAGCTAATGTTTCATTGCCGCCTGGTATCATGGAAAATTCATATGTGTCATGCTCCAATTTCCTGAAGTCATTTTAGGTGTTGTAAGACTGGTTTTCCTATTTCACATGTCATTTTACCCCATGAAGTCTGAAAAATGGCCACTAAGCCCAGTTATTATTCCTGTAATTAACAGTTTTATTTGTTAAAATATCCCCAAAGCAGCATGCTGTCTTTATGCATTTCCATGATAGTACAAGATCATTGAGTAGTCATTCAGAGCCTGTGTTTTCTGCTAAGAATTTATTTAAATTAAAGACCAGTAGTTTAAAATATCACTTCATGTTTAGATTTGTCAATCTGCTTAATAGTAATCATACTGCATTTGCAGTGCTAAGTAAAATTACAAGCAAAAGCACAGTAGCTGCGTGAACGGCCAATTTAAATAGCGCATGCGTGAAAACCCATAAGAGCAGCACACTGTAGAGCATAACTTTCTTTTCACTACATTTAACTGTGCAGTAATGCAAGTGGTTGTAGCCCCAATTACATATTTCTACAGCTATACTGCATGCAGACTAGTGTAGAGCACTTCCACATCGAAGTAGTTCATGTTAGCACATGGGAAACAAGAGGTTTGTTTCCATAACACTTTGTGAGGCTGAGTCTCTTTTAATATTTCATTTAGATTACACTAGTGGCGAGAGTAGCTTACACACAGGGGAAGATTACCCAGTCTCTTCTCTCCTCTCTCTTGTGTCCTCCTCTCCTTTCAGCTCACTCCATGTAGATTGGCTTTTACTTTGGCCAAGGCTATGTGCTGCGCCAACCAACTCAGAGGGAGCTGGCATTGAATATGAATACACTCTGGAGTCCCATTGACAAGTCTCTTTAGTTATCATTGGGCAAACAGGACACAGAGGGAGCAAGAGGCTCTTGACCCTGATGATTTGAGTCAGTTTCCCATCCACACCAAAATGGCTTCCAAGCAACTGTTGTCTTTTCATGGCGCTGGTCCAGAGAATGACATCACCAGACTGTGACAGACAAGGACTTAACAGACAGATGGTCATTAGATCTAATAATGAATATCTGCAGGTTTCAGCCCAGACAAATGTGGGCCGATGGGCAATGATCATTATCAGTCAAGGACACTTTTATTGACAACAGGATAATTCATCTCTAGAAAGCCTCAAAATCCCCAGGTGTGTCGAGTGACGCAGTTCACAAAGATACTTTCTCCTTCAAGATATGCCATACCAACTCTACGAAGGTTATGCTTCTCCACATGGCCTGTAACCTCCTTTTACACTCCAGCTATGGTTTTGAAGAGCAAATCACAATTGAGACATTCTCACCAGAAACATTGCATCTCATCATGAATCTATTTATATGCCAGCAACTGACAACTCAGGGTCTCAAGGGAATATCTTGCAGTGTGTCTTTATGAATGAAAGCCATAGTTAAACCAACAGAAGTACAGTGTGATAAGGAATTGACATAAAGATGGAAAACAGTCATTCTAATTTGATTTTCAAGTTTGACATGCACTTATTCAGTGATATCTATTTAGAGGCATTACTTAAAGGCTTAACCTTTCAAGCCACGCTGATAGCAGTGTCTTGTTGGCTCAGTTAAAAGACATATTGGAAGGTAATTTGTGGATGAGTAGGTAGTGTCATTGTGCCACTTTCTATTTCTGCCCCTCTTAGTGTAGCTGATTGCATCTGAACATGGGTTATTCATCTGTGTCTCCAGTCTAATACAGCATCAACTCTCTCTGCTGCAAGATTGATTCTCTGCCCCTGGAAGAAAAGTTTTAGAATTATTATCCACAAACTTTGTGGATTCACAGCCTCAGGCTTGAGCTACCATGAGTGTCATAAGATATTTGGAAAGATGGTAATGCAAGACCTTTAGACTTATTTTGCACTTGTATGGAACCAGGCAAAACCAGTGAAATGTTCCAGTTAATGAGCTGTTACAAGTACTTTAGCTCCCAGACACATCTTCTTTCTGCACCGGCATCTGGAACAACATGGCTACATTTACATTTTACATATTTTCAAAGGTAAGCAAATGGTTCTTTTTTATATTTCTCATGAGCAAATTAAGCTGCTCACAATTGCCTCTAATTGTGTATTTGGTGATGATTTGTGCGCTCATTACTGCTACACAATTTTGAGTGATTGGCTATTGTCCACAGCTGAAGCCTCATTATGGGACAGCATAGGAACTCCTCCCTGTTGCCTTGCACACTGACTTCTGCTCTCATGAGAAGTGCAAAAGAACGTTTAAATTAGCCTTAAGGAGGAATTAAGCCTAATGACTTCTTTTCATTAACAGCTAATTAAATATTCACATCCAGGCCTCATCCAACACCCCACACACCTCTCTGGCTATGTCTCCTATTTCATTGGTGGTCCTCTGTGCAGTATTCTGCTGCAGTGGAACTGAAGAAAAGAAAATATTGTATTACTGCATGCACAAGATATGGGTTTAAAAAATTGGCAGCTAGCCTATGATATGACATAAAAAGAATGCGTTTTATTGAAGCAATAATTGAAAATTAAATTGCCAGCAATTGCTTTTTCATTGCTGACCACAAAGCATACCTCTAGTGGTGTTTAGAGTATTCTTAATAAGTTCCAATTGATGATTAAACATTTAATGGCAGACTTTTCAGGTTCTGTATTTAAATTATAACCTGCTGTTTTGTTAAACTCGGTTCTGAGAGACACACAGTGAATACTGTTTATATAGATATATGAAGAGTTCTTTTTATGAGCCACATTGGCCTCAATTAATTTTAACCCATAATGTTATCCCTACAGGGCAAAATGAAAGGCTGAAATAGGAGCTACTTCTATGAATGGATCAGTGTCTGTTTTCAGTAAAATCAAGCACAGTGTGTGAGTGTGTCAGTCAAGGAAAGCCAACTTATATATGCGCTGTATTAGTAAATATGCACTATTTACCATGGGCTAGGGCATGGGTTTGTAGCATTACATAAAATATCCTCTCTATCAAATCATATCTTGTTATTTTCTTCTTTATGGTACCAGGAAGCTTTATGTCATATTACAATTCAAAGTTTTTTTGCCTTGGATTTTGTACATTCTGTAACTCGAACACAGTGTTATCATTAATGCACTCGCCATCCAAACTTCATTTCCTTTGACGAAATTGCTAAGGTCCAAGTTAATTTTCTCCTCTCCAGCCTCCTCTCATAATGTAGACAGTAGTCATGCATGAAAGTAATATTGCACAGACCAATGAAGCCTCGAGATTGCATCCTGTCTCTCTGTACTTAATTGTCAGTGGTAAAAAGTGATTGACAGAATACACAATAGATTTGGAAATCTGAGGTTTGCTTAATGTCAGAGCTGTGTTGTTCAACTAGCATCATCCTCAGACATCAAACAACCCAATTTCAGCACTTTTATTCCCTGTTGTAACATATCTGATTTGTGTTACCACTGATGGTTTATCACAGTGGGGGAAATAATTATTTGATTCCCTGCTGAATTTATAAGTCTGCTCACTTACAAAGAAACAAACAGCCTCTAATTTGTACAGTAGTTTCATTGTCATGGACAGAAACTACTGTTCAACTGAACAACCGATAAGAAAAAAAAACAAAAAGCAAAAATCACATTACATAAATGTAAACTGATTTGCATGTCATTAAGTGAAAAAAGTATTTGAGCCTCCAGCAAAAGACGAGTACTTGGTGTGGAAACGTGTTGGCACGCACAGCTGTAAGAGGTTTCTTGTAGTTGGACAATAGGTTTGCACTAATCTCTGGAGGGATTCTGGTCCACTCCTCTTTCAATTCATTATGATAAAATGTGTTACCAACGGCTCTCTAAATTCTTTAGGTTTCTTGGCTGTCTCTTGGTGTCTTGAAGTTTCAGCTGGGTCTACGGATTTTCTATCAGATTGAGATCTGGAGTCTTGCTAGGCATTCAGTTACCCTAATGTGCTTCTTCTATAGCCATTTCTTTGTTGCCTTGATTTTATGGTTTGGGTCATTGTCATGCCAGAAGATCCATTCATGATCCATCCTTACTGTCCTAGGGAGGGAAGGAGATGCTCATCCAATATTTTACCCAATGAATTGGCTCCTCCCTGGAAAACATAATATGGGCCTGTATATTTGGCTTCTTGATCAGAGAGACCTTACAGGCACTGCAACATTTCGATCTATTATGGTGTAGTGCATTACCAATAGTATTGTTGGTAACTGTGGTCCCAAGTACCTTTATCCACACCCCCTGAGGCAAGCTTTGCATGGTGCTCTAGACTGATGGTCATTTTCACCTATTTCCAAATAATTACAACAGTTGTCACCTTCTCACCAAGCTTCTTGCTAGTCGTCTTACACTCAATTCCAGCCTTGTGCAGGTCTATAGGTCTACAGGTCCCTGATGTCCTTTGACAGCTTTTACCCATAATGGTGGAGATGTTAGAGTGGAAGAATTCTATGGACAAGCGCGCTTTGTATGCATTACAAGTTGAGATCAAGAGTATCTGTAATTGACTTATTATAATCTGTGGGCACACATGGGCACACAGCCAATCTGTGGGAGCCAGAATTATATGGGATCAATCAATTTATAACCTTTGTAATGTGGCTTTTTCCCTGGATTTTTTTATTGGTATTCCGTCTCTCTATTTATCCATCCATCCATCCATCTTCATCCGCTTTGTCCGGGGCCGGGTCGCGGGGGCAGCAGCCTAAGCAAAGAGGCCCAGACCTCCCTCTCCCCAGCCACCTCCTCCAGCTTGTCCGGGGGAATACCAAGGTGTTCCCAGGCCAGCCGAGAGATATAATCTCTCCAGCGTGTCCTGGGTCTGCCCCGGGGCCTCCTCTCGGTGGGACATGCCTGGAACACCCCACCCAGGAGGCGCCCAGGGGGCATCCTTGTCAGATGCCCGAACCACCTCAGCTGGCTCCTTTCGATGTGGAGCAGCAGCTGCTCTACTCTGAGCCCCTCCCGGATGGCCGAACTTCTCACCCTATCTCTAAGGGAGAGGCCAGCCACCCTTCGGAGGAAGCTCATTTCTGCCGCTTGTATCCGCGATCTCGTTCTTTCGGTCACTACCCACAGCTCGTGGCCATAGATGAGGGTAGGGACGTAGATCGACCGGTAAATTGAGAGCTTCGCTTTTACACTCAGCTCCCTCTTCACCACGACGGACCGGTGCAGCGTCCGCATTACTGCAGCTGCAGCCCCAATCCGTCTGTCGATCTCCGGCTCCCTTCTCCCATCACTCGCGAACAAGACCCCGAGATACTTGAACTCCTCCACTTGTGGCAGGAACTCATCCCCGACCCGGAGTGGGCACTCCACCCTTTTCCGGCTGAGAACCATGGCCTCAGATTTGGAGGTGCTGATCCTCATTCCCGCTGCCCCGGAGTCCCACAGGCTAACCAAGCCCGATAGGACTCCTTCTTCAGCCTGGTGGCTCCCTTCACCTCTGGTGTCCACCATTTGGTTCGGGGATTACCATCACGGCAGGCACCCACCACCTTGCGGCCGCAGCTCAATGCAGCAGCTTCGGCAATGGAGACTCTGAACATGGTCCATTCGGACTCAATGTCCCCAGTCTCCCTCGGAATGCTGTCGAAGCTCTGCCGGAGGTGTGCGTTGAAGATCTCGCGGACTGGGGCCTCTGCTAGACGTTCCCAGCACACCCTCACTACGCGTTTAGGTGCACCAGGTCTGTCCAGCGTCCTCCCCCGCCACCTGATCCAACTCACCACCAGGTGGTGATCAGTTGACAGCTCAGCCCCTCTCTTTACCCGAGTGTCCAGAACATATGGTCGCAGGTCTGCTGATACGATTACAAAATCGATCATCGACCTACGGCCTAGAGCGTCCTGGTGCCACGTGCACTCTCTATTTAAAACAAAACTATTATACAAATTAGAGACTGTTTGTTTCTTTGTAAGTAACTAAACTTACGAATTAAGCAGGTATTCAAATAAATATCTCTTCCTTTGTATTGTTAAAAGCAAAACACAGAACAAAAGAAAATGGTAATGACACAAAAGAATTTGACAATTTGTGTAGTGACATGTTAGTCTGGAAACGAACGAAAGTTACTCTTATCACAGCACACTTATTCAAGCTAGCTGACAGTCTAGAAAATGCACTAATTGACATATTTTTCCTCTCCTTTCCCTCTGGGAGTAATTATATCATCAACCAGTGTCAGGTATAAACATGCAGTGCAATAAAACTATGCATTACAAAAGAGCTTTACAAGCCCTGTTCACTG
The DNA here is from genome assembly GCF_963969265.1 of Rhamphochromis sp. 'chilingali'. Classification (NCBI taxonomy): domain Eukaryota; kingdom Metazoa; phylum Chordata; class Actinopteri; order Cichliformes; family Cichlidae; genus Rhamphochromis; species Rhamphochromis sp. 'chilingali'. The sequence goes on from NC_137936.1 coordinate 34,066,877, forward strand.
TTTGTTATTATAATTAGATTTCCTTGTTAAAAATAATAATAATAAAAAAAAACAGTTGACGGCTATAAATAACCATAAATGTTTTTTACTTACTGCATCACTTTTTAAATATGCTAATCAGTTTGTGTGCTAATGCTAACTGCGTTTGGTAATTTCTTCGTGAGATATCCTCTGTGTCTTCTAATTTTGATATTGTTGAACCTTTATTCTTCAGTTAATGGTTTTTAGTTTCAGCTTTTGAAGGCTGTGTAATGACCCTACTGTTAGAACACACAGTGTGAAGCAATATGGTAGGTCAGTTTTTAATCTCCTTTCCCCTCTATCACTCTGTGAAGGAAGCTTGGAGCAGCAGCCTCCTTTTCCACTCCAGTAGACCCCATCACTGCTTCAACCAAGGCCTGGGACCTGGCGCTCTGGCAGCACCTGAGGCCAAAGCAGACGGAAGAGGGAACAGGAAGCTAAAGGTTAAAGTAGCAGCAGCCGCTGTAGGACAGAGATAGATGAACAATACTCCAAAGGATCAATCAAGTACTCGTAACCACAGCAGATCATCTTTCTTAAGCAGCATTACTGCTGCACCACTTTGTCCCTGCCCCCATAAACCGCATTACTCCACCGCCTATGAGGCACATTTTTTTGCCAGATCTATAGAAATGAGCAGACTGAGAAGAATGAGGACGGAAACATGAGAAGAAAAATGAGCTCCTGAGGAAGCTCGACTGAGAGAGAGGGGGGGGGGGGGGGGGGGGGGGGGGTGCATGGGGTAGTGGGAGGCTGTATTGATTGTTTTCACTTTGGTGTAATTGCAATTAAAGGTTGCAAACAGCCCAGTGGATCAGTTTCACTGCTGTCACCCAGCAGGACACATGGAAGCATTGATGCATCCCTCCACATTTCCCTGGCCAGCAGGGAGAAGTGCTAATACACTGTCAGCTCTAGTAGACTGTATAGATTAGTGCTATGCCTTGCAGTAATCTAGTGCTGCAACTCCTTAAACCTTACATATAAACAAGTTACACCACTACAACAAAGAGTTGAAAGACAAACCAGTGTTAATACTCTTAGGTGCTGTGAGATGGTGCAAATGGTGCTGTTCTGTTTTTATTTGTGGGCTTGACAGATGTTCATCAAGTGCAAGAGTGTTATGTAGGTAATCACAGAGAGCCTTCTGTAAAATCTTTGTGTTTCAAGGAATTCAGTGTTATCTTAGACAACCCAGGAATCTTGTGCCCATCAGGAAAACAAAAATAAAAGACAGGACTGCATTGCCAGTGACTAAATAACAATGGAAACTATAACTCTGTTAAACTTTGTCCAATAAGACTTCAGGGAATATATTTAATATTAGTAGAGCAAGTTAATGCTATGCTCACGTGCAAGAAGCAATGATGCAAAAATGTCTGCTCTGTCTGTCTGCTCCTGCAGTTTTCACAGGATTGTGTACAGTTCTGTAAAAAAAAAAACCACTACACACACCTAATGAATCAGTAACTTGTAAAACCATCTTTAGCAGCAATAACTTGAAATAATCTTTTTCCCCATGATTACGAATATGAATTTAGGCCCAGTCTTCTTCACAATGTTGTTTCACTTCATTAAGGTTTGCGGGCATTAATCCACAGCTCTCTTCAGGACCATTTTAAGGTATTTACTGATGGGGTCTTTGCAGCATCTTGATTGTTTTTCAGTCATTCAGCTATACATTTGTTGCTGCTTGGGATTGCTGTTTTGTTACATAATACAATATTGGTAAAGCTTTAGCTGTTGGATTACAGCCTCACTCCTGGCTCTAGGATACTTTGTTATACTGTTACTGAAAAACAAGCCCAAATCATCATCATCTCGCCACCATCGTGCTTGACAGTTGGTAAGAGGTGTTTGTATGAACATGCTTTGTTTTTGTCAGAAGTGGTGTTGTGCATGATGGGCAAACATCCACACTCTAGTCTTACTCTTATTTTTATTTTTATTCTTATTCTCAGTCTCCACTATACTGAAAGGACATGCAAACCTAAGCCAGGCTGCCGTGTTCTTTTTAGAGAGAAAGGTTTTCACCCCTTACAAGCCAGTCTTCATAAGTTTTGGGGTTTTTTTTTTGTAATTGTACTTTCAAGAACTTCATTTACAAGAAATTCACATTTTTTTGTTTTATTCTTTTTTTATATGTTCAGTGCTGTGTTTGCCATGTGCTCTACTAGTGCAAATTGATTAAATAAAAAAAGAAACAAAAATACAGCTTTAAATTCACAGGAAAATGATGGACCGTAGGAAACAAAAAGATGGAATACAAATCAAATATTTGAGCACCAGACTGTCATAAGTGCCTTTAATGGCAACTTTTGTACTCATGCTTATTTGGATTTACCTTAAACTACTTTATATAGCTCTTAAAATGTCTGAGTTGTCTGTGTCACACACTGTATTGCCTCACTTTCCTCACAGAAATTCATTATCCAATGGTAAGTAATAACCGAATATCAGAATATCATGGAATGAGTAACTGTATTTGGTTGTAGTAACGCTAGTGGTTTCCTATTTAAATGATGTTTAAATCTGTCGGCTCCAGTCTGGCAAGAGTTTTTTAAATAGTGTCACATTGGCATAATCAACATTTACACTGCGTGATAGCCCTCCCCAACTTTCTATCACACACCCAACGCACAATCAGTGCATCTCATCCATCTTTTTTTCCAAACCTCAATTTCCTGCTCGTGTATGTGAGACATCTTTATGGGAACCAAATCGACTGTTCATTAATGAGGGAAGCTGTATCAAGAACAAACATCTTTAATTAACACATCCCCAGTACTTCCTGTCTTTGATCTCCTCGTTTGATTTATGCCTCTGCAAGAAAAGGTTGGGGTGGTGGAGGAGTACACAAGAAGTTTGAAAAGGACGAGGAGAAAATAATGAAACTGTGGAGCCTCTGTTGGTCAGGAAGTCCTACAGCATTAGGACCTTTCCCCTGTGTGTCAGGGGGGCAGCTCAATTACTAGGCAGCACAGCTATCTCTTTAATAGCCTGATAAGACAATAATCCAAAATCCATACAGTTTTAATGACTTTCTGTCTAATTAAGGACTGTTTTATAAAATATGGACACATCAGAGGCCTTCCTATTGTTCAGTAAGCTACTGTTGGTGCTATCAGCGTGACTAGTTCAGAACAAGTAAAAGGCTTTTAAAAAGTATAATTATATGTATTTTACTTAGAGACTTACTGTGCATAAATCATCAAGTAATCCATCTGTGATTCTAATGTTCAATGTCAGAGGGGTTATGATGAACTGAGGGAGAGAAATCACTTTTACCTCAGTTCTCACACTGGATTTAAACACAGAGTTAGGAATGGAGAGAACTCTTAAAGAATCTCAGTAGTAGCATTAGCACTACACTACAGACTGAATTTAAAATCGACCTGCATGAATATTTGAGGTTTTCAAAGCAAAGTCAGGACCACATCTGTCATCTGTCTGTATGACCAGGAATGTGTGTGTCCCTTTGTAGAGATGCCAAGTGTTTGTTAGTCTTTAGTCCCCTCTAGTGTTAGCCCATAATATTGTCCTGTTTTCAATTAGCTTTACAGTTCATATTTCTACTGTATCTATAAAATAATGTATACGCTTACCTTGCTCTGAATCATGAATGACTCTTTATACTACAAACAAAATTAAATTACCTTTTTAATATTACATTTAGTTTGACATTAGTAAATAATTGGTACCATCTAGACATCACACTCAAGTATTCCTTTAGCTTCGTTTCAGTTCAGTTTTTTTGAAACAGCTTCAACAAAAAAAACCCCCCAAAAAACTAAATTAGGCATGAATAACAACAATACGAATTATTGTCTTCTTTATCCTTCATTTCTTTATATTTCTAACTTTAGAAATATTCTCTTTAATTAATATACAGACCAGATGGGACAGTTGTAAAACATATTGTAAAATATAACAAAAGATTTACTTTCCAGAGACTAACATGGTCAGTCATACTGTCTAGGTGATTCTAGACACTAGAAGATAAAAAGTGAACCTGTTTTCCATTTTAATGTGTACTTTTGGAATATGCCATTACACCATTGATGCCACAGCCGTTTGCTTTCCCATGCTCACTTGATAATTCATGCTGGTTCAAATGGACATGTGATTATGCTGTGATGTAAGTCTTCACAAGATCTTGCCCTCTCTTACATCAGGCACTTTATTTTAAGATTTCATGCTGCACTGTAATGGGAATGATCTGTATTTAATAAATCATTGAGGACATTGGGTGAGAGGTAACAGTGTAGGTTTTCATACGTATCTGTCATACATATCTGATATGATGACATTATGATATGATTTATTGTCATTATTTACAGAATGAATCATTCTTACACTCCTTTTCTGACAAAAGTATTTTGAGAAAATATCTTTTCTGTAAGCTGTTGCCCAAAATAAGTGTGGTGCGCACTATTAGCAAGAATACATTTATAAATGTATTCCTTTTAACTGCTCTGAACCACTGTGACTCATTTTATCCAGCAATAAAACTGTCAATCCATGTGACATTGTTCATTTTGGACCACATTCAACAGACCAAAGCAGGGGATGTTTTTTTTAACTGGCTGTGATAGCGCTGTGTGACACAGACCACAGGTACACACCTGGGTTTTGTCACAGGGGAAAGACCAGTCACATTTTTCCACATCAGCTGAAGGTCAAGTTCAGGTATAAAAGAAGGAAAGCAGCACTGGTTCCTGCACAGACGTTTTGAGACTGCAAACATGCTCAGGTTTTTGGTGTTGACAAGTCTTGCAGCCTTGGGTAAGAAAATGACAGCAGACATTGTGCTATATAACCATTCATTATTGATCCGTCTGTCTCGTTTTATTCTCATACTCTCTGTCGTGCCCTGTACCGTCCGTACATTCACTCAGTCACTCTTTTAGCGACGATCATTTTTCCTTTTCCCGAAAGATGAAAGCAAATAACATTTTCAGATTTCTGTTAATGTGTATAAACTGATCATTATTTTTTTAACTAGTGCTGGCCGAGCCCAAGTATCTGATGAACATTGATCAAAGGGTTGTAGGAGGTGAGGTGGCTGCACCCAACTCCTGGCCCTGGCAGGTAACCCAGTATGACACATTCAATTGATTTTCACAATAAAAATGAAAGCATGTGGTCGTTCAGAGCCAAAATATCAGATTGTTAAATTAAACTTTAATTAAGCTTGAATGTTTTTACACAGAGATTTCTGTTTCTCCCTTAGATCTCTCTTCAGTACCTATCTGGCGGCTCCTACTACCACACATGTGGAGGAACTCTGATCCAGAGAGGCTGGGTTATGACTGCTGCTCACTGTGTGGACAGGTAACAAAATGATGAACTACAGGCTCACGCAGTATTCTTTGGCTGTAGGAGTTTTAGTTTTATTTGGGCTTATTATGTCATTTATCATGAAGTGCTGAAGAGGACCCAAATGCAAGGCGCTGGAGGTAGGCTTGAAAAACAAAAGGCAAGGGGTTTATTTTGGCTGATGAACTCCAGAAAAGAGAACAATCATAAATCCAGCAGCTGGTAGGAATGAGTAGGGATGATAGGCTATAAGTATACAGAGGGGTGACTGGTGAAAAGACACATTGGGGGGAATGGGAGGCAGTTGAACACGATAAAAACTGAACACAATTAAGGGGGTTAAAGGGATACAGACAGGAAGTAAAACTGAAATAGGAAAGAAAATAAACCTACAAAGGATAAAACAAGACATAACCAAAGGGGACTAATCCTAACCTAAATGCAAAGACCTGACAACAACTACAGGATAGGAAAATAAAAAGAGACTGACATATAAACTCAAGAGAGAGAGGATGATGACAGAAATCTTAGAAGTCTGGAAACACAAAGAACTAAACTAATCCCTACGAAAGCGTAAAGGAAACAGAAACCAGCGACCTAAAAAGAAGCAGGGTCAGACTAGATTGTAGAAATAAAAACAGTATCCACACCCTAAATACAAAAACAGAAAAAAAAATTCACAGAATATTAAGGCAGAAAATTTAAACAAACAAACATAAAAAACTGGTTTAACAATGGACATAGTAAAACTAAGGAAAACCAACAAGGGTCCTCAAAACCAATATAAACTCCTCTACAGTAGAGGGTAAAATGAAATTCAACCCCTGACTTGAAAGTTAATGGGTTACTTCTAACCGAATACTTAGTTATGATTTATTTCCGTGTTTCATAAAGCCACCAGCATGAGGAAAAATCTTACAACCTCATTTGTAACTGCCACATTGAAAGAAAATTTGCTTATTGATTTAAAAGAAAAACAAACAACATGAATCAAACATAAACAAGAGTATAATGCAGTGAAATCCAACTTATTGATTGCTAACAATGTTGTGTTTGTTTTTGGATGTTTCTGAAACATTGCAGCCCCCGGACCTTTCGTGTCATTCTTGGTGCACATGACCTCAACAGCATCAGTGACAGAGAGCAGATCATAGCTGTCAGTGCCATTTATGTCCACCCCCAATGGGATGCTAACAAACTGTCTCAGGGGTGAGAAGTACCTTTATGTCTTGTATTCCTAAGCATTTTTTAAATTGTTTGTTTGTAGCTATTTATAACCTTTTTAAGTAATATTATGTTTGGCAAATGTGTTGATTTGGGGTCTGAATGTTACATTATGGATGTGGTGGGTCAAGGATATGAACATAATTCGCCTCCCAGAACTATTTTGGTTAGAGTTAGACAATTTAGACAATTTTAGAGGCTTTACAAAACAGATTTTGTTAACTCTCTACCTTAGGAATGATATCGCTCTGCTGAAACTGGCCTCAGACGCCACCCTGAACACTTATGTCCAGCTGGGCTCTCTGCCTCCCTCTGGCCAGATTCTGCCCAACAACAACCCCTGCTACATCACAGGATGGGGGCGCATTGCCAGTGAGTTGTTTGTATGATCTCCTATCAATATCACTGTCATAACTGGGTGTCTTCTGTAAAGACTAATGTACCTTACCATTTTATTTTGTCCAGCCGGTGGTAGCCTGTCTCCTGTGCTTAAGCAGGCCTACCTTCCTGTGGTGGACTATCAGACCTGCTCCAGCCCTAGCTGGTGGGGCAGCACTGTGAATAACAACATGGTGTGCGGTGGTGATGGAAAAGAGGCTGGATGCAATGTGAGTTTCATCCTACAAAAAAAGAAGAAAACTTTGCTGCCAGAAAGAAATACAGGATCATTTTACATAATTAAAATAATAAATCTTTTTTTTTTTCCCAGGGTGACTCTGGTGGCCCTCTTAACTGCTTGAATGGTGGAAAATACTACGTGCACGGTATTGCCAGCTTCGTGTCTGGTCTGGGATGCAATACTTATCAGAAGCCTACTGTCTTCACCCGTGTCTCCGCTTTCATTAACTGGATAAACACTGTTAGTATAAAAGGATTTTATTATCAGAGATATTCATGAAATTATTACAACTAAAAATGTTTTATAGAATTCATTTATCGTTATATCTCTAAGGTTGCAATGCTTAACCAATTTGAATGTTTTATGTTTTATAGATCGTCTAGTAAGCACAAGAATCGTTGACGCTGCAGAGACCGCATTCCATCATATTTTCATCTGTACAGACTCACTTGTCTGGTGCAATTCTGCAAAAATAAATGTAATTAACTTTGTGTGATGACTCATTTATCATCAGAAAGTTTATGCAATGGAAATGCCATTAAAAAGGTAATTTACTTAGGCTTAGACATCAGTCTATTCTACCCTGCAACAAGATGTGAATCAAGGACATTGGGGGGGAAAAGAATTAACTATCATTTATGAAAGTACGTAAATTATAGTGTTGACAGTAAATGCTGAACACTTGGGTACTGATGGAAAGTATAGAGGCACTTTTTTTGTCACCTCTGTGATTGCAAAAACTATTTGAAACAGCAAAAAAGTCTGAGCTAGACAACAGGTGTATGTCTAACCTCTGCCAAGCACAGCGGAGGAGGACAAAGGTCATCTTTTACTATGAAAAAGAAAAAAAAGAGATTTAGAGATTTAGAAATTCTGAGATGCCACAGGAATTACAAATTGTAATTATAATTTTTAGCTTTGTCTTTACTCATTTTTTTTTTTTTGCCAAGTTGGATTAAGGTTTCAAAGGGATTGGAGGACATACTGAGTCACTGCTGGACATTATCAGGCACGGGACAAGGCCTGGATGTAGCTCTTTTCATCTATTCATTTCAAGTTTATTAGTTAGATTAGGATAAAAATCAGGTGATTTGATTAAGTTATTCTTGGTATTTGATTTTTTTTTTTTTTACATTGCACACCTAAAATGCTTAAATTGCCACAGGTGTAAAAAAAACAAAAAAAAAAACAGAAAAAAAATCAATATGGACTGCCTCTACAAACATTTTTTAAAAATGAGTCGCTAGCAGGGAATTTGGACCCTCCCTTTAAACAGAGAGTCCAGTCTGCAACATGTAACAAATGACATGGTGATATTTAAGATATATTTAATATTATAACTGATGCATGTCCTTTAGACTTCAGTGCTGGCTGAACTGTCTATACAGAAAGTAGTATCGCAAGAGGAGCTGTGGGTGCGGAAGTAGTGGCTTATGTTGCCTAATGGCCTTGGCAAGTTAAGTTTCACACACTAGCTGAATCGGGACTGTGAAAGGTTGTGTAAATGCAGTGCTAGTTTTGCCCTTCAGTATTGGTTGCAGATGAATCTACAGGTGGAAAGAATCTAAGATGCTTGTCTTAAATCTGTTTTATGATACTTACACAACTCTCAGCCTGTATTGCTTTGTATTTCTATGACACACATTCTTTGCGTTCGTGTACACATTTGTTTTACCATCAGGAATTTGAGATAGCTGCTTTCACTGCTTTCCAAATGTTAGAAGGTTCTAGAGCTAAGGTGTATATATATATATATATATATATATATATATATATATATATATATATATATATATATATATATATATATATATATATATATATATATATATATATATATATATATATATACATATATATTGTAGATCAGCTTGTTAGTGTCGGTAATCGTGGTTGTAGGTATTGCCCGTAGTGCTGCATTAACGAGACTGCAAGACCAGACTGACCAACCTGTGCACTGCCTGGATTGATTACAAGAAGGCCTATGACTCAATGCCCCACAGCTGGATACTGGAATGCCTAGAATTGTACAAGATCAATGGGACCCTAAGAGCCTTCATCAGGAACTCAATGGGGATGTGGCGTACAACACTAGAGGCCAACTCCAAGCCCATAGCACAAGTCACCATCAAGTGCGGGATCTACCAAGGAGATGCTCTGTCCCCACTGCTGTTCTGCATAGGCCTGAACCCCCTCAGTGAGATCATTAACAAGACTGGCTACGGATACCGACTACGGAACGGAGCAGTTGTCAGCCACCTCCTGTACATGGATGACATCAAGCTGTATGCCAAGAGTGAACGAGACATCGATTCACTGATCCACACTACCAGGCTATACAGCAATGACATTGGAATGTCGTTCGGACTGGAGAAGTGTAGTCGGATGGTAACAAAGACAGGGAAGGTAGTCAGAACTGAGGGGATTGAACTACCAGAAGGCAACATTGCAGACATAGAGGACAGTTACAAGTACTTGGGGATCCCGCAGGCGAATGGGAACCATGAAGAGGCCGCTAGAAAAGCTCCAACCACCAAGTACCTGCAGAGGGTCAGGCAAGTCCTGAGGAGTCAGCTGAATGGTAAGAACAAGATCCGGGCCATCAACACGTACGCCCTGCCCGTGATCAGGTACCCTGCTGGGGTAATAGGCTGGCCAAAGGAGGAGATGGAAGCCACTGACATAAAGACAAGAAAGCTCCTTACCATGCATGGAGGGTTTCACCCCAAGTCCAGCACCCTGAGGCTGTACGCTAAGCGGAAGGAAGGGGGCCGGGGACTGGTGAGTGTCAGCACCACAGTCCAGGATGAGACAACGAACATCCAAGAATACATTGGGAAGATGGCCCCAACTGACCGAGTGCTCAGTGAATACCTCAGGCAGCAGAAACCCAAGAAAGAGGAGGGAGACGAGGAACCATCATGGAAGGACAGGCCCCTGCACGGTATGTACCACCGGCAGATAGAGGGGGTGGCTGATATCCAGAAATCCTACCAGTGGCTGGACAAAGCTGGACTGAAAGACAGCACAGAGGCACTAATCATGGCAGCACAAGAACAAGCTCTGAGCACAAGATCCATAGAGGCTGGGGTCTATCACACCAGGCAAGACCCCAGGTGCAGGCTGTGTAAAGATGCCCCAGAGACAATCCAGCACATAACAGCAGGGTGCAAGATGCTAGCAGGCAAGGCATACATGGAACGCCATAACCAAGTGGCCGGCATAGTGTACAGGAACATCTGTGCCGAGTATAACCTGGAAGTCCCGAGGTCAAAATGGGAGACGCCCCCAAGGGTGGTGGAGAATGACCGAGCTAAGATCCTGTGGGACTTCCAGATACAGACGGACAAAATGGTGGTGGCTAACCAACCGGACATAGTGGTGGTAGACAAACAGAAGAAGACGGCCGTAGTGATCGATGTAGCGGTTCCGAATGACAGCAATATCAGGAAGAAGGAACACGAGAAGCTGGAGAAATACCAAGGGCTCAGAGAAGAGCTCGAGAGGATGTGGAGGGTGAAGGTAACGGTGGTCCCCGTGGTAATCGGAGCACTAGGTGCGGTGACTCCCAAGATAGGCGAGTGGCTCCAGCAGATCCCGGGAACAACATCGGAGATCTCTGTCCAGAAGAGCGCAGTCCTGGGAACAGCTAAGATACTGCGCAGGACCCTCAAGCTCCCAGGCCTCTGGTAGAGGATCCGAGCTTGAAGGATAAACCGCCCGCAGGGGCGTGCTGGGTGTTTTTATATATATATATATATATATATATATATATATATATATATATATATATATATATGTATATGAACCCACTGTCATAATTTTTTTTAAAGAGGCTAGTGTACACTTATACTTGCATACTAACTCTTGGTAAGCAAACAAATGCTGTAATTCAATTAATTAAATAATTAATTTAATGTATTAATGTCTTAAATAATCAGGCCCCATCTTATCTTAAGGACCTTGTAGTACCATATCACCCCATTAGAACACTTCGCTCTCGCACTGCAGGCTTACTTGTTGTTCCTAGTGTTTAAAAGTAGAATGGGAGGCAGAGCCTTCAGTTTTCATGCCCCTCTTCTGTGGAACCAGCTTTCAGTTTGGATTCGGGAGACAGACACTATCTCTACTTAGGCTTCAAACTGTCACAGTACGGCTGTGTGCAGGCAAGGGAAGGACCCAAACGCAAACTCACAGAGACAAAGGTAAACTCAAAAAACACAGCTTTATTGCTGGTGTAGGAGGACAATACAAACAATACAAAACTAAACTGGGAAAACTAAAGCACAAGGAGCCACAGGGAAAATCACACAGCTATGAGGGAGGACACAACGCTGACAAAGAGAAACACGGGGCTTAAATACACAGAGGGATAACGAGGGGGAATGAGCCACAGGAGGAGAGTAATAACGCAGGACGAGACAAGGGAAGCAAAACTAGAAACATTAACATAGGACAGACTGTGAAAGTAAAACAGGAAACACACTGACTGAACTCAAAACATGTAAACTTAACAGCAACTGAGACAGAACATAGGGACCTGAAACATGGGACAGAAAGGCAAAGTAGACACAACATGAACATAACAACGCCCACAGGGAAAGAGCAAAACAGAACACAGAAGCACAGGACCTCTTTAAAAATAAAATAGGAAACAATGAAACACTGACATGACTACATGACCTTGACAAGAAACAGACATAAAACACATGAAGGATAAGGGAGACTTAACACAAGGGTTGAAAACACAAGGGGAATATAATAAGCAAATGAACATAGAAAATCTAATGAGCTTAAACATACACTATAAACATCAAAATGAACTAAAACTCAAAACGCTGGGTCATAAGACCCAGGATCATGACACAAACTTTCCTTTTTGCTAAGGGCTGGATCAGGTGACCCTGAATCCTCCCTTAGTTATGCTGCAATACACGTAGGCTGCTGGGGGATTCCCATGATGCATTGAGTTTTTCCTTTTCAGTCACCTTTTTCACTCACCATGTGTTAATAGACCTCTCTGCATTGAATCATACTTGTTATTAATCTCTGTCTTTCTTCCACAACACGTCTTCTATCCTGTTTTCCTTCTCTCACCCCAACCGGTTGCAACAGATGGCCCCGCCCCTCCCTGAGCCTGGTTCCCCTGAAGGTCTCTTCCTATTAAAAGGGAGTTTTTCCTTCCCACTGTCACCAAAGTGCTTGCTCATAGGGTCATTTGATTGTTGGGTTTTTCTCTGTATGTGTTATTATAGGATCTAGCTTACAATATAAAGTGCCTTGAGGTGACTATTGTTGTGATTTGGCGCTATATAAATAAATTTGAATTGAATTGTTTATTTGCTGCCAACAGTACTAACACTTTGAGAAATGATGGTATGTGCTTTTATAGGTTGCTCCTCTGCGCGTACTCATACATATGTATGGTCTATGGTATTGATCAAAAAGTTCCGTTCATTTCATCACAAGGAGACTGGTGGGCCTCCAAGCTGCAGAGCTAAAAGCATTTGGCATGCCAATGGGATAGACAGCTTTGTGTCTTTTATGGGATTTAGTATGCCTCAGAAGAATTTTCTGCCTACTACATGACATGAATGAACTGGGTAACTAATGGAAATGTAATGAAAAATAAAGAGAAACTAATAAAGGCTGTTAAACAGCTTCACTTTGTTTTTTGACAGCACATTCAATAAAATAGAATCTTTTCTAATATTATTATTATATTGCGTAACACTTTATAATGTTGCACCATTAAACATTAGTAAGGCATTAAGCATTAAAGAGTGTAATTCAATATATGAAATAAGTAATTAAGTATTGAGATACACAGTTATATATACATAATGATTAAGATATGAGCTCATTGTTTGTGAGTGTGTTACTGGAGAATTTATATATACTCATTTCATACTGTAATTCATGGTTAATTCAGACAGTTACTAGTTGTTAGTTAATTATTCGGTTTGACCTCATCTAAAGTGAGGACTACTTTTGCCTTATAAAACATTTATAAATAAATATGGTAGGACCTAAAGACTCAAACAGGTCTCAGTTAGCTTCACAACAGAAGAATGACACAGACGAAACAAAAGAGATACAGAACATACAAATATTTATTGCTAGATAAAAACAAAACCCACCGGAGGTTTTCAGGACACAGACATGTAGGTAGGCCCAGAGTCTGCACCAGAATTTGTAAGAGGGGTTTAAGTGAGAAAGATACATTGAGCAGTTGGAGCCACTGCTCAGCTTAAATATATTAACTATATAAATTAACTTACATATACATATAAGTTTCTTCATATTACAGTGTATGTCTCTTCGTTTTTGTTGTTTTTTTTATATGATGGTGGAGTTTTTTTTAAGTCCTGATGTTAGTGCTGATTCAGCTGCCAGATTGGATTTGAATAGAATATAATAATCTATCTAATCTATCTCTGCTTTGATTGATTGATTGATATACTAAAGTGTTTTCTTCTTTCGTGAACAGAATTTTCTCAGAGCTAAGCTTGATAAGTTTCTCTTGTTGCAATTTCCCTGGTCAAATCTTCAACCAATAATTGATAAAAACCAACGTGGCATCTGAATGATGTCTTTTATAACACAGATGTATAGTTGGATTTTGTGGATCTTGCAACATTTATATTTCTGATGAATGAACATCCACATTTCTAATAAAATTCCTGATACCTAAAGGTTTTATTAGACCTCCTAAAACTTCACATCCAAAAGCTTTATGATAGAGCAAATGCAGAAACAGAGGGGCTTTACCAAGCACACCAAAAGGCATTTTTATGTTATTTTATTTATGTGTTATTATTCATTCATTCATTTTATTTTATTTTATTTTATTTTTTAAATATAAAGCATAATGTTCTGATTCTGGCAGCCAGTTCAGTTTCTCTTGTCTTTGTTTCTTTTGTTTTTCCTTGGTTGCCAAAATTGTTCTGTTTAATAAACATAAATATTGTGTTGCCCTTTTCTGTTGTCTCTCTGGTGGTTCAGTGACATTTTAGAAGTAAAAGGCTGGGGCTTAACAAACTTGCACAGTAGATGCACGATAACTGTGTGCCTATAGTGGGAACAGCACACCTGTTGCAGCTAGGGTGTAGTCAAAATTCAAATAGCACTTAAGAGTCAAAGTGACAGTAACAGGAGATATTGATTACATTTCATATGTCTTAAATGTTTTCACATTATCTGTATCATATTTTTAGAAGTACAGCTGAACCTTTTTGTTATGCCTTTTTATGTAAAATCTGAGAAATGTTACAGCTTTTTTTTTTTTTACTGTATCTTTAACTCAACCTTGAAACACCAAAGTACTGTCCATGAATATATTTTAAAGCAGGGCCTGTGGGGAGGTTAAATGAACCTAAATGAACCTGGATTTACTTGGATATTAGTTATATGCTCCTAGCTATGCTTTTATTATTACAGGATAGCTGCTGTGTATGATTCCAGCAGTGATCTTTAAAGTTAAAAGGAATTTCTTGCACACACTAAATGAAAAGTGTTTTATTCATCTCGTGTTTTACTTTTTGTTAAATTCATTTAAAGTAAAGACATTTATTTTGTTTATAAACAAAAATCTCACACAATAAATCTCATAAAAAATGTAACTTGCCTCACTTCAAGTACAAGCTTTGAATATAGGTTTACAGAATTTACATTTTAATTACTGGTATATTAAATGGAGATATTGTTCACTGTGTGAATGCTGTCTGTGAGCCACGTGTGCAGAACAAGCTCATATCAGACCTGCAGTGTTCTCTTTGAGAAAAGTAAATAATCGAGCTCAGCATGTCCAGCATGTGAAGTTAGTATATGGAACGCAAAAGTGGTGCTGTAGATAACAGGCACAATACTCAAACACAGCAGCTGAATGAAGTTCTGTAGTTTATTTCTGGCTAAAGGTAAGACTGTGAGAATCCCAAAAGTAAAATAAACATATGTTGTGTTGTAGTGTTAAAATCAACATGACAAGTGGAATTTATTTTGATGCCTTAAAAATCGTACCCCACACTATCGTTCATCTCCATTAAACCACATCCTTTTCTGAGGCAACACTTAACGTGCAATACCTGCACTAAAGATAGAGAGTTGTAATAGCACCTCTGCAGGGCGTCATGAATATTTATCAAAGGGTTAATGTATAATTCTGGTGTGTGGCTTCGGGGTTGATATTGTAGCTTTTAACAGTGATCCTCATCTATAGCAATAAATATCCTGTAACCTGCGACGTACAGGATCCCTTTTCTGTTCCCTTTTCTCTAGATGTTCACCTGCATTGTCGTAGCTTGAGCTCAGCTGTCTTTCCTAATGGCTCACAGGTCTGTGAACCTGTCAAAACAACAATAGATTAAAAGCTGACTGCATTTTCACCACAGTCATCAACAGTGAACTACAATTTATGTAAAGATAAATTGCAACAACTCAGTTTTTCTACTTATTTAAAATGACACATTTACAAAAATCTGACATTCATGTATCCATAATATTTAGTAAGAGTGACTGATTGTTTCTAGGTTAAGTGAGAAAATATGTAAACATATTAATGTCTAAACGTAAAGATATTAAATGACTCAGTAAGTCAAGTGCTAAATCTTAATGTTGAAAAAAAGAAAACTGTCAGGGTCCGATCCCTGAGCAGTTATGGACTTGTTATATTATATGTATTTTTGGTGTTGCTGCCCCTCTTCTCCATGTTTGTAGATATGAGTGTGTGTATGGGTGCAGGTGTGTCTGAACTCTTGTTTACAGGCACCTTCAGGCCTGGTGGGTGTGGCCCTGCTAGGGGACTGGCCACACCCGAAGCCACACACCTGCTGCTGATCAGGGCTCATCGGGGGAGCTACTTAGGAGAGTCTTGGAGCTCCCACCGACGCGGGATCATTGCGTTAGTCTCCCATGTCAGTGTGCGTTTAGGAGGTGCAGATCGTGTGTGCCCGCGGGGGTCAGTGTTTAACGGCTGCCTCTATTGTTTTCCTACAGGAGGAACGTGGAGAGGAAGGACAGCACGCACAGGGTGTGCAGAGTCACGACAGCGGGGAGCACGAACACGGACGCCACTGGAAGACACACACAGGAGTCTTGGGGAGCACGGGGATCAATTGTGCATCAATATTTACCACACTGTAAATAAACGCACTGTTGTTATTCAGAGCTCCGCGCCTGGGTCCTCATTCCCTACATACCCACGGTCTGCCAGCCAGACCGTGACAAAAACATTCTTACTAATAACAGGAACAAAGACCTACATAGAGACTGTTTTAACAGCAGGGACTAAGTATGATCTAAATATGAGATGTATGCATTTTCAGGAGTTACAGTTAGGACCAAAGTATTTGGACAGTAGCTTTGCAGTAGTAGTATTGCATTAACTGTTTAGGACATATGACTTACATACATATGGACCTGCTGAGCTCTCTCTCTCTCTCTCTCTCTCACTTATATATACATATATATATATATATATACTTATATATATATGTATATATAAGTATAAATAAGTATAAGTATAAGTATAAATAAAACATAACTGAAATGTCTGAGCTTGGTTTCTTAAGTAAGGGATGGATAACTGCATGCTTAAACTCACTTGGTGATTGACCTGACAAGAGCCTGGTATTGATGGTATTGATTATGTTCAGAATATGTGGTCCAACAGTAGAAGTAAAAACAGGGAGGAGTGATATCATTTGGAGAACCACACAGTTTAGCATTTAACACGAGTTTCCCTAGTTCAGGTAGAGCAATTGGTTGGAAAGAAATAAGCAAACTTGAACAGGAAACATGCACAAATGGATCAACGGGAGATAATGTAGAAGGTTTCAAACTGGCAACCTTATCCACAAAGAAGGTAAGAAACTTGAAACAACTAAACGATCAGACCAGTCAACCACAAAGATCGAATTCAAAGAGATCAGACAGACGTGTGGACATGACTGGGGGAACAGGCAAGTAACACCAAAGGGAACTAACATCAAACAAGGAATAACTGTCACGGACCCGGTTCTATAGGGACTCGGGGTCCATGAGCAGTGTGGACCATTATTATCCTCATTATTATTATTATAGTATATGGTGTTTGTTTGCTGCACTGTGCTGTGTTCTCGTGTTCCATGCTTGTGGGTGTGCGTGTGTATAGGCAGGTGTGTGTGGATGCCGGTGTTTCTGAGAGCACCTTCAGGCCTGGTGGGTGTGGCCCTGCCAGGTGGTTGGCCACGCCTGAAGACCATCACACAGCTGATCAAGCTTCGTTGGAGGAGCCGCTTTAAAGTGTGGTGGAGCTCTCTCCAACGCTGGATCGTTGAGTGACTACCCGTCAGTGATTCCAGCAAAATCAGTGAGTGCTAGTCTGTTGCTGTTTAGTTGTATGTTAACAGCTGCCTCTGTGGATTTTCCAGCAGGAGTGCGGGAACAGGAGAGCAGCAAGCAAATGTTTCACGGGAGCGGGGACACGGAGCACGAGCACTTAGAAAGAAACACAGCACGGGAGTTGGATTTATTGTTGTGTACTATTTACTTCACTGCAAATAAACGCACTGCATTCATCGCACAGAGTCCTGCATTTTGGGTCTTCCTTCCCCACACACCCACAGTTGGCCAGTGTGAACTGTGACAATAGAACCAGAAACATATAGCAAAAAACTCAGAAGTGCTAGGAAACAAAACTGTACTCAAAGGATGAAACAGTAAAGAACTAGAACATCACTTTTAAAAAACAAATAAATCATGAACCCACAAAACTCAAAACACTGGGTCATTGGACCACCACAAAATCATTGTTACATCACTTTCTGCAGAGGATTTACAATAAGGTGCAAGCCACTGTTTTACACACACAAAAAAAGGGAATATCAAATTAGATTTAGCCACAAAATAACTTAAAGGGTCTGCCCAATTCTGGAAAATATTATTTGGGCAGATGAAATCCAAATTTACTTCTACCGAATAATGGGAAGAGAAAACTGAGAAGCAAATGAGTACTTCATGAGCACACCAAAGCACACCACATTATCTGTCAAACATGATGAAGTAATATTATGGGCATGTATGGCTGCCAGTGGGACGGGACCGCTAATGTTTATTGATCCTATGTCTGGTGATAAAAGAAACAGGATGACTTCTGAAGTGTACAGGATTATAATCTGTTCAGATTCATTTAAACACTCTAAAATTGATCTGACAGGTTTTGAACAATAGCCTATAGCATTCTCCAAAAGCAACCCAACCTTTTTTTCAGGGAATAAAATGGGATATTCTTCAATCACCAATGCAATCACTTGAACTCAGCTCAACAGAGCATACTGTTAGTTGACTTCTGGAGAAGCATACAATCTATTAAAATTTATACAAGTTTACACCTCAGCACAGACAAAGAACCCCAAAATTCCCTGACTATTTCATTAATGTTAAAGTTTAGTTTACACAGAGAATCCAACTAAATAATCCTGAGCAGCAACTGCTAATGTAAATGGAAAAACATAATGAATTCAGCGGCTGAGTCAGCTATTCCATGAATGAATCCGCAGGCCTTCACTTCAGTGATAACTGTGAGACAGACACAGGTGGACAAGGGCTGGTGCTGAGCACTACACACAATCTCTCTCTCGCTCTCTCTCTCTCACACACACACACACACACACACACACACACACACACACACACACACACACACACACACACGGCCTAGAGGGTATAAAAGAGTCATGGACGGAAGCCTTCATTGCAGAAGATTTCAGGAAACTGCAGACATGTTTAGGTTTCTTGTGCTGACCTCTCTTGCAGCCCTTGGTAAGAACTGTCTTCTTCTCCTTTGACATTATTGCAAAAGACAAAAATCTTTTCGATCACTTGAACGCTTGATGGCATACTGTTGTACTTTCCATGTCTCTACCTTGTCTAGTGCTGGCTGAGCCCCAGCCCAGGTTTCTGGAGGATGATCGTACACAGGAGAGAGTGGTGGGTGGTGAGGTGGCCAGACCCCACTCCTGGCCCTGGCAGGTACTTGATACTTTACAAATGCTTTAAAAAGTCCAAAAATGCAAATCAAAACAGAATGCAGGGATTTTCAGATTTCGTAAACCCATATTTTATTCCAGATAGGTCTTCAGTACCTATCTGGAGGCTCCTACTACCACACCTGTGGAGGGACCCTGATCAGGAGAGGATGGGTCATGACTGCTGCTCACTGTGTGGACACGTGCGTGTTACACAGGATATTCTTATGACTTAACTTCATCAAAAAATCTTGGCTTTACATTTTTCTTATTGCATATCAGTCTTCTATTTAATAAACTAGCAAAAAAACTACATAGTTTTTTTGTGAACTGATTTATTATTATTATTGATTTATTATAATATAATTAAAGAGATGTAAATTTCATCTTCCCACAGCCCCAGAACCTGGCGTGTTGTTCTTGGGGATCACGACATCTATACCCATGAGGGCACAGAGCAGTACATGACCGTGAGTCAGGTCTACGTCCACCCCAGTTGGAACTCCAACAATGTTGCAGGCGGGTTAGTGATATCATGATCTGACACACATTTGCATGCACAAATTTTATATATATATGGTGTGCATATATTTTTCAAGTAAAATCTTTAAAATTGGCAAATTGGGGCATATTTATTCTGTATCCTTAAAGACTTAATGATATTTTAGAAGATGAACAAAACGTGTTATTCATTGAAGTGACTGTGTGCTGGTCTCTCAGGTATGACATTGCCCTCCTGCGTCTGACATCTGATGCTACTCTCAATAACTACGTCCAGCTCGCCGCTCTGCCTCCTGCTAACCAGGTTTTGCCTAACAACAACCCCTGCTATATCAGTGGATGGGGTCGCACCCAGAGTGAGTCTGACATAAGGATATCATGCATTTACACTATACAGTAAATTATTCGGTGCAGTGCTAGCATACATGGGAAAGCAATCTGTAAGAACCATAAAGTCAAGAGAGGGTTTTTTCACCCAGATTTTTTTCAAGACACAGTTGTATTGTGAGTCTTTTTTCTGTACTGCTGTACACAGCTGGAGGTCAGATCTCTGCCCAGCTGAAGCAGGCCTCTCTGCCTGTTGTTGACCACAATACCTGCTCCAGCAGCGGATGGTGGGGGAGCACAGTGAAGACCACCATGGTTTGTGCTGGTGGCGGCAGCAATTCTGGCTGTCAGGTGAGCCAAGAGCATTATGAAGTATTTTAGGCCAGAGCGATTGTTTCATGCTTTTTACTTAGCAACGCTTTGTTGTTTAAAGTGTAATATCCAGGAGTGTTAAGTTGGTAATGCGTAAATAATTTATTAAGTCTTTTGAATCCGTAATAAACCATCAGCAAGAAAAATAGGTTTGCTATGTGGTTAATAACCTTTTAGGGTTGAGATGAGTTAAAATCTAGAACTTCATTATTAGCTACAAACAAAGATGAACACTGTCTTCATTCATTGTAATATTTAACAAACGTTGAACCTTGTTTTTTTAAGCTCTTTAGCAAACAGGTGTGTCAGCCCTAAAAAATGTTTGGGTATAAACAGACAGGAAGAAACGCTGGAAAGAAGTTGTTCTATTTCAGTCCCATGTCACTGTAACAGAGTGACATTTAATGTCTCCCACTGAGTTGGAAGCTGACCCCTTCCTGTCAAGGAAGATATTTTGGGGGGCACATGTGGGATTACTTGCTGCTTCAGCAGGGCATAAGTCACTTACAATAATTCAAGCAAGTGCTTAAGCTGCACAAAGTGCATGTTGTAAACTTGTGTTCTGCACAAACTTGCTTTAGGCTGACTGAGATGTTAGCTGGACATTGGAAGTTGGGAAGTAGTTAAGTGCACTGGCAAATTTGCTCTTGACTTTACCCAAAATGCATAAATGATTTTTTTTTGCTTGTCTGTGATGTAACCTTTCGAATGCAGGGTGACTCTGGTGGCCCCCTGAACTGCAGTGTTGGTGGCCAGTATGTTGTCCATGGTGTGACCAGCTTTGTGTCCTCCTCGGGCTGCAATGCCTACCAGAAGCCTACTGTCTTCACCCGCGTCTCTGCTTACATCAGCTGGATGAACAGTGTTAGTATTTTATAACCATTAATATAGATCACAGCATTTTAAAACACTGTGTTTGAGTTACTGTGTGTGGTAATGTTTTATTAGTCTTACTAATGCAGTAAATAGAAGATTTCATAGTTAATTTAATCCATTCAATTCTTACAAATATTTTTGCAGCATTTTGTGCAGGTTGATTGTTGTGGTAATCATGTAATGATTCATTTGTCCTTGCTTTGCCAGATCATGGGTTGAGAAGAGTGATCATCTCCATGGAAACACTCTGGATTCACCTCAGTTTCTTACTCCATCAGAATAAAATGTCCTTCAATGCACATGTGCCTCACTATGTTTTTTGTTTTTGCTTTTTTGTGCTTTTTTTTTTAGTGTTGCATATAAAAGATTTGGCCATTAAAGTATTTAAAAGCATTAGTAATTTGAGGTAAAGTAAAATATCTGAAACACATAATCTATTGACTATTGAGGCAGCAGTTCTAAGAAAATTCACACAAGTTTTTCTTTTGTGTCATGGCCATTTGCTGCTTCTGCTAAACTGATTTTAACAACACTTCAACAATTACACTATCACCACCAGCAGGGATCGTTACTGTTAGTGAGGAAGTAGTATAACATTAGCGATTCAAATATTTGGAAAAATAAAACAAATTTGTTTTAGGAAGAAAACTGCTAATGGCTGCCCAAATTCTCTTTGTCTATTATTATGTTTATTGTTTTTATTGTGTGTCTTTGTCATCATATGACGAAGAAACACAGTAATATATTTTAAAGATAGGCTTCACCTGCGGCATACCATAGATGTTATTCCAATCGGAGCAAAGATACAGCTCTGATTTTTGAACCTCCTGGTCACCTAGGGTTTTCCGCATGAATGATTTGTGTGCATTTATCTGTATCTCCTGGGTGTTTCACTTTCCCTTCATATTTTTGTTAGATTAACTGATTGTGATTTTAAATTGCCCATTGGTGTGGATGCATGTCTCAGTGCTAGCCTTATATTGCTTACTAGGGTGTTCAGGCTATATCACCTCTCTGGGATATGCTGGGATAATCTCGAGCCCACCTGTGACCCAGAGCTTGATGTGCAATAAACTAAACAGATGCATCTCTAAGTGACACTAATGCAGTGATACACATTCATATACAATTAGTCTCTCTTTCAAAGTTTATTTTTAATCATTCTTTCTTTTAGGCTCTATTACCTTCAGTGCTTCAATTCAGATCCAGGGCTGAACTCATTCTTCTGTCATCCACTCACAAGCAGATTAGAGTCCTTCAGTGAACCCACACAACCACTCAGGGGACATGCAGAATGCTTTTGTGATATAAACTAAATGTGTTCAACAATCAGACCAAAACTGAAAAAACAATCTACAAAACTTGCTGTTGAATGCTGGTAGCTCTTCTATCTTTGAGGAAGAAAGAAAATGTCATTCCTCATTAGTGTACCTACAGGTTTTGCTTGGCAGGGTCAGATGGGTTATATAGAAGCAGAATAGAATAAGGAGATGTTGGAAAACTCAACCTGCAGTCAGATATTTTCAGGGTTAGTTGAAGTTTTGAATATGACTAATATGATGTGTCTCTTCATGCCTAGAAGAGAAGGATATGCAGACTTGAATATCAAAATAGATTTTGATACCAGTTCTGACAGCCTCTTAAAAATATTTGTCATAACGATACATTTATAAGGACAAAATAATACACCATGACATTTAAGTCCTTCTTAAAGGACTCTCCTTTTCTAAGGAAAACACACGTGTTAATGTATACCAATTTTTCAAGTGGTACTTTTGCTATGTAACATTTAAATGTTAAATTGTAAATAATATTGATATATATATTTAAAGGCTAGCGAGTGTATTCACAGTTTCAAATGGTAACACTCGCTTTTGCCAGATATTACATAGCTTACAAGGTATGTCAAGAAGTCTGTATTATGATCCTCGGGAAGTATATTCTAAGAAAAACACTGCCATATTGCCTTTATATCATTATGTCTGCTTGTGAAAAAAAGCTTTGTCTTTTCAGTGGTGTGGCCATATGGTGGTGATGATAGCTCCAAGTCTTACAGTAAATAGCTGTCATATTGTTCTGTTGAGCAGGTATATGATGAAAGTGGAAAATCTACTGTCTAGAGATTTCTTTAGAGATTTGGTTTTCTTTTTTTGAAAGAGTAATTGTGAAACAGCTAAGAATCTGAATCACAATCAGAATCGGTTTTATTGCCAAATGTTGAGCAGGTTTAGAACATTAGGAAATTGCTGCGGTGCTTCAGTGCAAACATACTGTCATAAATTATGCTTAAATAGACATGAAAATAAAAATAAGAATAAGAGTTAAAAGTGCTAAGTAGATAGATATATACATGAGTGCAGGTGGTGATCAGTGCCAAACATGGAATGATGCAGTGAACACAGCGTAGGGTCATGTGTTAGTGGTGGGAACAGTCATACGGTTATTGTTCATGTGTCCAACAGCAGAGGGGAAGAAACTGTTCTTATGGCGAGAGGTTCTGGTGCGAATGGACCGGAGCCTCCTGCCTGAGGGGAGCAGGTCAAACAGACTGTGTCCAGGGTGAGAAGGGTCAGCTGAGATCCGAGCTGCACGCCCCAGTGTCCTGGAGGTGTACAGGTCCTGCAGAGATGGGAGTCTGCAAGACTTGAGAGGTTTCAGTCAGGTTTCATAGCTCATCAGAATACAGAATACAGAAATACCTATGGCCTCTGACAGTGATGTAGCCAGAGGACCCTTTACGGTTTCACGCCTTTACGGTTCGGAGCTGTGGACCTGTTTTATATACACGCGGAATAGTTTTCTATAAGAGATCGCTGCAAAAGTGCAGCCTTACGTAATGTCCACCCTACTGTTACACATTTTATATTAAGATTTAAAAATGTAGTCAGTATTGCTATGGCCAATAACCTTCAGTAATACTAATAAATCACACAGCAATAGTACATTCATGTAGTTGTAAAAAGCATGATAATATATTAAGTAATCCAAAGTATTCAGAATACGTTACTCTCACTAAGTAACGTAACGGAATACGTTACAAAATACATTTTGGGGCATGTATTCTGTAATCTGTAGTGGAATACATTTTAAAAGTAACCTTCCCAACACTGGCCTTATTTGGTTTATTTCTGTTATAGGTGTGTATTGACTTGGTGCTCTGATTATGCATCTGTGGGCAATCCATTTACATGCCTGAGGATCTCTCCAACACTTGACATTTTTAAAACCCATCTGAAAACACATTTTTACTCTCTATTTTTTTTTTTTTTACTATGTACAGCACTTTGGTCAACCTGTGTGTTTTTTTAAAATGTGCTTATAAATAAATTGAATGACTGCTTGATTAAGATTCAAGCTCCAGTTATAATTTAAATAAAACCATCATTCACTTCTTGAATATTTTTTACTTTTTACTTCACAGTCTTTTCTTTATGTGTCTCAGAGTATTCTTATGGCACTGTGCCAGCATTATCAGCTACACACTACATGCTATACTGTACTTCAGTTAAACCTGTTCAGCCTGGAGCTACATTCTTATCTCCATACTCCAGCAATCAGCTCAGCTCAGCTCATCCAATGTGCCAAAGCCTCATGAGCACCCTCTTTAAACTTCCTTTTAAAATAATACAATTTTTGTCTAACTGACAATCCTTCTTTGAGCTCTGCATTTGGATAATCAAGTTGTCCCTTTCTGACATACTGCAAACGATAAGTGTTCTTCATGTTCCAAATGCAGCTTCAACAGATTTAAATCCAAAGAGCTTCACCTCCATCTCTATGATACTCAGTTAATTACAAGGAAAAGAAGATTATTTGTATAGACAGACTCACTGAGATAAAGACAAACTCTTTTTCGTCTAGCATGTACAGAGTGTGTTCGCAACTCTATTCTTTAATGTGAAAAATTAAAAATCCATGTCAGTCAACAAACCTAACTTGCAGTTGAAAGGTCAGCTGATTATCCTCTCATGCAGTATTTTTGTGTTTCTGTCCTCCTGACATCTGCATCAATTCATAATACATTTCTCATCTTCAACTCTTTGTGTTTCTCTTTTTTCTCTCTTTCTCCTCTACCATTTTTTGGTTTTCCTCCAGTAATTTATACTTCTGCTCCAAGGCTTTAAATTTCTCCTCCAGTTGCTTTTTTTTTTTTGCAGTCCTTCATTTTTCTTTCTACTTCAAACTACTGTCATGACTTTGTTTTCCTGTTCCAGCTGTTTATTCCTTTCTTCAGCTCACTTATAGTTATTCACTATTTACCACACAATGATCCGTCGGAGAGATCTCCAACGCATTCTTAAGTAGCTCCTCCTACAAAGCTTGATCAGCTGTGTGATGGTCTTCAGGTGTGGCCAACCGCCTGGCAGGGCCACACCCACCAGGCCTGAAGGTGCCTATAAACAGGTGCTCTCAGAAACACCGGCATCCACACACACACACACACACACACACACACACACACACACACACACACACACACACACACACACACACACACACATAAATCTGCAAGCAGGGAGAATGAGGGACAGCACACCAAAAACACACATGTCCATAATTGCGCAGGGACCCTGGGTCGCTCAGACCCAGGACCCTGACAACCTCATCATGTACAGTATGCACTCCATCTAACATGTAAGTTGGAATGGAGACGTGGAGAAGTTGGGTATTGATTTTACTATAGCAGACTACTGTTTTCTGATATTTTAAAGTTTGTTAACACACATACTGAAATCAAAAGACCTACAATCTTTACTACACAGCAATCATGGCAAAAGGACACCCTGTGTCGTGATTTCATTTAAAATGTAATTTTTTCATCTTTGACCGCTCATGGATTCAGTAAACACTGCTTGTGTACAGAATATATCAACTTGTCTGTGGAGAAAGAATGAGTGAGGGAGACTGCAGCAAACTGCAGCTTAAATGTGAAAAGCTATAAGCTGTAAGTATTGCATCATAATGGCAATGGCTTCATGACAACTACCACTAAAAGTGTAGATGTCCAGATGTCCCAGTAGAAGAGTTTGACAATCCAGATGTATCACCAACCATGAACCTAATAGTTGTGCAACTGTGGAAGAACTGCTGGTGTGCAAGCCCGAACTGAACGAGTGACGTGAGCTGACACATGGATGATTTTAATGTGCTGCCTGTGTGATGTGGTTGAAAACTTCAGAAGACCAGAACAAGACTGTCTGTTTCTGTTGTTACAAGCTCAAAAGGTTATCCTGTGGTTTTTGTATGGGTTTCTTTCTATAATTGCATTATATTATATATAATACTAAAGGTAAATTGGTGATTAAGTTTTAGCTTAATGCACTTTTTAAAGTCTATTTAGATTTGTGTTGTCTAATGTTTCATAAATCCCCAATTCTTTAACAGAAATGCTTTCATGCCTCTGTGAATATTTAAAAATCTGTGCACATCTCTTTGTGATATGTGGACAAGATTAGCAAACATATTAGAAATTAATACACAAGTTAATCAACACAGAATTAATGCATAACATTTTTTAACCATTTTCTCAGTTGGTAGAACTAATTCCAAAGGTCAGCGTATCTGTAATATCTCTGCAAGAGGGTTACGTTCCTCATGTTAATGAAAAACAGTTCGCTAATTACACATATTCATCATTTTTTGCGCTTGATTAATCACATTCTTGTGATGAAGAATGTTCACCTCTCAATTTAACACACTGTCAGGGGTAAGCTACTGTGAATACAAACTTTGTGTTATGTTCTCATGAGTCATCTCACTGACTGTTGCTACATGTCACTGTTACTGAAGCAGGGCTCAATGGCAGGACTCTGAACTGTGCAGTCAAAAGGGGATTTATATACAACACCAGTGAAATATTTACATATACAGAGCGACAGTGTTCCGGGGATTCCAAGAGAGGGTCAGGGAAACACACGTCAAGCACCTCTTCGTAGAGTCCAGAACATGATACACACACCGTCCAATCCAACACCGTGACCCACTCTCATTCTGGTCAGGTCCAGGGCAATCTATACAGGTAGATGGACACAGAGGTCAGAAGAAGCACCAGGGACCACAGGGAAGTACAAACGCGAGCCAGGCTACACTAACAGAAGTAAGTACAACAATCCAGTGAGGAACACTACTCCAACACGGCCTTAAATACTGTCAGGATCCATCAGCAATGATGAGCCGCAGGTGTGTGTGCGCAGGTGTGAGAATCAGAAGAACAGACGCCTCCCTGGTGAACATAGTAAGAACAGCATGCCAGGGCAGCCACTGATGAACCATGACAGTACAAACACAGTTGTTGGTAAAGTCTGTTTGACCCACATGTGTGACCCACTCATATGCTACAGAAACTTATATATATATTTATATATATGCTACGGATGCTGAAATATTGATAGATTCACTATGATTTTATTAGAAACCAAAAAGGGAATGTAAATTACAACTTGAAGTTACAATAGAAGAAAATTAAGTCAAACACGAATGCTAGTAGGAATCATTCTACTGGAACTATAAGTATTAAAATTAAATTTAATAGCAACTGATCTGATTCAGGTATTTTGCTATTACCACCCTTAATCTCACTGCTGCAAATGCATTCTCTGAAACCTAATCTCCAGAAGGCAATGGCTGAATGGCAGAACAACCTTGTCAACTTGAGAAAATCCTAACATCCTTGTGGGATTCACACACATCCCTGTGCCAACTCATTAAAGTCAGCTTTTATATTTCTGGCTTCATTAAACCTCCTTCATGCCAAAAAGTTCAAATCATTAAAAAAATGAACACTTGTCTACGACATTAATAAGCAGGTCCAATTTATCTGAGTCACGAACTGTCCAGAGTCCAAAATTTTAATCATTGTGGAAAGCAATACAAATGTGTTTGTCTTTTCAGAAGACACACATTGATACCTCACCAGTTGTCTTCTTAAGGTAGAAAAAACCACAGGCTTCGACAAGGTAGCAATTGCCAACAATCGATTTTATTGAATGCTTTTGAGAAAATGAAGAGCACCAGTCTACACACAGTAAAGCGTTCAAATCAAGAGCTGCACCTAATCGACTGGGTGGTGTAGATTTTCTTTGTAAATCATTCAAAGTGCTGGATACAGTTGTGACATATTTGCTCACTTTCCAAAATAAAAAAGAGAAATATTGGTCTAAGAGACTAAAATAAATCCATTTAAAGAGCAAGTAAAATGTGTAGAAAATATTGCACTGCATATTTGTTGTCTAAATGTCTGTTTCTGTTTATTTCTTTAGTGGAATGGGTTCAAGATCCTGTCAGGACCACCATAGTCTCTTCAGGCGGCACTAGTCTCTCTGAACGTCAGCTTAATCTTATATAAGCTCTTTATTGCTCAGCAGTGCTCGTTCTCTCCACAAATCTAAGGCACACTGTTCCACCTGATAACAACTGATACTGTAGGTTGACCAGTTTGCAGACAACACGGACACATGTTGGACAGGCACATAGTGCCATCTGATGGATTAAAGAAAAAATGAAGCATTTGTGCTCTGTGGCTACAGTCTATTGTATCATATGCATGAAATTAAAGGTACAATCTGTCAAAAATTATTAACTCTACATTTATAAATAAAGCATTGGTAAGGAGAGGGAAGTCAACCCTGTAATGTCAAGGGTATCATATTTGTTATGAGTTTTTGTGAGTCTTAAAGACTCTTAAAGACTTAAAAGTGTGACTTCTAAGCAAGAAATTGCACAAAAATACTGGATTTAACAAAAATAGTGTAAATTAAAGCTCATATATGCAATATAAGCTCATATATGCACATTTATATTTATTTATTTATTACATTTTTCAGAAGGTTAAATACACAATCCTGTTTCAGAAAATGTGATTTTTTTGGCAATTATTTCATGGTACAGTCTTTATATGGTTAAAATAATGTGGTGCACATTTGTTATATCTCGCTAAATAGTTCTTATTACATTACTTGTTCCATTTGTTTTCATTGAAATATCTTGATTATGCAAAACACACACTCCTGCTGCTTTTTCATCATGTATTCAGTTGATTTACTCGGTGCTGCAAAATATTTAATATCAAATTTGTCACACTATGAAGCACTGACTAGCTTAATAAAATCAAAATAAAATCAAGCTATGGGTGGCATACATGGCTTTAATGCCAAACCTTTCACATCATTTAGTTTTTGGAACCTAATTTATTATGAGGCTGGAGATCATAAAGTACCACACTGAGACACTCATTGTCTCTTTTTTTTACAGTAAAAAACATGCAGTTTTCCCAAGTCAAGGTATAAACATATACATAATAAATTAACATTAAGTTGGCCACTATGTGTTATAACTGTGATATTATGTCATTGTGTTTATGGTATGGATTTCAAATAATTTAAATACGCTGAGTTTGATAGTTGGTTTGACTGGGAGTAAAAAAGACGAGTGTCACACAACATTCAGACAAGGCAAAGGAGGGAAAATCCTTTATAGAACAAAAACAACAAGCACCTTCCTGTCATCAAAAATCTTTTACACCCTGTCACCTGCTGCTGAAATCCATGTAACTTTGAGTCAGGTAGCATCAATTTCCCTTTGTGTGGCACTACATTGTACTCGGTTGCACTTTGACAGAGATATCAATCAAGTGAACCTCACACATATATACATTATAGAATAGAAATGCTATACGGACTGTAGTGTTCTAAAAATGCAATTGTTGCGTCTCCTCGAGGGCAGGAGGGGATAA
Source organism: Rhamphochromis sp. 'chilingali' (assembly GCF_963969265.1). Taxonomy (NCBI): domain Eukaryota; kingdom Metazoa; phylum Chordata; class Actinopteri; order Cichliformes; family Cichlidae; genus Rhamphochromis; species Rhamphochromis sp. 'chilingali'. Next base: position 34,096,872 of record NC_137936.1, read on the forward strand.
CACAACAACTCCGGAAACTCGGTACAGGTGTTATGAAAAAGGTTTAATGGCAGCGCTCTCACAAAATAAATAACCCAGACTCAAACAACAAATGTGGGGGAGAAAGGGACAGTTAGGTTGTGCCAAAAAAAACCCACCAAAAAGACAAAACCAAAACTTAGCTGAGCTATTATCCTAGAAAAGCAAAAACAAGAGGGAAAGACCCTAAACCTCAACTCAAAACAAGCTCAAAATTACATGGGTGGCACCAACCTACTTACCTAGTGTTTCTAACAAAAAGACTCAAAATCACAAAAAGGAAATGCTAAACAATAAAATTTTCACCTGACTCGAATTTGAAGAAAATCTTTCATAAAGCTCCATGACAGTTATATTCTGTTGTTTGTGCGTCACTCATGTTTCGTGCTACAAATGGACACCCATATTTCTAAACTTGGAAAATTGCACAAATGCCCTGATGTATTACAATTTCAGAACTTCATTTTAGCTATCACACCATGCCGTCAATGGTGTCAAGCTTCTGGGGATGCACAGCTTCACTCTGCTTCTTTTCCTGCTGCTTGCACTCTTGCTGGTAATCTTTGAGCACCATCACTAGCTCGTCATGCCCAAATTGCATGGCATCATCGACCGGTAGATTCCCCCACCTGCAAGTGATGGAGAGGCAATTCATAAAACTATGGATGACAAAATCCAAGAGTATACAAACTGTGGTATTAACATCGTGTGCTGATAAATAATTGGAAAAGTTTAGTTGATGGAAAAAGGCTCTTTACAATGAAGTAGTATGACAGTACAGGGTTAATGTAATCAATTGATTATAATTAGAATTATATACAAGGTATTTATCTCACCTGTCTTCTACAAATGGATCAACTTTGCAGGTTTCAGTGAGGAATTTTACTACATCCATGTGACCTAAGAATATAATTTTTAAAAAGCAAAAAAACCAAATTGTCACCATTGACAAATTAATCTAGTAGCACCACAGAATTAGAAATGGAGAAGAAAATCTGCTAAAGTAAAAACAAAAAACAATAAATATGTAATTACTAATTCCTTCTATTGGAATCCAGCTCAGAATGGCATTTAGGAATCTTTGCCTTTTCCCTTTTGGAAGAAAACTGCTGTTACTTCCATGTTAATCCTCGAAACAAATAGTTTGCTTACGAGGCTCTTTTCAAGAAAAACGTTACTGCTGTAGTCGTGGCAGCGGAGTATTAAATCTGTGCTGTGAATAAACTAACATTGCAACAGAAGACAAATAATCTACCATATGGTGCTCTGTAAGGGTTTATGAGCTGGTTCATTAGTGGCTTATATAATGTGAGCCAGAGGTACTGAACCTCTACTGTTAATCATGAGAATAAACAAAGTGAAAACTTTGCGCTAATTACTGCTGTGAGCATCAAAACAAACGATTTAACAAGTTTAAGTATTTTTGTATCAGTCAGCAATGAAAAGAAATGACAGAGTGAACAGACACCATTCTTTTAACTGAGAGAAGACAGTGGATAGGTAATAAAGGTTGTTTTTATCTGCTATACCAACCAATCATCATTAAAACTGAAATCTGCAACTTTCTGCATCTGTTATCTTACAATTACACCAAGTTTTCTTAAACATCTATGACAAACTTTTGTGTTGTAGCAAAACTTTAAATGTATGTTGTTTGGATCAAAGTCATGATTAGTTTGATCTCAGATGATGACTTAAGCTAACTGCACTTGTTTTGAAGTCATTAATTTAAAAATAAATAAGTAAATAAAAAAATGACCGAATAAGTGTAAAATTAGCCTGAACTTATGACGCTTACCCTCAGCTGCAGCAACATGAAGCGCTGTTCGAAAATCATAGTCTTTGAGGTCCATGTCCATGGAAGAAAGTGCAAATCTGCAAAACAAATCAGTCAGCTACTTTCAAGTGCTCCATTATTCACAAGGGGTCGCCGCAGCGGGTAGCCCTGCATGTTTGATTTGGCAGATTTTTTCACTAGCTGCCTTTACTGATGCAACCCCAAAGAGATTTGTATCTCCTCCCTGAAACAAATTGTGGATTCCACACTTGTCTTATTAAAAAAGAAAAAGAAAAAGAGAACTCTTATTGGTCTTATACTCTATGCTCTGATTCTGTACTAGGTATAAAAGGTCATTTTGTTCACTACACCTTACTAGTAATCAGAGGTGTGGACTCGAGTCACATGACTTGGACTCGAGTCAGACTCGAGTCATTAATTTTATGACTTTAGACTTGACTTGAAAAAATGTTCTAAGACTTGTGACTTGACTTGGACTTTTACACCAATGACTTGGGACTTGAATTGGACTTGAACCGGTTTACTTGAAAAGACTTGATATTTTACCCCAAATATAAAATTTAACATGCATATTATATAGAGATTGAAAATGTGACGTCATTCACGGGTAGAACCGCAAAGGATTCTGGGAACTCGTGGCAAGCGGTACTAGCGCACGCAGGCTTTCAATTAAAATCAGTCACACAGCGATAAAAAGAAACACAAAAATGTCAAGAAGCTGTTGTATTATTAACTGCAATAGCCGGTCGCATGACAGCCACGGGAAGCCGACGGGTAAAGAGATCGGTTGTTATCGGATTACGTCGTTGAAGAGAAATTGTTCGAGCCATGTTTCCGAAGTAACAAAGATGCGACGGATGGCCTGGATTGCAGCCATTCAAAGATAAAATATAACGTCCCAGAACACTCCAGCTCACAGGTTAGTCTGCTCCAAGCATTTACACGAAGGTCAGTGTTTTTTAGTAGTTAATACGTCATTTTTCTTAACATAATTGGTGATATAGGTTACAAGCAAGTCTGGCGCTGAACAGAAATTGTCGCGCTATGCTCCTTTATTTATTGTGCATAAATAGTGAATTGTCCTGACACAATATTGCGTTTCGCCTCTGTTATTATGGTACATTGACAAAAACATATACTTTTATTCACAGGATAAAACAGGTTTTTTGTATCACTAATTGCCCAGTACGATTACAGCATACAATATTATTGTCACTGCTACATTTCTGTGATGGGTACCAGAAATTATTTCCACTACTAATTAATTACCGTTGAGCTCAAAGGTCCTATTAATAAACTGTTAAGGAATGTGTATTTATGACGACAATTTGTGAGACTGGTAAACTTATGATACGTACGATGGTCTTTCGTTCTACACGGTGCATTTCAAGGTCCTGTACCCATCCGTAGGTAAACTGTACCTGGGCTTGTTGCAGTGACCTGAAGTTACTAAACTTCATGAGTGTATGCACTCACTCCAAGAATCGTGTAATTATAAATATGCATATAAATATGCTAAGATGAGATAGCTGACTTCATCTAACTAGCAAATGTTGTCCAGGCTACGTTGGTGATACAGTTTTTTTTAATGTGTATGATATTTTTGTCATGCGATTTTAAAGCTGGTCCTACAACCGCATCCAAGAATAACATGCAGCTTATCTCAGAACTGTCGGTGAAAATTATTCTAGGAGCTAGGTTTAATTGAGCTGCATTTTAAAGAGGTGCAATTTCACAATTTGTGTATATTTTCTAAGTTCACTATTTTGTCATGTGTTGAGAAAAACACAGATTTTAAAATTACATGGTCTAATATTTACATTTAGCATAACTGCAACATTATTTTTTCTTTTTTTTTTTTTAAAGACTCGAAAGGACTTGAAATTCAAAGTTTCAGACTTGTGACTTGACTCGGACTTTTACACCAGTGACTTGAGACTCGACTCTGACTTGCCTGACATTACTTGAGACTTGACTTGAGACTTGAGGATAAAGACTTGAGACTTACTTGAGACTTGCAAAACAATGACTTGGTCCCACCTCTGCTAGTAATAAACATTGTTGAGGTAATTTGATCCAGGGCCTGTTTTAGACATTGTGAGGGAAATGTTTTATAGAGGACAGACAAAATCAGGAGTCTCGATTATCTACCTTCTCAGTGCCGATACATCTCCACTGTAGGCAGCAAACAACAAGTTGAAAACAGACTTGTTCTGCAAAAACACCACAGAGCCATAAACATGGAGGCTTAGAGCACAGCGCATATTACATACAGTACCAAACAAAATACGAGCAACTCACCCTGTCATCTCCATCCTGTCTGCGAGGGTCCTGTTTCTTTACAAAGTGCCTCAAGTTGTCGTAATTGTGAAAATTGAACACTGACACAAGTTCCTAAGAAAACAAAAACAGTATGATTTAATCTTTAGGGGGGGGAACAAAAAAATTATTTATTCTGTTTTGTTCTGTCAAAAAAAAAAATTAAATATTAAAAAACAGAATATAACAGCCACAGAATAAGTCAGGTTTATTAGACATTTTGCACTCTGTAAAGCAACTACAGACACATTCTGGGGGAATATTTATGGTATTAGTCGAAGCCAGGCTTCTGGCTTTAAGACGATGTCGATAGTGTAATGACTGCAAATTATTTATCAAACTAAACTGGTTATTACTGTAATCATCATCATCTTTTAAAAAATTAAAGCTTCTACCGTAAGGCCTGAAGTATTGACGACTTCAGAGCCAATTTAAACACGAGAAAAATATTAGAAAGGCCAGGATGTTCTACTTGCATTAAAAATTCAAATTAAAACATTAACGTGAAAAAACAAAACATAAGTGGTCTAAATATAATAAAACAGAAACTATTTTCTTGCCTGACAGAAGTGTATTCCTCGGACACTGTTTCCAACCCTGTCCAGTGGAGGAGACCAGCACATCACTCCCATCACATTGGGGATCACCAACAGAATTGCACCGGATACTCCTGATTTTGCAGGCAAGCCCACCTGTGAGATGAGAACGAGAGGCTGAATGTGCCATTTGTTCTAGGTAATGAGATTATTCCTATTTTTGTTGTGACACAGTGAAGTGCTTTTTCCATCACATCCTGCTGTTACTCACATGAAAAGCCATCTGGCCGGAGAAGTCATACATGCCACAGGAGTGCATGAGGCTCAGGGTGTTTCGCACAGCCTCAGTACTCAGGACACGCTCGCCTGTAATTGGGCAAATTCCCCCATTGGCCAGAGTGGCAGCCATGATGCTTCCTGACTCACAGGTTACCTCAATGGAGCAAAGCTGAGAGGAATAGTCAGTTTATTATTGAAACTACTGAATCATTTTTCATAAATAAAAGGCTGCAAAAGACTCTTTTTATTGACATTTTACCTGGAAGTAGAAGTCAAGGGCATCGATCATATCTGCTCCCAGAGGAAAACACTGGTGAGTGAAATATTATCATCATGAGTATCTGATTGACCAAAGTAAGCAGAATATTTATCTGAAACTTGGCAATTTGGTTTCATGAAAATTAAATAATATAAAAACCTTATTATAAATGTGGAATATGACTGCTGAGTACCTGATCAAAATATACATTTTATAATAGGTTAAAATGGATAAAAATACAGTATTTAGGTTTTAAATGTTAGCTTTTCCTTGTCATGTGTGTCATCTATTGAGTTTCTAACATGACCTCATGCGGACATTGCTTGAGTTGTCCAACATATTAAAAGTAATACGACCATTGCTAAGGAAAAATCAGTAGTTCTTGGAGGTTTCTGGCTGGCTTCTGATTTGTGTCCTACAGGCCTTATTCATTTGATCCTTCATTGTCACCATGATTGTCACACATCATAAAATGGCAAACAAGTTAATGTCATTTGGTTAGTGCTAACTTGTCTGCAAACCTCAATGAGACACTCAGTTGATCAATTAGTCATTACTTTCATAATTAAATCATGGATGATTAATTTTGATTGTTTTTAATTACTAAAAGATAAGTACTATCAAGTTGAAACTTTTAAATTCATATATGTGAGCTTTAGGAAATGTTTTTTCTGAAACTGACCTTCTTCTCTTTCATGTAGTATCCAATGGCAAAATTCCTGTCACCTGTTTCTTTTTCTGACTGGAACCTGAGACAAAGAAAGAGCAGAAATCAATATAAAAAAAACATCAATAATGCAATAGGTAGTGGACTAAACCCATAACACAGTAAGTCTTTCCATATGGAAAAGAAATAGTAAAAACATATATGATTTACTCATGAAAGTGGCCACTTTCATGAGTAAATCATATATAAATCATATAAGGCTTACATGATTTACTCATGAAAGTGGCCACTTTCTCATTACTTTCATATATTTTTTTAGTAAGTATACAAAACATACAAGTTTCATTATATAATTTTCCAAGGGATCTTATATGTGTTTTCACTCTTGTATGCTTTTCATACAAGTTTCACACAAGACAGATACAAACTTTATAAGATTTATATATATATATCTTTTCTATATGGGTTTTCACTCATGCTTGTGCTAAATGGAGGCAAATAAATACAAAATACTCCAACTCTATTTTGAAATGCACTCACGTGGCATTGCTGAATCCTACATATTCTTGGCCAGCCATCTTTTTCACAAACTCCATAACCTGGAAAAAAACATCTGTGCTTTTTCAGCATACCTCTGAGCACCAAAATAATAAGCCTACATTTTTATATTCATGGTCTAAACAGAGTAGAAAACTGGAGGTACATTACTTACATAGTCAAACTTTTCTGCCTTATTTGAGTGAGGCTGAAAACAAGGAGAGTCGCTTGCTTGTGTAAAAACAAACAGTACTGAGTATAATTGCCACATTCACTCAGCTCCTGCATTCAGAAGCTGGTACCAATTGCACAGTATAAAAACACGAATGTGTTACTGATTGCATGATTTAGTATCTTATTATCAGCAGTAAGAGAAGAGCAGGTAATGATCATAAACCAAGTGGTCCAACTTTAAGGCAAACATTAAATATGCTATAGAACATCACAAATTTTCATGCAGTAAAACATCTGATGCATTAAGTTGTTTTTAAATTGAGTGCATAACTTTCTACTGCAAAGTACCATTGCTGCAAGAGTCTTACTCAACAGCAGGGTAAACACAGTTAGTTAGTGCATATTTTAATATTAATTTCTTTATTTAAGAGATTTGAGCTTCAAAAATATATAAAATCTGCAACTAACCTTTTGCTGCCACAGTCTTTCACTAAAAAGAGAGTGATAAGTGTTTATCTGTCTACCTTGATAAGAGAGCTGATCAAAATGGCTCCAGCATTCACCATGGGATTATGGGGCTTATCTATGAGACGGGACAGTAAGATAAGACACAGGGTTGAAGACAAATTCTTTATGAAATAATGATTTTGTACAAAGGACTGAAATCAATCTCTATAATATGTGAATCAACATAAGAGTTGTGGTCTGAAGTTTATATACACTTGTTATAGTAATTTGGGGATTTTAATGATTTCTTTGCACTGCTGTTTTTCCAGGGTAGAATGATTGTACAGCAAACATCTTCAATTATGTAAAAAAAAACAAGAATTGGGTACACAAGATTGCAATTATTGTGGATTTTCTCTAATTCAAACAACATCAAAAATATATATGCAGGTTCAAACATGCATGCTGCCCCCACTCTTAACAAATTGCACCTCAACCAGATGCTTTTGGTCACCATCAACATGCTACTGGGAGGACTGGATTTTTGACCACTATTCTTAGCAGAGTTCAATGCTAATGTTCAACCCAATGAGTGTCAAACAAATTCTTTTTATGCTGGCAAAAAGAGACTACAATACCACTTGTAGCTTACTAACAAAGCTAATAGGGCTTGGCGTTGTCAGGTTAAAAGGCACTGTAGAAGCTTCAACAACAGTTATTTAAAAAATTTAATTTGGGCCTGTATGTATACTTTTTAACCTTTTTAGATTAGAGAAATTACAAAGTATATTCAAATTTGTGCACCGAATTCTTTTTTTAATAAAATATTTTCATATTTTCCAAAATAAAGCTGTACAATCATTCCACCTCTTCCAAAAGAAGAGGTCAAAGAAATCGTTAAAATTCCTGAAATTACCACCAAACATACATGCTCATGATGGGTATATGTAAATTTCTGACCACGAGTGCATATTTTAAAAAAAGGGTCCTGACAAAATTCCTAATGTGCATGAAATATAATCTGAATAACAGAATAATATTTGTACCAAAAAAGTACTGCAAAAACAAATTTACAAAATGTCTTTAAATGTATATTGTGTTACCAATTTTTTTTTTTTGAAAAGGGCAACCAATAAATATTTGTTCTTTTTTTTTAACTGAAAAACAATTACAAACACTACCTTGTTACCAAAATAGCAACTAATCAGTTTATTACATTTCATTAATTATTACTGGTGTAAAATTTGACTCGGTGGAACGGAAATGGCCTGAATTTCACAGTATTTCTCAGAGAAGGAAACCAGTGTCAGTGACAGTTGTGAAGGACCTAAATTCTGTGTCAGAGTAACACAGCTAGATTTCTTCCTTGATATTAAGCAGAAGAATAAAGAAACATTATGATAAAATTATTATGAGAATATAAATTCGGGTTTCATCTGGACGAAGACATTGTTCATCCAGTCAGTTTAGCACTTATGCAGGAGTAAAAGGAAACTAAGATACATGTTATGTGCTGTGCTAGATGCCTCATAACTAGATTTCTTTGAACTTCAGGTGTCATTTCCGCGCACTGATTGCATTGATAGATTTTTATAATCCAATAGGAGGTAATGAGGCTTTACATACCTTCATCATCAAGTGAAAGCACATTGAACTTGAGTCCACTGGGCTCCATGCCAACATAGCGGTGAACCTTCTCAGTTTCTGACTCATGTACGGCAATGGCATACTGCAGGGGCTTCACGCAGGACTGCAGGCAAAACGGCTGTTTGGTGTGGCCTACTGAGTGCCTGCAAAAAGAAAACAGAATAGACCTTTAGAGCCTACACAATCTTGAAAATAAAGTGACAGTCATACTGAATGTGCAGTATCACTTTAAAAAAAAGTATGAACTATGTTTAAGTAGAGACTGAGAGAACGCTCATTTATATTTGATTCACCTTCTGAAATCTGTAGCAAATGCACTGTGTATGAAGATTATAAGACTGGAACTAAAAATTATATTTTGATTACAGAAATGTGTATCAGTAAGTCTGTGACTCAAAATTGGACAAAAATAAAACAAAGGTACAGCAAAACATTAGGCTGATGTTCTGCAAAATCTTTTCACATGAAATTGTCTTACAAAGAATATGTCAAATCAAATAAATCTAGTTACACACTAGACAAGAAGAATCTTTGTTTCCAGCTGTCATTCAGTGATAGCTGGGAAATCACAATCTAATGAGGAATCTCATAATATATGAATAAAATAGCTCTATAAATCTCTACAAATCTCATAAAAGACTCTCATTTCATTTATTCAAATGTTTAGTTCCTACCTCTGTCCGTCAACTGTACACAAAGACACACCCCATAGCTCTGGGCTGAATTTAGCCAGTTGGGGAATGTAGTCTGCAACCTGCAGTCACAATGAGAAACACAGTTAAAGTTAAGACAGAAGTAATGCTCATTCAGAAGTAATTGTTAGAACTAATGTTAATGTAGTAGAAGAGATTCCTTATTTACTCATCAAGTATTATGTTTAATGTGTGCAGATATTGGGGCAGCAGGATGAATTAGGAGAAAGCTTTACGCAGCAAATAAACCATCATAGCATGGAAAACTAAATTAGGAAAAGTTTACCTTCCCATCACTTTGCTTCTGCACTTTTTCGTAGATTTCATTTATTTTCTGTACAAACAGGTCAAACTCAGGGATGATAAACTTCTTCCTGAAGGCCTGGATTAGCAGAACAATGTTTCCTCCTACACATCTAAGACAAAAACAGCATAATGCAGAATTACTCAAGAGCCCTAAATAAAAAGAAAATACTTTCATTGCGTGTGTGTGTTGTTTGTGTACCTGTTTAGACATCTTTGTGGGGACCAAAGAATGGAAGTTTACTATACTTGTGGGGACCAATAGCCCGGTCCCCACAAGTCTGAAGGCATTTCAGATTCAAAATGCGGTTTTAGTTAAAGAGATACAATTGGGTTATGGTTAGGTATTAAGAGAGTTTTGTTTAGTTTTCTTTTCATAAAGCTCTGGTGCACGGTCCGGTTAAGGGTTAGGGTTAGGCATTTATTTTTGATGGCTAGTGTTAGGGTACGGGGCTAGGGAAAGAAAAGCATTATGTCAAGTAGATGTCCCCACAAGGATAGGAGTACACACACGAGTGTGTGTGTGTGTGTAGCCTCTAGAGTAAGTGGAAGCCAGCAGCTGTCAGTTTTCATTAAGTGTGAGAAGCTGTTCCTTTGATCAAAACGACAGTAAATAAAACTGTCATGTCCTGACACCGACTTTCACACATCCATGTTTGGGATGGATCTTGATGAAATGCATGTATTTAATTATGACATTACAATGTGTGTGAATTTATTACTGTATGATAAATCTAACATTCTTAAGCTATACCTGTACGTATTTGCATTACATTATACAGTGTATCAGTTTTTCAATTTATTATTTATAAAGAAAAAATCTGTATGCGCACAATTTGTGACACCAGAAGCCTTAAAAATTGCATAAAATGTTGTCCATTTAGTTCCGACTTCTTCTACATTCTATAGTTCCGCCTTATCATTCTTAAACCTGTCTGAATGACTGAACATAAAGTACGTGGAAGACAAAAGAAGAGAGAAACAATTACGCATAACATCACATACAACAAATCCTGTACTAAAATGGATTGTTAGTGGAAGGTCAGGCTAAAAATAGTTTGGTCTCATGCCTGCACCTGCTTCCTCATGCATGGAAAACAAAACACCATGGACTGTCACAGCTAAGATAGCCCTCTCTGAGGGATAGTGTAACGAAGATTAAGTCCCACAAAAAAACAACAATAATTGTGGGAGAAATGTAAAGTTAAATTTCCTGTCAACTGCCGCATTAGATCCATTTTTCTTGGCCACTGTTGCCCTTTAGAGTTTGCTAAAAGTTATTCTGTGTGCCATTTTCTTAACTTGATTTCTGACTTGCTAAACTGACACACAAATGACAAATCATGGGCTTATCCACAGACTGCATTGGTTTCACAGAGTGGCATAAGAAATAATATTAATAATAAAAAACAAAACACAATGAAATAACCAAAACAACAAAAAAAACTAAAAAAAGGGAGCAAAACTATATCTCCAGCAGCCGCAGGACTAACAGTTAAATGTCAGCACTTACAGGCAGTTCACCGCGAGGGTCGACGTACTGAGTGTAAATAACCCTAATGCAATGAAACTTAGCCTCATTTGATTTGTAGTGATCAAAGACATAAAGCGTTTACCAGCAATGTAAACCATTTTTCCAAATTGAATCACACTCTGTAGACAGAGGCAGCTGTGGCTCAGGCTCTCTGTCCAATAACCACAGGGTTACTGATCTGATCTCTGTGTCCTAATTGTAAAATGCTTTGTTTATTAAGTTAAAAAGTGCACACATTTCCAGCTAGACCATGGGTATACAACTTAAGGCCCAGGGGCCAGAATCGGCATAATGGACAGCTTTGGAAAACGTGAAGGGGTTATAAATGTTTGTATTTTTAACTGTATTTTAATAGGTTTTGCAGCATTTTATGCTTTTAAAGACCTCCCCCGTCACAATTTATATTACACCACAGTAATTAAAAAATATATGAATATTTAAATAAGAGAAAAGTTCCTGTTTTTTAATACTGACTTTACATTGAATCCACAAGAAAAGAGCATTCTCTGTGAATTAAGAGAAACTTTCTGTTTTGTTATTGCAGGACAGTCTGAGCAATTAGCTACCAGAAATTCTTGTTTCCTGTCTTCTGAAAGATTTCTTTCAATTATTTCATCTACTACACCACCATTACTATGTCATGTGGAAAATCTAGGACTTACTGTGTAATTCCACTTTTTTCTGACATTATTCTCAGAGATTAAATGTGTAGTTAAACTTTTTTTTTACATTGTTAGAAAAGAGAATTTCAATGGTTAGGCCTACTTAAAATCAAAGTGATATAAAATAATTATCCAGACTTTCCTCTATCTTCTACTGGTTGGACTTCAGTAGAAGATAGAGGTTGTCTTTTAAACAGTTTGCATTTGTAAAATTTACAAGATATGGGGGTTATCATGGTCTACTACAGTGGAGTTGACTGTTCTCTTGTCAGTGGGAAAGGCACAGGCTTTCTAATCACAGTATATAGTTATATTCATAACGCCCTGGCAGTAAACCTGTATATACAAGACCATGGCCCCCAAATTGCTCCAGAACCAAATTGCAGGAAAATACAAAAGAAATTCTTTAATTAAATTAAGTTTTGGTCAGACTGGATTCTTTTTAGTTTAATTAAAGAATGATTAACTGACTCATTTCCCAATCATTTTGAACTGCCTGTGTGCTTTAGAGGTGCTATTGACATAAATTTTCTTAGCCTTGAGAAACCGCTTGTCACCTGTGGAAAAGGTCTTTGTCCATCATCACCTCACCAACAGATTCCTTCACGGCCTCTCGGAGCTTCTCCATGCAGTCTTTAAGGCGAGGATCGGATGGGTGAAGGCCATTTTTTTTCAGTGCCTGCAAATAAGAAGTTGTCAGCATTAATGTCATTGCACACAGTATGTACAATTAATAGGATAGTATATATTCAGTAGCAACAGTGCATATAAAGTAATGTACAGATGATGTCTGCTTACTGCTGTAAAGTATGAGATGGGCACTTGCTCTTTTCCCTCTGTGATGGTGTAGAAAAGCATGTTTTCCACTCCGGAACCAGATGGCTTTGAATGCATATTCCTGGTGAAGTGAAGAGCACACTCTTGAAAAGAGGAAAACAATCAAAAGAAGTGTTGGATTCCCTTAAAAAAAACACAACAACAACAACAAATAAAAGACAAGATTGCTTTTATAGCCTACACATGCTGCACACACAGACATAACCACCTATATGGAGGTCCATATGGTGACTGTTCTCTTCCTCCTATAGTTTCTCTGTGCCCATAACACAGAAAACAACTGCTTATGCACAAATAATTATATACCAGCATATGGCAGATAATAGTTAGTGTGGAGGCGTTCTGTTTAAACGAATTCACACCAGTAAGAAGGTGCTGATTCTCACCAGTTTAGCACACACATACTTACATTTTCAGATGCAAACGATCTCGTAGTGCAGGGGATCGTCTCTGAAACTGAGTTATTGATTTCGTGCCCAAACAGCATGCTGGTTGCACGATGAAAACCTTCTTCGCTACATCTGTACTTTTGACCACCAGTTGAGCAGAGTTTGACAGGCGCAGCGCGTTCAGGAAATGCATGGCTGCGACAAACGGCACAAATAAAGCCTTCGCGATAGTTCGTTCAGGATGAAATCAACACAGATAACCTTGCTGTTATTTTCTGAGCTGGACGCCAGCTGATCGTGCGAGGTCGTTGACTCACCAGCTTTAGGCTGAAGTTGAAGTTTTGTTACCTTCATGTGTCATCGGAAAGGTGGGACTGTTTTTTTTACAAGCCCTTTACAAGTACAGTTCATTTACTTGGAAAAAAACATTTAACTTAAAATATATAGAGATCTCGACTACTTAAACAGCACAACAAGAAACAGGTTTATATTATTAAAACAGCCTAGAATGTGTCACAACCCACAACTCCACAAATACTCGTTTGAAGCGTGGTTAAAGTTTTACAAGGAGCATTTGAAAGCAGCAGAGTCTGCACAGGAGCCGGTCAGAAGCTAGAAATAAATTTCCCAATCTGAAACTCCAAAGCTGTTGGAGTATTAAAACGCGCATAAGAAAGAAATATTAATATTTTACGCATTACTTAACTGCTTTTGCAACATTATGGGGAAAAAAATCTAATCTTTATAGTACGGCAATTTTAAGCACTTTAGTTCTGAAACTTTCATGCGATGTTTTAGCACCACCTGGTGGATTTTCCAGTCAGTAGGTTTGAATGTAATGTGGTGTACATTTATAGTTGGCTAGCAATGTGCCAGAATACTGAACCCAGTTCTGACGAAACATTTTTTTTTTCTTGTTTCTTCTAGTGGTTCAGATGACTCACTCTGCTTCTTTGCATTAAAAAACATAAAACAGTAATAATGTCCCTCCATCATGGTAATTAATTCCATCTCTGTCAGTTGAAAATGTCCCGGAGCTACTGAACTGCATTTAGAAAGTATACAAAATAATATAAAATAATGTTTAAAGAGCCAACAATAATACAGTCATACACAACTTAAAAACACGACAATCACACACATACAGTGGGGCAAAAAAGTATTTAGTCAGCAACCGATTGTGCAAGTTCCCCCACCTAAAATGATGACAGAGGTCAGTAATTTGCACCAGAGGTACACTTCAACTGTGAGAGACAGAATGTGAAAAAAAAAAAATCCATGAATCCACATAGTAGGATTTGTAAAGAATTTATTCGTAAATTAGGGTGGAAAATAAGTATTTGGTCAATAACAAAAATACAACTCAATACTTTGTAACATAACCTTTGTTGGCAATAACAGAGGTCAAACGTTTACTATAGGTCTTTACCAGGTTTGCACACACAGTAGCTGGTATTTTGGCCCATTCCTCCATGCAGATCTTCTCGAGAGCAGTGATGTTTTGGGGCTGTCGCCGAGCAACACGGACTTTCAACTCCCGCCACAGATTTTCTATGGGGTTGAGGTCTGGAGACTGGCTAGGCCACTCCAGGACTTTCAAATGCTTCTTACGGAGCCACTCCTTTGTTGCCCGGGCGGTGTGTTTTGGATCATTGTCATGTTGGAAGACCCAGCCTCGTTTCATCTTCAAAGTTCTCACTGATGGAAGGAGGTTTTGGCTCAAAATCTCACGATACATGGCCCCATTCATTCTGTCCTTAACACGGATCAGTCGTCCTGTCCCCTTGGCAGAAAAACAGCCCCATAGCATGATGTTTCCACCCCCATGCTTCACAGTAGGTATGGTGTTCTTGGGATGCAACTCAGTATTCTTCTTCCTCCAAACACGACGAGTTGAGTTTATACCAAAAAGTTCTACTTTGGTTTCGTCTGACCACATGACATTCTCCCAATCCTCTGCTGTATCATCCATGTGCTCTCTGGCAAACTTCAGATGGGCCTGGACATGCACTGGCTTCAGCAGCGGAACACGTCTGGCACTGCGGGATTTGATTCCCTGCCGTTGTAGTGTGTTACTGATGGTGACCTTTGTTACTTTGGTCCCAGCTCTCTGCAGGTCATTCACCAGGTCCCCCCGTGTGGTTCTGGGATCTTTGCTCACCGTTCTCATGATCATTTTGACCCCACGGGATGAGATCTTGCGTGGAGCCCCAGATCGAGGGAGATTATCAGTGGTCTTGTATGTCTTCCATTTTCTGATGATTGCTCCCACAGTTGGTTTTTCACACCAAGCTGCTTGCCTATTGTAGATTCACTCTTCCCAGTCTGGTGCAGGTCTACAATACTTTTCCTGGTGTCCTTCGAAAGCTCTTTGGTCTTGGCCATGGCGGAGTTTGGAGTCTGACTGTTTGAGGCTGTGGACAGGTGTCTTTTATACAGATGATGAGTTCAAACAGGTGCCATTCATACAGGTAACGAGTGGGGGACAGAAAAGCTTCTTACAGAAGACGTTACAGGTCTGTGAGAGCCAGAGATTTTCCTTGTTTGAGGTGACCAAATACTTATTTTCCACCCTAATTTACGAATAAATTCTTTACAAATCCTACCATGTGAATTCATGGATTTTTTTTTCACATTCTGTCTCTCACAGTTGAAGTGTACCTCTGGTGCAAATTACTGACCTCTGTCATCATTTTAGGTGGGGGAACTTGCACAATCGGTGGCTGACTAAATACTTTTTTGCCCCACTGTACAGTGCATGAGTCTTCATATATGCATATTTCTTCTCATTTAACTGCCGTGTTCATGTTGCCCATAACTGTAGCTCAGCCTGTAGACATTGTTTCAGAGCAAAGCTTTATTTATTTTCTTTCTGTATGCAGCCCGTTCTCACTCCCGTTTCAGCAGCATGCCCATCCTTGCATTCTGACAAACACAGTTTCTTAATATTAAAATGTTCTTTATTTAGGCTTCCATGGTGAACAACATCCATAACAAGCACATTAAATAATAGCGTTAAAACACCCAACAAACAGAATAATATGCATACGGTAAACTGTATGAGTATTTTTGTGTTGTCTAGAAGTGTCAAAGAGACATTACAGAGGAAAAAGACTTTTCTATGGTATACACTTATAAATATAATAACAGTAATTTCTAAAGTTGTCGTATTATCATCGCATGGCCAACTCTGATAAGGAAAATAGATCAAGAAAAAAAAACTTTTTTAATGTCAGCCTCCTTATTGCGTCAAAATGACATAAAGTAGGTCATCCCAAATCAGACGCTCTTTGAAGGACGTGGAAGCACGAGCTTCAGTGCAATATCAACTACAAAGGAAGGCATGTAAGAGAGGGGGATCCAGACAAGCTTGGCATCCCAGCCAGCACTGTATCTGGTGCGAGGGTAGGCAGCAGAGAGAGCGTGCTCCATGCAGTTGGTCACTTTAGTGAGGTCAGAGTCGCAGACGGCATTCATGATCAAACGCTGTATATTGACATCTTAAAAAGAGAATTATGTATTGTGACCAGAGAGTAATTTGTGATTTTTTTAAGCCACAGTAAACTTGCAATTTCCAAGAATCCTTCATTCTTATCTGATGTTCAATGATTTATTTTTATACTTCATTTTTTTTAAAAGCACGCAAAGATATTTTTGGATTAACATGTTATGTATGAATCTTGGAAGTCACTTCTCAATAGGTGACTTTTTATATCTAAAATTAACAGTTACATTTCATTCCTAGTGTATCAAAGCAAAAAACAAACAAACAAACAAAAATCAGTAAGAATGTGACACAATTGACCTATTCTGCATCAATAAAATGCTTCAGATGGTCCACGGCCCATTGTACTTACATTTATCAAGGTATTTGTCTCCATAGCTGGCCTTTACTTCAGGGCTGAGTTGGTTCCACAGGCGATGGAGCTCCCTCTCAATGGGTTCGAGGCTCGTTACTGCAGTCTTGAAAAACCCGGGCTCAACGATACATACCTTAATTCCAAAGTAGTGGATGTCTCTCCTGGAAACACAGATATGCTCTGTGTGTTGCTTTTTCATAGCAATAACAAAACCTCATCTAATTTTGAGCACCACTTTCTAACAGGTCACCATTCACACATGTCCTGCTTTATATCTGCTTTACAATTTATTTGTGAGATATTAATAAAAATATTTGGATTGGTAGAAAGGCCAATCAAATGGCCAAATGGATTGGCCATCTGCATTTAAGCCAAAAAATGAGTCTAAAAATCTCTACTTGTCATTAGTATTCCCTTACAGTGCGGGCTTTCTTGATTTTCTGAGAGTGCAAATGAGTTCTTATCAATTGTTTATAACTGATACATTGTATTCTATTACTATCAAATACTGTTGAATGACCTACTGAACATTAGTAAAGTCTTGAGTTTCCACTTACCAACTAATATTCAGGTTTATAGATTTAGATGGTTTCAGTGCTAGCTCTATAACACAGGCTGCAAGCTTTTCATTGTCATTAATGAAAACATAATCAACTACCTGGCAGAAAAAGAGAGTTAATGTAGCTATGTGAGTCAGTGAGGGCAACAAACATTTCCCCCCGTTTGGCCTCAGAACCAAAAATCCTTCTCTGAGGCACGCTGTGGCCAAATTAGGTCTATTTGTACAATTGGTTAGATGGTGTGCATTTTTAGTGCACTCTGTAATTTACTGATGGTCTTTTTTATCACTGAAAATGTAATAAAACTGTATCACCCATGCTAACTTTCTAATTATGATACACTGTCTGTCTTTCTAAATAAGAAACGAGTACCAACTGGGTCCTTAAGCTAATATATATGGTTGCAGCAGCCCTTTAAATGAGTCTTACCTGAGGCAGTCAGAGAAAGATTCTACTGCAAACTTGGAAATGCAGTATCCACCACCATTTGCTGCCACTCTACCAAGCACTGATGCTACATTTACAATACGACCACGAGCCTGTTTGATGAGGGGCAGGAAGGTCATTGTCATGGCAATCACTCCATTCATGTTTACTTTCAGTGTGCTGTGGAAATCCTCCACTTTCATCCACTCGGATGGACCCATGGGTAATGAACGTCCAGCATTGTTCACAAGACCCCAAAGTCCTACAAAGCAAATAAAAAGACAAAACAAGGAAAACATGATGCTGTGTTTTGTTTACAGGCTTGCCTTGTGTGATCTAATAATGTCCTACAATCGTATATGTAACTGTAGGAAATCATCTCTCACCCTTATCGCCAACCTCTTGCTTGGTCCACTCCATTGCTTTTTCAATGCTATCCTGACTGGTCACATCCAGCAGGACAGTCTTCAGATAAGGCCCTGCCACTCTTTTCAGATCATCAGCTCCCTTTTCTGTGAGACAGCCAGCTAGTACACGGAAACCTTTACGATCCAGTTTCTTACACAGCAGGTTTCCAAACCCCGTGTCACAGCCAGTAACAAAGACATACTTATTTTTGAAATCCTCAATCTCCAAGCTGTCTCTGTAGAGCCACCCGACAATCCACAACACAATGAAGGTAGCAGAAATGTATAACCAAGCATTTTCCCTAAAAGAGATCAAATAATATGTAATAAGAATGTTAAGTATTTGACTGTCACATCTGCATCCGTGAGTATGGTAAGGTATGACTACAGGTAGCAAAGAAATCAAGAAGTCAAAGTTTAGTTTTGGTATTTCTTACCCTAAAAGGTCATACACAAACTGTGTATCCATGATGTCTTCAGGACTAGAAGTAGTTTTTCAGTCACTGTGAGAACTTGATGCCTGCTGAAATAACATGTTAGTATGTACTGACATGGGAAGCTCTCAAATACAGTTTTCAGAGAAGAGAATGTAAATCAGAAATACATTGATACGTTTCAGGAATGTTGCAAAACCGATTTTGTCTCAATTCCACAATAATTAGGTTTTTATTGAAGCTTTATATTGTTTTATTTCATCTTTTTGACAGCTATTTGACACAATGAATTTGTTCAGTGAGAGCCATAATTGAAGGGTGCCCCTAATGCAAAACTGCTTTGGCTGCTCTGGGCATGTGATAAATCTTTGGATAATACTCTTAAGGAAGAAAGAAAAGGCATTTGTGATGGAGTAAAACCCAGTGAGTGGGGGGGACGAAGACATGTTTTTGAAGCATAATTTTAATACCCGTAACGGATCTGCTTGGGATTGCTGAAAACTAATTAGTCTGCAGGCTTATTATTGTAACAAAAAAACTTCTGTGGCTTAAGGTATCCAAAATATTTATTGTGTGGAAAAACTAATACTTGTTAAAATCTTGTTACATTTGGGATAAATTAAGTTAGCAAGTAGAGTTATAATTACATTTTCTGAACCAGAACACTCTCTCAGAAAGAGAGAGATGTCAGTGCAAGGTTTATGCTACAGCTGCCCTAAATTAACAATATTGGTAATTACCAAATTGATTTCTTATGTTTCTGTAATCGTTATTCCACCAGTGTGTACAAGCTCTTTCACCGTAATGATATTTTTAATGCTAGAATATAATTATTTTGGTTAACCACAAATGTTCAAATTTGCTGTTTTACAAAAAAAGCAGAAAAAAATAATAAACCACATTATTATTTTTGATGCCAAATTACAGTAATTTTCCAACTGAATGCTAAATGCTTGATTAATTTTGTGACTTCTCAGGGACTTCTCTAGTGTTCCATTTCAAATTTGGGTACAAAACCATGAAATCAGTTTGCTATTAGCCTAATAGCAAATGACAACATATCTTTTTTGTTTTTAACTGGTTTTTGACAGATTTCTAAAATGTTTTCTTGTTTTTTATGACATGTGGTTTACTAAATTTGCTAATAACTGTTTAAATCTCAATCAGTGTAAATTTATAATCAGATAAAACTCAAAAGTCCATTTCTGCATATCTTGAGTTTTTAATATTCACATTTAAACTAATTACTTTCTTTGATTAAACTGAAGTGGTGAGTAAAACACAAAACTGTGTTGTCCTACCTTTTTATCTTTTGGGAAGTGATGGCGCTCCACACGTTGTCGCTCCTCTTCCCGTTCCCTTTCTGGTTATTCTCCTGTCTTAGTTCAGCTGGTTGGACAGAAGCTTTATCCCTGTTGTTTATCCCTTTAGACTAGCCCGCTACTGGTAATCCAGCAACGCGTAACCATTTGGTTGGTGTGTTTAAAAAAAAGGTGGTGGGAACGAAACAAACAAAAACCCTTTTCTGTGACGTGCACTTGGATTTCAAGATCTTCTTAAAGACATTTTAACATGTTACGTCAGGTCCTTTCAAATGGTGCACCACAAAGTGTATACAGTATATATTTTCAAAGCCTGAAGGTTCCTAGTTTATAGCGGCATGAATACTTTGTGTTTTAAGAGTATTTATACAAATTGTGATAATCCTGTAGGACCAAGCATGAGTACAATCTGTGACTGCCTCAGTTCACCTGACAGTTATATCAGTAATAAAGCTCATACAGTACTCTTTTAACAGTCTCTATGACCTGCGTAATTTTTGGGCCGGTGGAAAAAGAACAAATACATCCAACCTTTTTTTTTTTTTTACATTAAAATTAGATTAAGAGCAGTCTCGTGTGGTAAATTTCTTGCCTGTAATACGATTAGTGAACTCACAAGCCACACTCACTGACACGTCACACATTCCACAAACTGTCCAAGCACCTTAGCCAGGCAGGTATTTATCCACTTACTATATTTATATCAAAACTTGTTGCAATAGTTGCAAGTCCATAAATGCTAAGGTCTCTTTGGGAAGCCAAAAAAACAAAAAAAAAAACAATTCTTGATCCTGAAGTAATTTTGAAGGAAACTGCCCTCTTGCAACCCTCACAGCCTTTAACTCTCACTTGTTCTCCAGTTGTGTTGTAAAGATTTAATCTGTGCTTACCCAACACTGACATCTGCTGTGCATATGAACCTCCTGACAACGAATCGCCTTAAAAAGCAGCCTACAGGCTTTTCTTTCTTAAATGAGGTACTTTATACAAATATTCACATTTCCTTGTTCCCAATTTCTTTATATGTAACAACTGTTCAATTAACACATTTTTTATAAGAAGAAAACACAAGTGAAGATTTTTAAACTTTATTAAAATATTTTTCCATCATTAACAACATCTGAAATCCATCCATCGTTCAGGTATCAGCCACAGAAAAGAAAGCCATAAAACAAAATGCTTTTTTTGGATATACTAAATAAAGGTAACCGGTGTTTATTATGTCTGTGGCTTCTTTAACCTATTGCAAAGGGGTAAACTGAATCTTTACAACAATGTTACTTTTTCCTCTTTTATTCAACAAATCAGGCAATGTAGTGAACCAATTTGTCTGACTCGGCCCCCACCTCTATCGCCTACTGTCACTCACCACATGGAGTGACAGGATCCCTGCAGGGCTGTGTTCTTAGCCCCCTACTGTATGTATGCCGTGTGCACACGACTATGTCCTGAGGAAGAATAACCAGGACCGGGAGCTGCTGCTGGCCTTCTACCACTCATCAGGTACGCAAGGACCACAACTGAGAATAGGAAGGGTATGCAAAGGGTAATTAACACTGCCCCAAAAATGATTCCTCTTCCACCCCTGGAGGCCATCGCCAGATTCTCCTGTTTCAGAAAAAGTAGGGCCACAGGTGACTCTTTGCACCCCCCCTCCCCCTCCCCATTTGTACATGAACTATTCTATTCTAAATATTTATCTACTGTTATTTAGGTTGTTGCAACCTTGATCTGTAAGCACCTCCAACACTGCTGCTAACACAACAACATAACAATTTCTGCACATGTGCATTTAATTGTTAAAGCAGCAGAATTCTGATGTTCATCTGAGCTGCCCTGGCAAACTTAGAGGGGAGTGCAGACAAGCAAATAAACTGCCGACAAAGGCAAAACACATATTCGCTGATAGGGGTCAACTCAAGTAGATTTAAATGTTATTCCAGTGTATTCAGTTTCACTTGCAAATGTCCAGCACGTACATGTTCATGGTTTATGAGCAAGCAGACTGAAGCTGACCCTTGTGTACATACTCCAGCGCTGTTGCTATTGTCCTCATGTCCATCTCAATACTGCGTGCCCAGTTTTCTACATCTCCAATTTCCTGTTTAAATGAGAGCATGAAAAAATTAGTATTCACAACCTTGTTAATGTACAAATATAACCCACTATCAGCCGTCTTTAATTCCCAAAATGTGTTTTTTGGATTCTTTTTCAAAAGGGGAAAAGTGTGTTGAGCTCAGATTAAGTCCCTAATTAAAATGTGTTTGTACAAGCAATTCCTTGGTGATGTCACAAATAACTCCTAAGCCAATCATGATCCAGTTTGTATTTTACACAAGTGCGATGTGTTGACCTGGAACTGCCAGTGCACAACAGAGAGCGCAGATCTTTGGAAGATCAGAATCAGAATCAGAATCAGAAAGGGGTTTATTGCCAAATGTTGAGCAGGTTTACAACATTAGGAAATTGCTGCGGTGCTTCAGTGCAAACATAGTGTCATAAATAGCACTTAAATAGACATGAAAAAATAAAAGTAGGGATAAGAATTAAAAGTGCTACGTAGAAAGATATGTGCATGAGCTATACATGAGATATATGCATGAGAATAAGAATTAAGAGTGCTACGTTGAAAGATATATACATGAGTGCAGGTGGTGATCAGTGCCAAACATGGAATGATGCAGTGAACACAGCGTAGGGTCATGTGTTAGTGGTGGGAACAGTCATATGGTTATTGTTCATGTGTCCAACAGCAGAGGGGAAGAAACTGTTCTTATGGCGAGAGGTTCTGGTGCGAATGGACCGGAGCCTCCTGCCTGAGGGGAGCAGGTCAAACAGACTGTGTCCAGGGTGAGAAGGGTCAGCTGAGATCCGAGCTGCACGCCGCAGTGTCCTGGAGGTGTACAGGTCCTGCAGAGATGGGAGTCTGCAGCCAATCACCTTCTCAGCAGAGCGCACAACACGCTGCAGTCTCTGTTTGTCCCTGATAGTGGCTCCAGCGTACCACACGGTGATGGAGGAGGTGAGGATGGACTCGATGATTGCAGTGTAGAACTGCATCATTGTCCGTGTTGGCAGGTTGAATTTCTTCAGCTGCCTCAGGAAGTACATCCTCTGCTGGGCTTTCTTGATGACGGAGGTGATGGTGGGCTCCCACTTCAGGTCCTGGGTGATGGTGGTACCCAGGAAGCGGAATGAGTCCACAGAGGTGATGGGGGTGTCAGTCAGGATGATGGGGGGGAGTGGGGCTGTGTGCTTCCTGAAGTCCACAATAATCTCCACTGTCTTCTGGGCATAAACAGTTTTGTTTGTATGTACTCCTGACGTTATTTAACACAAGGTTACAATAGTACTTTATTTGCTCCAGCGTCTAGTGTTACAGTTTTAATGTGTTTTACTCCTCACACTTGCACAAAGAACTGCAGCTAGAAGTTAGCCTGCTGACACACTTAAGGGGATGTCTTTTAGGGAATTTTTGGATAAAAATTATACTGACAAAAAAACATGTCAAACAAATTATCATTACAAGTACAATATTATTAAATATCATAACGTTCTTTTAACATTTTCATCCTAACTGACCTTGAAAAAATGCTGATGTTTGCTGCAAAATCACTTTGCAACATGACTGTGTTCAAGACTGATATGGTAGATTTGAGATGATGACAGACGACAGCCATTTCCTTTTAACCTACCTTTAATGCTTGATTGAAACCCTCCACCATACTGATCCACTGAGCAGTTTGTTTGGAGAACTGGCTTGCCTGCACTTGGAGAGTCTTAACCTCATGGTCAAGCTTTCGCTGGTTTACATATGCCTGTGCAACTCTAAAATGAAACAGAACAAAATAATGAGGTTTAGGGCATTATAATACATATAGCCGCTTCAATTTCAATACACTGAAACCATACACTGTTACTCAATATAGTAAAAATCTCTCTTTGTCCCAGAAGGATTTTGGTCTGGTGGCTAATCTTTTTCATGCAGGAGCAGCACAACAATAATGGTCTTTGCATCCCACTCTGAGTCTCTTAAGCTGATTGTCCTGGTTTCATCACATCTTTCACAATACATTGTTAATAATTTCAGCATACTGTTTTTGGCTGTGTTAAATATTAGGCGATGTCCATCCTGTTAAGAATAAACTGTTTGATTAATTTGGTCCGAAGAAGGTGTCAGTAATGTGAAAGCCTGGAGAAACAGTATGACTAAAATCTGATGTGTGTGAAAGCCTTTTGTCAGCCTGGCACTGACATACCATATACGAAGTAATCAGTCGAAAAATTATTATTAATTAGTGGGATACAAATAATAAATAATTACTAGCTATTAACATCACACTAAAATCAAGATACTTTTAAAATTGTTTACACTTGACTTTAAATAAGCAAAAAAATATTTAATGTAACATATTCTCTAACTTTATTGTCATTTTACATTAAATATCTTTAGATTTTGAATACTGGTTGTAAACAACACAACATGTGGAAAGTTAATATTGGGCTCAGAGATTTTTCACAACTTGCTTACTTTCCATTGACTAAATTTGCAATGTAAAAAAGAAAATCAATAATTACTGGTGCTGAAACAAGTACAGCTTTCAGAGCAACACTTAAAAGTAAATAATACAATTGGTGCAGGACACAGATGTCCAATATTCCAGAGAGATTGCGTGAAATGTACCTTTCTGTGGGACCTCCAAAGGTTGATTCTGTTCATCTGAACATAGCATTTTCAGGGGGAGAAACGTTTTGTCACTCATCCAAGTGACGAAACCTGGATGAGTTTTGGACCCGATCCTGGGGGTGGACCAATTTTTGGCGCAGCGCGTTTTGGCCTAAGCAAAAACCTGTAGGGATTCTGTATGTTTCAGGAGTATCAAGACACATTTTTGCTAAACACCGTGTCTCCTGTGGCTTTTAAACCCCAAAACACGATGTGACAAAAATTGGTCCACCCCAAGGATCAGGTCGCCCGACGCAAACAAGAGTAACATAGTGTACGCTGTTAAGTGCCAGGAGGATTGCCAGGACTTATACATCGGGGAAACCAAACAACCTCAGGCGAAGCGGATGGCACAACACAGAAAAGCTACCTCCGCAGTCTATTTACTAGACACTACAGTCTAGTGGCCTGTAGTGTCAATGATGAGGATGTACACATCCTGGACAGGGAGGAACGCTGGTTTGAGCGCGTAGTCAAGGAGGCCATTTACGTGAAAAGGCAAAGACCATCTCTGAATCGAGAAGGGGGTCTAAGGGTACATCTCTTGGCATCTTACAGTGCTGTGATTGCAGCCATTCCCCAACTCTATGTGAATGGTACTCATGGCCATTGATCAATGGGCTTTGATCAGTGGTTGTTGATCAATGGAACTGACCTCCCAGCGCATTGTTCCTTCAGTGGTGTTAGTTTCGATCATTATGCAAATGTACTGTTTATACGATTGGGGAAACCTGCAGTAAACTGAGACTGAAGAAGTCACTTGGAAGAGTGGCGAAACGTTACTCCCACTAAAAACGCTACGTCCAGATCAACAGAATCAACTTTTGGAGATTTACTTACCTGGATGACTGAGCATTCCTTAAATACTACCAAACCAAAATGAACAGCAAGAAATAAGCAAAAAGAAAAAAGAAAGGAATCACCGTCATACCCAACGTTGAGGTGGTCTACCAGGGCTTCTGTCAAACAAGTGGCTGCAGCAATTGCTTCACGTCTGCGTTTCTCTGTGAGAGAAAAAAGACATTACTACAATCAATCAACACCGGACTGTAGCACTGTGTGGTGCTGGGACATCCTAAGTCAAAGAGAGCTTTGTTTTTAGCAATGGTTAGCACTGGCGGCTATCACTATCGATTTTTGTTATCACACACCCTGCAGCTCCTTCCGCTCATTTTGCTTCGCCTGGTGCTCCTTCAATAGACGAGATAACATCGTGCTTCAGCAGACGTTATATTAATGGCGAAAGTGACTGCTCATAGAACAAATAACATATCATTTACCACACCGCGGCGTTTCTTGCTGACTGCTAACAATTACAGCCGTGTCACGGGACTAAAAAGACGGATGTCACACGTGGGCGTGTCCACACTTTGGCCATCGAGTAAATGTCTGAATAATTTCATAAATAAAACCATATATTTTAGTATGTACTGCCAAACAATGTAAAATTTAAAGGAACATAAACGTATCTTGTATCTTGTTAAATTATACGATTGTTTTATCTTTTTTTATCGCGATGTCAGCAGCTTCAACATCCCTTCAAAATAAAAGCTTGCCTATAGGCTACATCTACTAATACTGCAGACAGAAATCAAATGACAAAACTACTCTAGTCCAGACTTATAATAGCAGAAAGCTGGGGGACAAAAATACCAAGACAAATATAGTCTGGTGCATCGTGCTGTTTTATTTTTGTCTTTTTGTTTTTAATGTGTATAACGTTATAATAAAAATTAACATGGTCTGACGCCTAATGTTGCTTATAACTTATATAGATAATCAGATATAGATAATAAGCCTTTTTCTCCAATGCTTTATTATGAAAAACTTGTACCGGAAAACCTGGACTTGTTCAAGCTAGCGGATCACTGGTCTGAGCTGATGTTGTTATCTTACCTGTCATCATTCAGACATAGCTGAAACTAAAGTTTTTGTCACTCTTTATCTTCTTCTTTAATCAGGTATGGTCACTTAGAGTTCTTCCAAGGAACAGCTTTGATTATTCCTCCTCTAAATAGTCGAATGAGTGAAAGTGGTGTTAGCATTTCGAGCGTGGGTTTAATGCATGGTTAGCTAAAGCCTTGATCAGGATATCGGTGTGCAAAGTTCCAGGTTCTTGAACTTGTCCGCCTTCGTTACAGTTATGAAACAGTTTACAAGCTGGCTAGTGATGGTGATGTGACAGCTTAAACGGAAACTCTACTAGAGTCTAGTGTTTAACGCTGTCTTAATAACTAATCTTCTGTTGGCTAACATTACTGCTAACCTGTGAGAAAATTGAGCCTAATGCGCAACGAGATCAGATATCAGTTTACTGACTGATATCCTCCGTCTCGTTTCCCTTCTGTTTATATATATAAAACCTCACAAACTAACAAGCAGAAATCATTTTACTCCATACAACCTCAGTTTCTCAGTACCAATATCTCAAACCTCAACATTGAACAATATGTATGCCAATAGATTTTTTTTTTTTTACTGACCAACCATTATTTAGTTCAGGCTCTGTTTTGATTACTAAAATTGACTGTCGATTACTAAAATTGACTGTCTAGCACACATAGCAATGCGGTTTGCTGATTTACAAGCTCTACCAGATGAGTGACAGATTTGGACAGCAGTTATGAATGATTTCCCTGGGCCTGTGTGCTAAGAAGCTAGTGAGGGTATAGCTCAATTTGTTTATTTGTGTATTGTAAACCACAGTCAATTTAAATATTTAACCAGAGTGATAATTGAGATAACATGTTATCTTTGAGTCAACAAAAATGATCCCAGATACCAGAATCTGTCTCAAGTATCTCTTTGTTTTATTTAGATTGCTTACTCACAGTTGACTATAAATCAGGTTATATTTTTCACTCTTTAAGTATTAAGTTATATGTGATAACATTGATTGGAGGTTCATTTGTTGTTGCCACTTAGGCTCTAATGTTATGGATGAACCATGAAGGCCCAGTTGCAAGTTACTGGTAAGTTATTGTTTTTGCAAAATTTGTATGCTCATCATTTAACAAAAACCAGTAGAGGACTGTGATAAATTCTTAACGGGGTTTTCTTTTATCATTATTAATATGCTTAACATCTGTCATGGAAACCTAGATTTTGATGAATCCCTTGATCTTAAAAAATACCTTAAAGCTGGTTGTAAATAAACTGACTGCTGTTGAGCTCAGGATGCATGGGGCTACAGGAAGTGGTTTTAAAATCTTGGTTTTCCATGACTAGAATTTTTATTTTTCCAGTGCTTTCAGCTAAGCTGAAGGAAAACAAAAAGACCTGGTTTGGTCCAAGTCCATATGTTGAAATAGCAGTGGATGGCCAGTCAAAGAGGACTGAGAAATGCAACAACACACACAGCCCTAAATGGAAGCAGGCTCTCACAGTGTGAGTACAACTGTGAAAATTTGTTTAGGTCCATATTTTAGCAGAATGTTGCAATTGTAGACAGTAAATGTAATGTAAGATATAATGGAGGATTAAAATCATCATAGACTTATTAATTGGATTTCCTCTGTACTTGGAGGCGGGAAAAACAAAACAAAAAGTATCAATGCTTGATGAGTTTCAAACAAAAGCTAAGAAGCTGTACAGATTACCTCAATTATTTCTCTGCTGTTGTATCGTATTGGTTGGTGCTGTATGCTGAAAATTTCTCACCTTTCTACAGAATTGTGACGCCGTTCAGCAAACTGATATTTCGTGTTTGGAGCCATCAGACACTCAAGTCAGACATTCTATTGGGTCTAGCTACATTGGAAATCAGCAAGACCCTTAAGGCCAATGACATGAAATGTAAGTTCATTTTCCTAAGTGGTGATTGGACCTCAGACCTGGTCAGTGTGCATAGCATTACAGTGACATTACAGTCTGGTCTACATTCCCTGTAAGAGCTACTTGTCTGTGATTTTTAAAGCACTGAATGAGATTCTTGTTGCACATGGTTTTTGAGGCATTCCATGTGACTGGAGTTTTTCAGCTCTGCTCTTTTCACACTGTCACAGTTTGGGCTAAAAAAGTAAACGTTGCTTTAAAAATCAGGTGATTAATAACAATCAGAGACCCCTTAGGAAATTGTTCTTCAGTATTTGTTTATTTTAGTAATAAATGTTACTAGGAGAACAATGTGCTTGTAGGAGCAGTTTTTAATTAAACCAGGACATCGTTAATAATTGCTTTTATTCTTTTGTGTTATGGTATCGTATGTGTTCTCTTGTCTTGTAATTACAGTGCCTGCTTAAAACTTGACATGTATTCTGTCCCCCTTAAGTATGTGAGGTCGTGCAGACACTGCAGCTGTGCTCTGACAGAGACCCCCAGGATCTTGTAGGTGACTTGTCAGTCTGTCTGGATGGCATGCAGGTAGACCCAGAAACCTTTGGCTTGGCAGAGAGAGAACAAGGTGAGAGACCACGCTCACACAAACCCAGTATACTATGTGGGACACATTTGCAATTTTAGAACAGGAATGCTCATAATCTGTAATTTGAAAATGAATAGAATTGCAGAATAAATTTAGCTTGTTACCATGTTGGTCATTATTAATGAATTTGATAGCAATGAGGTAACAAGGTGGAAACTGCTGCCAGGTTGTAAATGCTTATCAGTGTTCTGTGCCCTGACAAGACCTTGGCATTACTTGTAACCTTTATATCTACCTGCATTAGTGACTACATTTGCACCCAAGCATTTGAGAACTTGGGAGTTACACATACATTTTTGAATGTCACATTAAACATTTGTCTTTTACTTTGATTTTTATTTTTTATTTTTGTTTTTATGGCTTGCTAGCTGCTCTTCCAAATGGAAATACGCGGCAAAATGGAGATACTGGTGACAGGTCTAGTAAATCTTTAATTAATGATCTTAAGATACTATTGCATTAAAATATTTGGACATTGGTTTTGTAAGATTAAATAAACATTTTAAATCTTTGGTCTTGGAAAACTACTCAAAGATTAAGTATTTTGTACTTGTAGGTCAAGCGGAGGCTCATCACCTTCAAGTGACTTGGATGAATGGGTCATTGTACCAAATGTGCATGCTGTCAATGGTACAAGTTCTCCCTCACGGTCTCCAGGGGGCTCCACTGCATCACTTCCTTCTGGACCTACTCAACCGCCCCCTCCTATGCGACAGAAACCAGCAGCTTCACCATGTAGGAAAACTATAAGACATCAAAGATTAAATGGCTTACATATACATCACATGAGTGATTTCAATCTCCCTCATGTCTAATATACCATTATTCTTTTATATACTAGCTAAAGCACTGAATACTGACTTCAGTCAGTATTAAAGTCACTACGCTTTTGAAAACAAATACACCTTTGAAAATAGAAAGAACATTTTTTTTCACAGACTTAAAGGTTCCCTACTCTTGTTCTTGCTCATTTCATAGCCTCTTCTAGCAGTTCTTCTCCTAGTGAACTCAGCGAAGGCCCAGCTTCCGATGGTTCCTCTCAGGCATCAGCTAGTGGGTGTTCAGATCAGCAGAATGAATCAAATGCAAGGGCGGCAACATCAAGTTCCTCACAGACAGCAAGTGTTCCTAAACAAGGGGCCAGTGCCTCAGCAACAATTCCCAGGGTGGCTCCCATAAACAATGGTCCCTTGCCCCCAGGGTAAAGAGCAATGCTTTCTGCATTTTGTTTTATAGGCCCCTCATTTAAGCTTATTTTCAATCTGTTTATTTAATTTGTATTTTTTCTGCAGGTGGGAGCAAAGAGTTGACCAGAATGGACGGGTATACTATGTGGATCACATTGAGAAAAGAACAACCTGGGATAGGCCTGAGCCTTTGCCTTCAGGGTGCCAAACATCTTTATTTTTTTTATACTACAGATATATATGTAGTTTGAATATTGTGTATTCAGTGGCATATAATTATCTATGTCACATTGTTTATAATCACTTTTACTATGTGGTAATGTGTTCTCTGTGGGAGTTTTTAATATCTAGAAAGAAATCCTTGGCAAAATAAACAACTTTTTTTTTTTTTTTGCTCTCCTTTTATGCAGATGGGAGCGCAGAGTGGATCCAATGGGTAGAGTTTATTATGTTGACCACATAACCCGAACTACTACATGGCAAAGACCCACACAGGAGTCAGTGCGTAACTACGAGGAATGGCAGCACCAGCGTAGCCAGCTTCAGGGAGCCATGCAGCAATTTAACCAGAGATTCATATATGGGGTGAGAGCAGTCACTGAATGTGCTTCAGACTACACATGAAGAACAGTTTGAAGATGTATTTCTTTTGATTTGCTTAAAGAGCCCATCTACGCATGGTTTTTGATCTATAAAATCATTTGTATATGGTGTACTTTTACCACATACAAAAATTATACTGCACAGTCCTTCTACGTCTTAAATTCAAATTTATAAATAAAAAAATAACTTTAACTTTTAAGTACTAAACACCTGCAGTCTAATGAATAAGCACTTAAGGTTTCAGCTTTCCACTTCTACTGTGTAATTTGCATATTTCATGCTGAACAATATATTGCAATAATTGTGTCTTGGAAACATTTTGGAACATCTTTCTCTTTAAAATGAAGTGACAGTGCAGACTTTGAGGTCTGATGTAGCTCTCGAGTGTGAAAGGAGCTCAAGTAAGGTTGCATGAGTTTGTAAAGTCCAGATAGCATGTTTTAAGTCTCGTGACTAAAAAGCTTTAAGCACCCGATGGAAATAAACATACAAATGCTCTTGGGTCAGTTTCTTCTCTGATTTTAAGTCTAAACTGTGTTTAAACAGACCGTGACAAAAATAGTTTTTACAGATGTTTTTGCAGACTTGACATTTGTAACATTTTCTTTCTGGCTCAGCTGCAAGACCAGTTTGCAGCCACAGCCAGTAAAGAGTTTGACCCACTAGGACCTCTGCCTCACGGATGGGGTAAGTATCAGTGAGATTACAAAAATGTTTTAGCTGATGTTACTGACATGATAAATAAATGAAATGTGTTGATTTTCTCCTTCACAAGAAAAGAGAACTGACACCAATGGTAGAGTGTATTTTGTCCATCACCCAACTCGCAGGACACAGTGGGAAGACCCAAGGACCCAAGGGTGAGTGTATTTTGTGTTCTTGACAGTAGGGAGCGCTGATATGTCTAGAATAAAGTGACAAGTGAAAGGAATGTCACTTTGTTTTTGGCAGGCCCAAATTTCTGAGTGACACATTTTAGGTCTGTGTTTCAGCCATCAATTTGATGTAGAAGGTTAATTCTTTCCATTGCAGGACTCCCTGAAAAACTGTCCTAACCTCTTAGGAGCTTGGAGTTTGGAACAGGTCAACAGTGGCACAGAAATTGCATGCAGATGATCTGGCAACTGTGAAACTGGATTAAATGTGTAGAACATAATGACTGGATTCTGACATCTTTGACAGATTTGGAATTGGATAGTTCCTTCAGAAAATCTTTGCTGTTGACCACTAACTGCTCTTAAATTTATGGTTTATGGATACACAAAGGGAAGGGTTTCTGTCTAAATGCTTTTTTTGTAACCAGCTAATCACAGTTAAGTAGTACGGAGGAAACCCTGCTTTTAAGGATGAGTTTTTAAATCTTTGATTCCATTTATTATTTTTTATTCATTTAACTTAAAATATACATTTTATGTTTCTTTTAAAATGATTTCTTTTAATGGTTGCATTTCTCTGTGCTTACTTAACTTTATCCAGGCTGCTGAATGACAAGCCTCTGCCTGAGGGTTGGGAGATGAGGTTCACTGTGGATGGTATTCCCTACTTTGTAGATCACAATAGGCGAACAACAACCTACATTGACCCTCGCACAGGGAAATCCTCACTGTAAGTTTTGGTATCTTGTGCTAACACGAGGGGGATCAGATTCATTTAATGGAGACAGACACAACTGCACGTTAAAAGCTTCTGTAGCCTGTGAATCAAAAAAGTCTTTGGTTGTTTTTATATATGTATTTATAATTATAATTGAGGTCATTCTCAACATAAGCAAACAACTCGGGAGTTTGACTGAGACCTACTCCAATGGTCTCTGTTCTGTGTTCTGGTCCGTACCTGGGTGTGTTACAGTGCTTACATTTGCATGAACAAGCATCATGAAAGGGGGGAGGGGGGGGGGGGGGGGGGGATGAACAGAGTTCAATTTAAATGGGACAGGTGTGTCTCATTAATTTTTACAAAATTTGTATATGTTTGCTTATCTAACTCTTTCCACACTAAATTGCAAATGTCGAGAATATTGATTAGTGCACGCCTGAATATATTTAAATCAGCGATTGGTGTAAAATCAAATGAGCCTTATAATCTCAAGTGATCATGACCACAAAGCCTGGGTGTTGCTAAAGAAAACAAACAGGATGCTCAGAATGTCCAGAGATGAATATAAGCACTTGTTATCAAAATGTATTTTGATACTTTTATTTGACAATAATTTAATGTGGTCTTTTTTGTAGTGAGAATGGGCCACAGATAACTTATGTCAGGGACTTCAAAGCCAAAGTGCAATACTTCAGATTCTGGTGTCAGGTACGTGCTTTCAGCATATCATACTGTTTTACTACATATGCTGTTATGTTCTTCTTGTTTTTAATTACGTAAATGCAAAGTAAAGTGTAAATGATTTTGCTAGTGGACAGAGTTTTTAAAATCAATTATTTACATTGTTTACATGTTTTGTTTCCTCTTAGCAACTGTCGATGCCTCAGCACATTAAAATTACAGTTTCACGCAAAACTTTGTTTGAGGATTCATTTCAACAGGTAATTGTTTTAATTGGTTGTACTGTCTTCTCACCACATTTCTATATTTAATAACATTGTCTTTTCAGTGCTTGAGATGTGTAATTAATTCATTCTTAGATCATGAGTTTCCACCCACAAGATCTTAGGCGTAGACTTTGGATAATTTTCCCTGGTGAGGAAGGCTTGGACTATGGAGGTGTGGCCAGGTAATCTCAAAGTAAAAGCTGCACCACCCTGTTGCTAAAATAACAACACAAACAGTAAAAACTCGTGATTTTGTCATTAAAATCTAGTTTAAAAAGAACTACCCCACTCAACTAGTTTGACCACTTGTGCTTATTTTCAGGGAATGGTTCTTCTTGCTGTCTCATGAGGTGCTGAATCCAATGTACTGTTTGTTTGAGTATGCTGGCAAGGACAACTACTGTCTTCAGATCAACCCTGCCTCTTACATCAACCCGGATCACCTTAAGTACTTCAAGTTCATTGGGCGATTTATTGCCATGGTATGCGCACCATCTCTCAGTTGTTACTAATAAGTTTAAATCATTAGTTTTGAAACTAAATGTATGTGCATGATTAATCTGGTCTGCCATTGCTATATCCTACCATATTATTATGCCATACTACAGGGTGGGCCATTTATATGGATACGCCGTAATAAAATGGGAATGGTTGGTGATATTAAAGTCCTGTTTGTGGCACATTAGTATATGTGAGGGGGCAAACTCCTCAAGATGGGTGGTGACCATGGTGGCTATGTAGAAGTCGGTCATCTTGGATACAACTTTTGTTTTTCCAATAGGAAGAGGGCCATGTGACACATCAGACTTATTGGTAATGTCACAAGAAAAACAATGGTGTGCTTGGTTTCAACGTAACTTTATTATTTCGTGAGTTACGTTGAAACCAAGCACACCATTGTTTTGGCCCTCTTCCTATTGAAAAAGCAAAAGTTGTATCCAAGATGGCCGACTTCTACATGGCTACCATGGTCACCACCCATCTTGAGGAGTTTGCCCCCTCACATATACTAATGTGCCACAAACAGGACTTTAATATCACCAATCATTCCCATGTTATTACGGTGTATCCATATAAATGGCCCACCCTGTATATTATTACATTGTGTAACACATTAATTACTTTATGTGAATCATGCAATATTTTATGCTTTTGTCTTTTATTGCAATTTAATCACAATGATTAGATCTCAAATCTAATTATTGAATTAAATTTCAAAAAGAGATAGATGTGCCTTACAGAATAATATGTTTGACTTTCTCCCATAAAATTACAAATCTCAAATATGAGATAAATGTCTTCTGTTTATCTGTTGTTGTTTTTTAATTTGCATACAAAACCTTTCCATTTTATGTCTCTCCAGGCCTTGTTCCATGGCAAATTTATCGACACAGGTTTCTCGCTGCCCTTTTACAAACGTATTCTGAACAAACCTCTGGGTCTGAAAGACCTGGAGTCCATAGATCCAGAATTCTATAATTCACTCATCTGGATCAAGTAAGTTTCTGATGTACATGTGATAATTGAGTTATACTTGTGGTGGATGGTGTCGAAGACTTTGATGTATTTTACATTTGTTGGGTTGTTATAAGTGGACCAAAATTTGTGGATATATACATAGACTTCTGGCTGCTTTAAAAAAAAATATTTTCATTTCCTAAATATGTTTGCATATTGTTAGATACTAGGTTTTGATAACCTATGCACACAAATGAAGAGTTTGAGAGGACAAATTGGGTCATGTGCATTATTTGAGTAAATGATTTATGCTCCCGTAATTTGTCACTCACTGTGGAAATGTATAGGATTCTATAGTGACCTTTAGAGCAGACATAATAGCTAACTTCTTTTGTTTTTTAAACATTGTCAGTAATGACGGTAACTGTCATTGTCTTGCTTGTAGGGACAATAATATAGAGGAGTGCGGTCTGGAAATGTTCTTCTCCGTTGACAAGGAGATACTTGGGGAGGTCACCACACATGAGCTTAAACCAGATGGAGGGAACATTCTAGTAACTGAAGAAAATAAAGAGGAATACATCAGGTACAACTTCTTACCTACCGTCCATATTCATTTGCTACTTTTACATGCTCCATAACATAATGTGGTAAACAAGCGTAACATTTAAATACACTGAATTCGGACATGTCATGTTTAAACTAAATAATTCTGTTTTCCTTGAAAACATTCATTTTTAAGAAGCACTTGACATCTCTAAAGTGTGTTAATATTAATTTATTAATTTTTCATTATGTCATCTCTATGCAGGTTAGTGGCAGAGTGGAGGCTATCCAGAGGTGTGGAGGAGCAGACACAGGCTTTCTTTGAGGGCTTCAATGAAGTTCTTCCACAGCAATACCTTCAGTACTTTGATGCTAGAGAATTAGAGGTACTGAAGTCAATAGATGATTCTCTATAACTTTTACAAGTGTTTGAGGTAGCACTGGTCCTTTAAATACTACAGGGATTCTGTAACAATATGGATTTAAAAAATTAGAGAAAATAAATACTAACATGAATGTTGGGCTTATTTATAAAATGTCCCCTTCTTGTCTGTAGGTGATGCTGTGCGGTATGCAGGAGATAGACTTGGTGGACTGGCAGAGAAACACAATCTATAGACATTATGCCCGAACTAGCAAGCAGATAATGTGGTTCTGGCAGGTTGGTACTTTAAAAAAAAAAAAATATATATATATATATATATATATATATATATATATATGTTTTTGAATCAGCTGTAGCTGCTTAATTCAGTGTGAATATTTCTTTTTCCAACTAAAAAACAACAAATGGAAAATTAGTATCACTGTAATGTACGGATATCAGCCTGATACTGGTGTTAACACAAAACTGTCTGTTAACAGTTTGTGAAGGAGATGGACAACGAAAAAAGGATGAGACTTCTGCAGTTTGTCACAGGAACCTGTCGTCTTCCCGTGGGCGGCTTCGCTGATCTAATGGGTATCAACAGCGAACAGACACATGACATTTGTACAGTAGTATAAACCAGTATGTGATATCAAAATCATATTTAATCTCGTTATCCTTATTTTTGATCAATATAGGAAGCAATGGTCCACAGAAGTTTTGCATTGAGAAAGTTGGAAAAGAAAACTGGCTTCCACGAAGCCACACATGGTAAGACCAGTAATTCTACATTTGTACAGGTTTCTTCAGTTCATGTGTTAAACCTCGTGTCATATCCGGCTTAATGTGGGATTAAACTTTCATGACCAAACCCTATTAGTCATTTCTGATTCAACCGTTGCAAGCGTTCCTTTATTTTTAGCCTGAGATGTTGGTGTTTGTTGTTATATAATGCTATGTGAGAATACATTGTTGCTCGTTAAGTGTTTATTTAGCAGATGTCTTCGCTGTGCGCAGTACCGTGGGACATTACTGCAGCTGAACAAATGTTATCATTTATAAATGCAAACACAACACACTTGTCATCATTATGAATGACCTAGAAAGAAAATGTTAACTTAATACTAATAGAGCACTTCTGGCCACCCTCTGTTTCTGTCTTCTTGTTTTATGTAGCTTTAATCGTCT
The DNA here is from genome assembly GCF_963969265.1 of Rhamphochromis sp. 'chilingali'. Lineage (NCBI taxonomy): Eukaryota > Metazoa > Chordata > Actinopteri > Cichliformes > Cichlidae > Rhamphochromis > Rhamphochromis sp. 'chilingali'. Next base: position 34,134,020 of record NC_137936.1, read on the forward strand.
GGACCTCCCTCCTTATAAGAGCTACGAACAGCTGAAGGAGAAACTCATGTTTGCCATAGAGGAAACAGAAGGATTCGGGCAGGAGTAAAACTATAAGTGCAAACGTATAGGATGGTGGTGATGGCGGTGGACTTGGAGGAGCCATATCCATTTCAGACAAGAGCACTTTCCAGCAGATTGTCTTTGTAGTCAGAAGCTGCTTATGATCTGGTGGAAGAACTTATTATTCCTTCTTATAGTTTGTCACAATTGCATATTCATAAAGAAAAAGCTGTATTGTTAAAAATTAGTTTGCTTCAAACGAGACCTTAAAAATCCTCTTAACCTGGTTTCACCTCTTTCCTGTAGTAAGAGGTGATCAGTTCATTCCTAATCCACTGTCAGGCGATGGAGGCGGGGCCTTTCTTGCATTGTCGTGTTTGCACTTGTATGAAGACCGACTGCAGTTTCTACATCTACATGTGTGAATATGCAGTAGAAACTTATGAGACACTTTCTGGTTCTATGCATGAGCATGAAGAACCATATTTGTGCATTTTGTCTTAAAGGATGGAAGTTGATATGTTAAAAACAACATCAGAGGTTCACACATGGCTTTGAATCTTTCCTATTTTTTATGAATGAAATGGATCCCCCCCCAAATCGCTGACTGACAGACTGTAAAGACTCCCGTAGCACTTATACAGTTTCTTTAACACTTTTTGCAAAACATAATGATAGCTTTATCTTATTTTGACAGGTTTATTTCTTAAAAATTTAATGAGTTAAGATGCTGAGTACCTTTGCACATTGTTGTGTGAGCAGTAAGATGCTTTGATTGTTCTTGAAAGATGTGGTATTTTTATGTGCAATTGTTTTGTAGGAAACATTTTTCCAGATAAGAGTCAAAGCTGTTTGATCATTTTTATAACACTTTGATAATATTTACCATTTAGTGTTGATTTCAATTCCAATATGAAGTTGGTGACATATTTGGTGAAATTAATGTGGTTGTGATTTGAGAAAAGATTACCTTCCCATACTGTGCTGTATGAAATCAGATTTAAGTGTGGACGCTCAGCACTTTTGTCAGTCAGGGAACATGACGGGCTTTTCCTGATAATTAACTTGTTACTGATGACGTGGAATGTCAATGAACAATTTCCATGAGATGGTAACTGATCTCTGCTAATTGCCCAGAGCAAAGTATTACATGTGCTGATGCTGGGTTTCTGAGGCAACCACCTTTTTTTTTTTCTCTCCCACAAAATAGATAAAATGTGGCACATTTATTAGGAAACAAAAAGGTTTTTAAAAAATTGTATATTTTTGTGTGTGTGTTGATGTTATGATACCACAATACAACAAAAAGGATTAATGACTATTCTGATTCTTAACAAATTTATCTGTGGCTAAGGCAGTTTATGTAAATATACTCCGAAGTTTAATCAAAAGAAAAGTGACTTATTCTAGCAATAGAACTTCTTAAGTTGCTGGCAAGATGTGAAATAAGATCTGAATTATGATAGCAAGTGCCCCTAGTTTTATAGGGCGTATGGCTTTCAGATTTGTACAGTTGTATTGTATTTCATGACTTTTCAAAATGTTGTCTGCTGACAGATATAGTTTATTTTAGGTAAAGTATCACTTAAATAAAATCTTTGGAACCAGTCTAACAAATGAGTTAAATTAATTAAAGAACCCTTAACAGAGGTAATCAATTCCGAACAGTCCCAAAGTAATTACACACGTGATATCAATGGTCAGTACTAAGAGTTTGTTATTTGTTTTACTTGTGGTAAGGTATAGAAATTAAAACTGCTCTGTTCTGCTAAAAAGAAAAGAAAACTAAAAATATATTTTGTATTTAAAACAAATTTACCTTGCTGAGGAATTATATTCACATTCACGTTTTAATAATTTTGTTGCCATTATAAAAAGACTTTACTTTTTCCCCCTTTTACTTAGAATGTAGTTCTACAAGTGAATGACACCAGAAACAAAGACGTAGCCAGTGAAAGTAAGCACATTTTAAAAGATCATTAGGTCAGTAGGTCTTAATATTTTTTTATAAACAGGATTGAATAAACAGACCCAAAACTCATATTATGATTTCTTTTTTTAATTTATTTATTTTTCTTCCCACTGTCCAGCCTTCAACCTGTGGTAGTGTGTATGTTGGCAGCGTGGTGTAAATTATCTGCAGTAATTCCAGTGTGTGGCCCAGAAAATGATTTTATACATGGTGTCTTTAAGATACAGATTGAAATGTAAACAGACAAAATACTGTCATTTTTAATGTACTCATGTGTGAACCATGTGGCTGTTTTTCCCATTTCATGTCGTCAGCACTGCAGGTAGGAAAAAAAAAAAAGACTTGTCTGATGTAAGTGATCCCTCGTTGCCCTGATGAGTACATTCATTCAGGCCACACCTCCACCGCCACATACCAGTTTTTCTTCATTTAATTGTGTAGGATGTTTCACTTGACTTCACCTCTATTCCCTTACTGGTTGTACACCCATACACTTGCAGTGTAGCTACTCCTGTGCAGATTAATGTAAAAAAAATGCATAAAACTTTTTTTTTTTTTTTTTTTTTTTTTTTTAAGTATGTTGACTGTTGAATATTTAACAGGTAACAATATTACAGCACATTGACACTCGGAGTGGTTGAATTAACCACTTCTGTGTTTAACCACCACTGTGGTCCAGGTCATGGGGCAGATGAATATATTTAAAAAAAAATATGCAAAATGGTGTTTGACTTGTTCTGATTGCACAGTCATTCGAATAGTAGACTAACATTTTTTATACACAAGTGGAAGTTTGTGGATAAATATTAGGAAGATGAATTTCTTGTATCAATGGATTTAGTAGATTTAAAAAAGAGCAATAAAACAATTAAAACACTGAAAGTGTGATGGGTATTTTGTACACGTACATTACAATAACTTACAACACACAACTCATTCATTTTGTAAGTATATTTCTTCCGAGTCTAATTGAATAATTTTTTTTTTATGTTGTCTTCCACTTGAATTGATCTCTTCATCTTGCTGGGTTTATTGTTGCCCTTTGTGAGCTGAAATTTCCCAAACAAATCTATCTCTGTCTCCAACAGTTTTGTCAGAGTGCTGTCTTCATTTACTTTTAGCAAAGTGACCTAAATTATGTAAGAACTGCTGTCTTTGAAAACACACAGAAGATACATGAAAGAAAACGAGAACTCTCTTTGTTACAAAACTACATATGCTGGGTATGTTGATGGGTGTTGACACAGAGAATGTACCAGAATACACCAGATGGTATGTAAGATGGCTCTTGGCAACATCATTTAACAGGAGGATGCTTACTCCATTATGTAACAGCTGAAACAGTGAGTGAACTACCAAGTTCTAGCACTGTTTCACTATGCTGTTTGTACTTTTGAGAATGTTGTGTTGCTTTCTTTCAACTGTATGTTGTAGAATAGAATTAGAATTCAACTTTATTGTCATTGCACATGTCACAGGTACAAGGCAACGAAATGCAGTTTGCATCCACCCAGAAAGTGCTTTAGCAATATATATATTAGCAATAATATAGTTATATAGATATATTACAAAAATGGGTCTATTGTAGAGAGGGTACAAACCATGGGTCTATTATGGGTATGTTACAATGTACATGGTATGAAGGTATGTTATGAATATGTTATAACTATAAGTATGTACAGGCTGTAGTGAGTGTACAAGCTATGAACAGGATATAAATATGAAACTATACAGAATTATGAAATATGAACTATACAAGTCATAAACAGTTGTATAATTGTATTGTACAGAATGATTTTCTAGACAGCATTTATAGTGTGGATGTAAGTATTACTTGAAATCCTGGTTAAAAGGGTGATGCCTTTCAAAAAACATAAGAATCACAAAATATACAGTGGAGAGCACAAAAATAACAATTAGAATTCATTGCATAATTTTACATTAGTACTTGTATGAAGCATCCACTCTTACATTATGTAATATGCAATAATTAAACGACTAACACAGTTTCCTTAAAGTTTCATATTTAGTTGTTTTGTTTAATAGACAGAACAAATTCTACTAAAATAAGAAATGAGCATGTTTTTAGAATAGGTTTTCTTCCACCCCAAAGAACAACGTTAATAGTACTCACCACACCACTGTATGTGCATGTCATAAGCCATTACTTAACATTGTGACTCAGAAACTGCTGTCTGCTAATTGTTCTGTTACATAATATTAATTATTGTTTCTTTAAAACTTGACTTCTGAATTATAAGCATATGGTACTTTTTATTTCTACTAGAGTTATCTACTATAAGTTATTAATAGTTATCAAGGTGACATTTCTAAAGATAAGAACAAGAAATGATGGGGAACTGTATGAATCTATTACATAAGTAAAGTGTCTGCCTGAATTACATGGGTGGTGTCTTGGCAAATGTGCTAGAATACTGCATGTGTACATGCTGATACCTCTAAACAAATTATGCCCTCTCCTTGTTGTTATTTTAACATCCTAAAATTTGTAACCGTTCTTGCAGGATAAAGTCAGAAACTGGTCTTTGGTCTTAGGCTTGCATTTAAAGTGAAGGTTGACATAAAAACACTTCAGTTTTCATATGAGATATTCACATTTGCATTATGTAATAAGCAGAAGATGAATAACTAGTGCAGTAATGTATCAAAAATTAGGCATTTAATTTACAGTCAGCAATAAATTGCAGTGCAATAATAATGAGGTGCAGTAGGCTCTTTTCCTCATGTCATTTGTGGCATTGTGCAAAATACTGAAGAGTTTTCAGCTAAATTACCTGTAAATATATTTTTCTGTTTTTCTTTTTTAAAGTGTGTTTTTCAACAGGTGGAGCGGTTTCAAATAACATTAGAGTTTTACTACACTTCGGTATTTTTTGATTATTTACTTATTTTCTTTTTTCCATTTTTTTTGTTTGTTCGTTTTTTGTGTAGTTTTCATCGAGTTAAAGTTTACTTCAGATTTTGTTGGATTTAAGCAGATATCCTGACTGTGTTGAAAAAAAAAAAACTAAGAGTAAAGACACGTCCTGTACGATTTTATTTACTTTCAGTAACCACACAATACTTGTACTGTTTTGTGGTGTTTTAGAGCTTTCCCCTTCAGTGTTAGTTTCATCTCACTGAGCTGCGCTTCTGCACGCATAGGAACCTTTAATAGAACTCGGCTACAGGGTGCGTTTTTAATGTGGCACAGCATTCTGCACTGTTGTGTCCCACCTGTATCTGTTTCCCCTCGGCTCCGTTGAAAGTCATGGCAGGTCCTGATCTGATAAGAACTCTTCTGTATACCGTCAATAATCTTCTACAGCAGGAGAAATACAAAGCGGCGTTGGCAGTTTTGAAGGGATTCAGGAACGGCGCTGTGTGAGTTCAGTGGAGCACCCTGCGAGCTTAACTACGCTATTTACTTATTTACACTTACACTGCTATCAGCTGGACTATTGCACTTGTTCCTTTAGCTGTTGTTCTCTGTCATGGCAGAGAGCCAGACTGGTAACTTGGCGGTGGATTTAGCAGCAGCTGAGGATAATAACAATAAGTGGAGATTTTTAGCCGATAGCGAAGCACTTATATAACACTCTGTTTTTTTCTCAGATATGGGGCTAAAATCAGAGCACCACATGCCCTGGTTATGACATTTCTATTTAGAAGTGGCAGGTAAGGCATAAATCTCAAGCTTATATATATATTAAAAAAAACAAACCCAAACAAACCCTGTGCTACACTTCGCGTGCCTCTGAAGTGTTAAAACATCCCGTTTTCCTCCTGTGTTCTAGTTTAAACGACAAGTTCAAAGCCATTTTGAAGGCCACATACACCCACTCCAGAAACCTGGCGTGCTTTGTGTTCACGTACAAAGGACTGCAAGCTTTGCAGCAGAAACTTCAAGGAAAGAGTTTACAGTCTCACTCATTTCTGGCTGCCTGTGTTGGTGGATGGTTAGTGTTTGGCGATAACAACAACATTAACAGTCAGGTAGGACAAACTGCAGCCTGTGGGTGTCAAACTTCAAACTTGCCTGTTGCATCTGTCTGTGTTCCGATTATACAACTCTTTACTTTCTACTCTAGATCAACATGTACCTGCTGTCCAGAATCCTGTTCGCCCTGTCTCGGCTGGCTGTAGAGAAAGGATTCATCCCACAGCCTAAGCATGACCCTTTCCCACTCTTTGCCACGCTAGTTTGGGGTATCGTCTTGTGGTTGTTTGAGTATTACCCACATACACTCCAGCCATCACTGCAGTCCTCCATGAACTACCTCTATCATGACAGCAACGTGTGGCATGACATCTCAGACTTCCTAGTTTACAATAAGCCAAGGACTGCTGCCCAAAACTGAAGGTTTATTGTTTTATTTTTTGTAAAATAATATTTTTTTAATCACTATTCTAAATATGATTGAATTTTGCCTTTTTAAATGTTTGACACTGAAGTTTGTATTTGAATGTCCTAATTCTTTTCTGTTTGTCAGTATCAACCAAGTTTCTCGCTAAAGTGCTCAACCATCATATTTAAGTACCATTGCTGAAAGGCAATGGTTGCAGTACTTCCTATGATTTTGTGTTCATATTTTATCTGATTGTACAGATTGTTGGAGATTCTGATTTTCCAGAGCTATGTCACTAAATGTAGTTGCTGTATAATTGAAGAATTAATAAACAACTAAATTAAATTTCTGTTATCTCTTGTAAACCTGTAGCTACACATTGACATATTTGTGTCACCTCAAGTTGTCAGCTGATTTATTTAAAAAAAATTAAAACATTCTTTAACATTCATTCAGTAACAAAGCAATGGCAGCTGTTATTTTTAACTTATATATGAACTGTTAATGTTCTTTCTGCAATGCATTCTGCAAGTTTGAATGATGAAGCATAATGACACGTATTTCTTTGCATTTTTTTTTTTATGAAATAATGATTTCTTCATACTGCTTACGCCTGAACTCCTCCCAGCAATGCATGCAGAAGAAATACTGGATTTGCATGTTGCAGATTTTGTTAGGTTGTCTTAGTGACTCAAGGTGTGCCATTGTTATATAATATTTAATGTAGAGTGAAATCTTCAAAGGGTTAATCATCACTTTTTGATTGCATAGGTTTTCTAGTTTTATTCACAAAATTGGTCCAACGTGGCCAGTTTCAAGAAAAAACAAGTTTAGTTGGTTGAATTAAGCAGGTGCATTCTCTACTGTATACTTGTTAAAAATGTTCTACAGTCTGTTATTTGAATTGAAATATTAATTACTTTAAAAATGCTATTAATGGTAATGTATACATTTACTAGAAGAATCCATCCATTTTTAACTGCTTGGACAATTCAGGGTCACAGCGGTGTTGGAGCCTAACCCAACTGTTACACAGAGAGAGACCTGCACCCAGGGCAGTCTATAACAGGCCTATCACACAGAGACAGTCATTCACATGCAGACTTTTGGGCATGTTGTACATGCATGCGCTGGGAGAACATGCAAACCCCACACAGAACACCCCCAGGTGGCCAGGTATTTCAGCTAGAACTGTCAGCTCACTGATGATAATAGTACTTGTGCTTATGCATTCCTTATGAAATTACATCCTAGTGTCAAACTTACAGAATCACTTTTGATGCAAAATTCAAATGAGAAGTGACAGTGACATGGATGATGACTTTCAATGTTTCAATTTAATGTTACTTTATGCTCTCCATTGGTAAATAACACTAACGATATATAAAATAAAAAATAAAAAACACCTTTAATTTGGCCACGACAATCCATGCTTTAGAGCATCAGAATTTTACTTACCCATTGGTGGTAATAATACTGTACATATTATTATAACACCATAAAAGGGCTGTTCTGAACGAATGTGCTTATTTCTATAATTTAGATAATACTCTCTGTTAAAAGTAAATATAGACTAAGTGCACTTACACCGTACTTCATGAACAGTTCTGTGTAGACAAAAAAAGATTATATATGTGCTGCGACTAAAAGGCACTGGTGTTACTTGTTAAATGTCAAATGTTAAAAAATAAAATATCAAACAACTTCAACTAAAAACACTGTTGATGTAAAATAATGCAACACAGTACTGTTCACTCTTACACTAACACTTTTCAACAAATGGCTTATGTTACGATTTGAGCAAGAAAAGTATAATCCAGGCAGATATGAAACATAGAAAGCAACAGTTAAAATTCATGAGAGCGAGTCAGTACTCATTCTCCAAAAATGCTTCCCACCCAAGATATTGTGCGTGCTTGTAATTATAAGTGGGTGAGCGCTCCTTCACTACAAAAACATTTGCGCAATGATGATGATGATGCTAGTTTCATTAAGAGGCAAACCAGAGTGAACAATGATGAGTTTCAAATAGCTAACCTCCCACGCTTCTATTCTGGGGCAAAACTCCATATCCTTGTGCAGCAACTTATTTGAGGTGGATTAATCAATGAATTACAAAACCTAAGGAATGTTCGTGTAAAGAGATAAAGTGACAGAGGGGGGAAAGCTGCACATGAGTGTGTATGAATGTATGTAATGGCCAATTTTGTCTTCATAGTTTAGCTTTGTTACTCATTTATGGATAGCTGCTCTAACCTTTTGCCTTACAGAGTTGAGGGAGATGTATAATTAATAAAAACCACATGTCTTTCATTTGAAAACCTTACTCTTAGCCACCCTAACTGGAAAGCGTTGTTGTTATTTGTTGTTGTCCATTTTTCCTCCTGCCCCTTAAGTCTAATCTCTCTTTTTTAAGTGCTCAGCTTTTTTTTAGTATTCAGCTCAGATAAAATAATTACAGAGGGTGATTTTAATATTCATGTAGCCTCATTGCATTTGACATCATTTTAAATGTCTTCATTTTGCATTAAGAAATGTAGACAAGAAAAGAAAAGAAGAAAAGGCCTTTGTCACTCATCTATATTTATTTGTCCCTCTGGGAAAATCATGATATTTCTATACACCAATATGGAACTAAAGATCTTTTCTTTTGTGAGCAAGTGGGGGCAATAGTGCCATGCGGATGGCAAGAGTTGAAAAGAGGAGGCAAAAAAGAAGATGCCACTTTCTAAAATAGGAAACGCAGTTCCTAACAACTTATTGGTTATTGTTACCATGATGATTTACCTTAACAAATCATGTAGGGGCTTACTAAAGCAGTGTCATCTGTGTGCGTGATAAAATGTCTGCTGGGAAAAAGTTGTTTTTACAGCAGTAGGTATACAGAATAAACAATCATAGAGATAAAGCAAAACCCAGAGGGAAGTCTGTGAAAGTGGTCTATTTGTCTGAAAATAGACTCCAACTCTGGTCTCATGTGTTATCCTGCTAAGAAACCCAACAATTCATAAAGTCAAACAAGAAACATGAAAAAAAATTGTTTCCAGTTTATCTGCTAACATTTTCTTTTAAAATTGTATAAAAAGAAACACACTCTTCATTGGTCCTCTAGTTTTATTGCTTATAGTTCGTTATATATTTTTGAAGGAAAATCATCTACGAGACAAAGAGAAAATACTCTTTCATCAGCCATTTTTTCATGTTTCACAGTGGTTCACTGATGGTTTATCATCACATGTCCACCAGGTTACATTTATTTACAACATAAACCAGTATTTTTGTAAATTTGATCATATGGCTTATAAAAATGTTAAAAAAGAATTTCTATTCACACGCAACCCTGTTGTGCATCATACGAATAATAATAGTTGACTTAAGCATAAAACATGCTCTTTCTTATTGTCCACCCAGTTACTGTTTTCCACAGTAACAGGGTGGACTAGGTGGGTTGGTATGCATATTTTTGTGACTCTTTTTAATGTAATCAAAGCGTGAAAGCATGTGGGAGTCTAATTTATTTTTTAGAATAGATGGACATTTTTTCCAGTGGATTCAAACAAGATAAAATCTTTCATAGTTTAGTATCTCATCTCCAATGTCAGGCAGGGAGGCTGCCCATGTAAAAGACAACTATGAAAACCACCAGATACCTGAAATTTTAAAGCTGTGGAGATTATCAAAATAAGCAAGTGTTTTGCAACAAACTGTTAATATTGATATTGATATTTTACTTTGAAATATAAAGGTGGTAATAGTGAAAAGGATAATACGTCATCCAGAGGGCGTGAATAGACTGGTCTTTCAGAAACTGATGCTTGAACTGATGGACAACTATCTCTGGGATTACAGAGAATCATCTAAAAAGAGAAAATATCTAGTGAGCTGCAGCTCTCAGGGTGAAAATCACTTGTTGATGTCAAAAGTCAGAGGAAAATGGCCAGACTGCTTCATACTGAAAGGTTAAACACTTGTTCCAACCAAAGTATGCAAAAGAACATCACTGATTGCACAGTATATTGAACATGTTAATGCAGATGGGCTACAGCAGCAGAATACCACAACAGCCATCCCTGTCACCTAAATCAGGAAACTGAATATACAGTTCACATGAGCTCATCAAAAACTGGACAACAGACAACTGGAAAAATGTTGCCTGGTCATTTGGATGGCAGGGACAGTATTTGGGTTAAACACAATAAGAGCAAGAAATGATCCTGCCTTGTATCAAAGTTTCAGGCTGTCGCAGCTCTGGGGGACATTTTCTTGGCACATTTTAGACTCCTTAGTACCAGTTTAGCATTGTTTAAATGCACGACCTATCCGAGTATTGTTGCTAACCATGTCCTTATCTTTATGACAATATTGTGCCCATTTTCAGCTGGCTGCTTCCAGCAGGATAACGTGCCATGTCACAAAACTGAAATAATTTCACACAAGTTTTTGAACATCCAACTCAACCTTATAGTCAACAAAATAAATAGTTAGTACCACCTCATACTGTATATGCAGAACTTTGTAATATAGTATTAGTCACATATTCAAATAGTGGGTGCATCAAACTAGCCGTTAACAAGTGTCATTCATTCAAAATCGTCAGAAAAAAGCCTCTCTGCAAATAAACTTAGAACACAATGTAAACAATAATATTTGGATAACAGACATGTATGTGAAACAAAATCTAGGACTTACGTAATAGAATCATCCTTCAGTTGAATCCTGTGTCATAACATGACGTCTGAATGCAGATTCTATTGTGTGGAATATCAAAGTTTGTGGTCTATGCGACAGATATTAATCATTGAAAATCAGGTTTGCTAGCATCTGTTAACACTGAAAGGTACTGTTCTTGCCCAAGGCCTCGGGCCTTGGTAACAATTCAAGAAAGTCACACTGCGTTCTCCCCGCCTTCTGAAATGCTTAAGAAGGGTTGGGCAAAATGCTTATATAGCTTTAGTGGGCGATAGTGGAGTCATACAACGTTGCTGTGAGAAAGAGAGACTAAGAGATGGAAGGTGAGATTTCATCTTCAGAAATGCAAACTCTTTCACTCTTTTCTGTTCCTTACTATTCATTACTATTCATTTGTTATACAGAGCAAATTCACTCTTGATAAAGACTTTGATTATGATTTGATTATTACCATGATTACTGCTGTGCGTGATTGCCTTTTACTGTTACAGACAATGTATGATGTTGACAGTCTTTAATGTTTCTTTTTCTCAACTTGCAGACTTGAGGATAAAATATGTTGACCTGGAACAATCAGAAAACCTTGAGAGTCATAGGACGAATGGCTTCAGGAACACCAAATCTCTGGTGGTGCGGAGAGGAGCCCCATTTAAAGTCAGCGTTCAGCTGGAAGGGCGACCCTTCAACCCTAAGATCAATACTCTGAGGGTGAAAATCATGCTAGGTACTTTCCTGAGTATATTGCATGGATGCTTTTGTATACAAGTGGTCTAACCCACAATTTAAGGCTTTTGCTTGTGTTTCTAACATTCCTCAATTTTCCCATTAGGTAACCTGTATGCAGTAATGCCTGTAACCTTCTCCAAGAGCTCTTCCAAGTCCAGCTGGAATGCCTATATTGACCCTGAGGAGTGGAACCCTCTGAAACCTTCTATCTACATCTACTCTCCTGCCTCTGCCTCAGTCGGCTCCTACAGATTTCAGCTGTGTGTGCTTACTCAGGATGGCAAGAAAAGCTCTGCATATGGCAATTTCATCCTGCTCTGCAACCCCTGGTGTTCTGGTAAGTGAAGCAAAGTATCAGTGCTGGAGAATCAGATTTATTTTGGTAGCTTGTTGCAGCAACCATATATGTATCAGAATACATATATGGTTTGTGTGGCCTAACACACAAACCATATTGAAAATTACATTATTGTAGAATACATAATAAATTATTAATTACTTATTTTTAAGTATCTGCTACAGTACTATATAGGTCCGTGGACTGGATGATCTGTAAATCTCTTTGAAAATGTTGAATTGAACATGAATTGAAAATGTTAGTACACTGTGTGGTTCTAAATGCAGGATGTATTTCTTGCAGAGGATACAGTATACATCCCATTTGAGGATCAGAGAGAAGAATATATCCAGAGTGACTTTGGGTTGCTGTTTATGGGATCAGAGACAAACATTGTTGGAAGACCGTGGTCTTTTGATCAGGTAAGAAAGTCGCAAACTGAACACTAAGCAACTCAAAAAAAAAGTATTACCAGAAGATGTGCCTTTTAAATGAGGTATTATGTATGAGTGTATTATGTTTTATCAAAGTGCATAAAGATCGTATTCTCTGTAACACTGTTTTGAAAGATTCCCAGTGTTCACTTTCAGTTCACTTTAATAATTCTTCAAAACAATATTTGAAAATGAATAAATGTGCAAATTTTGGAGGATCAATGAGATAAAACATCTTAAAGTATGTGTGCACATAGTAAAATCTTGACCTTAAATCTGACTTCAAACCACCTGCTTAACAGGATGTACTCAAATTTTCTCTTTTCTTTTTTCTGCTTGTAAAGTATGAGTCTGGTGTTCTGGAGGCATGCTTGAATTTGCTCCAAGTCAGCCCTCAGCACAAAAAGAACAGAAAGATGGACTACCTGAACCGAAACAACCCCGTGTACCTCAGCCGGGTTGTGTCTGCCATGGCGAGTGTCAACAGATTCTGTCTAGCAACACAAATTCAACATTAACTAGCTTTACAAATTGTATGAATCACATTAGTTTTTGGTTTTTGTTTACAATCTATTACATGAGCATCATTTCTACTTGTTAAACAAGCTTGGGCTTAACCTGGGACACTATGTTCTGCACATTGACACGATGAAGAGACACAGCCTTCAATGTTCTGAACACTAAATGTCACATGCAGCAACACTGTAATTATTACTGTAAAACTGCCAAGGCAACATGGAAAATTATGGGATGCCCAAACCTGTTTTGGCATCTTTGGCACGTGCTGTGCAAACAGTAAAAACTATACTTAAGTTGTGCTTTGTGTTTAGATCAACAGTGAGGATGACCGTGGGGTGCTGAAGGGGAACTGGACAGGCGACTTCAAACAAGGTGTCAGTCCCTCCATGTGGACTGGGAGTGGGGACATTTTGAGAAAGTGGAACCAGTCTGGTAACAGCCCAGTCAAGTATGGACAGTGCTGGGTTTTTGCAGCTGTCATGTGCACAGGTGCTTATATCTTCATCTTTTAAAACCTTATAAAAGCAAGTAACTTAGATCATGTAATTCTGGTCTTTAATAATCAGTTGTTCTAAATGATGCTATCATAATAAAGTGTTTTCATTCCTTTTTTTTTAACACCGAGTCATTTTTTCCATGACAGTGTTCAAATATTTTAACAGCGTTTTTTTTAAATCAATTGTGCTTCAGTTATGAGAGTTCTTGGCATTCCTTGCCGTGTGATCACAAACTTCAACTCTGCCCATGACACTGATGGCAACCTGGTGATTGAGGAATACTACAGCGCAACAGGGCAGAAGTTAAACCTCACCAAAGACAGCATCTGGTCAGTTTTATATTTTGCTTATAAACTGTATTATTTAACTACTTTAAAGACTTTAATGACATTTTAATGCTTAACTTTATCTTTTGTTGGACTTTAACAGGAACTTCCATGTCTGGGTGGAGTGCTGGATGACTCGTCGGGATCTTGAATCTGGAATGGATGGCTGGCAAGTTCTTGACCCGACTCCTCAGCAGAGAAGTGGAGGTGTGTGCTAAAAAAAGTTCTTAAACTTTTTCTTCCACTCTTTAATTCTTTGTGAACTTCTTCAAAACGGTCTTGTTTCTGCCATCATCACAGGAGTGTACCACTGTGGCCCCGCACCAGTCAAAGCAATAAAGAACAAGCGTGTGGACCTGTTCTATGATGTCCCATTTGTCTACGCCAGTGTGAATGCTGATATCCATACAATCATCTTGGGCCAGGGTCAGGTGCTCGGGTTCAGCAAAGACACTGAGAGAGTTGGCTCCCTCATCTGCACTAAGGCTGTTGGGTTCCCCAGATTGCAAAAGATCACAGGAGATTACAAATACATCAAAAGTATGACCATAAAACTAGAATTCTGCTCATTGATTTGCACATTATGCAATTTAATGAAGTGATATATTGAACTAAAGTGATAAAGTGAAATAATAGCACTCTCACATACTCACATTTGTCTTTCTGTCTTTATAACACAGGCCCAACTTCAACACTTTCATCAAGAAGCTCTTCAAGTTCAGGTGACTCAACACTAAGAAGAGGTCATTTGTAGTTTTGAATGTATTCATCAGAGTTTATACCGATTTCTTTAAAAACATATCTCTTCATGAGGACTTTTTCATGTTTATTCAGCAGGTTCATCCCAGGGAGTGCTAGTCTTCCTGACCCTGGACAAATCCCCCATTGTTGGGGAGCCTGTCAGCTTCAGCGTGAAAATCATGAACAAGCAGAATGTAGCCAAGATGTTGAAGATTCACCTCAATGCCCAGGCAAAAGAATACAACCACAGCCCCTCGGACACCTTCTGGGAAAACCACGGTGTCTTACAACTTGCACCTATGGAAGGTACATTTACTTTTCTCATCTACAACTAAAATATTCACCTTTGAAGGACTGTTGTTGTTTTCAGAACTTAATCTATTTGGATTTGACTATTTATTTAACACAACCTAATTTCTGTGTCACTTCCTCTATCCAGTCAAGGTAGTGAGGCAGAAGATCCCCCTAGCACAGTATGAAGACGTGGTGGGGGATAACCTGATCAACCTTGCAGTTGTTGTGGAGGATACTGCCAGTCAGGAGAGAGTCCTGAGCTCAGAGGAGTTCAACATCACCAGCCCACAGCTCATCATACAGGTACTTTACAAAAATTCTCAATATTTCCTCCTTAAAGTTTCTCACATACAGACTTATTGCATCCATCAACTTAAACTTCTTTAAACAAATTAATTAATTAAACTTTATGTCTTTGAGCACAAATTCCAATGCTTTGATACCAAGTACAGGTTGCTATGTAATATTATAAGAAAGTATTTAAAGGGGATTCAGGATTTTCATATCTGATTTGATGATGCACCAGCTGTGAAAAAAATGCATCGGTGGTTTTGAAAATTTCTATAATATTTCTCCTTTTTGAATAAAAATGTAATCATATAGTTACAAGTATGAGTTGCAGACAGCAGATGTTATGTCATATTTATTAGCTTAAAGTTATATAATGGAGAACTTGAGGAAATGTTCTGGGTTTACTAATGTGTTTGTCCTTCAGGTTGCAGATGAAAAGTCCATCAAGCAACACAGCGAACAGACTGCCCTAGTGACCTTCATCAACCCATATTCTCACCCAGTCAGTGGAGTACTGACTGTAGCTGGGGCTGGGCTGCTCCAAGGCAAAGTTCAGTTCAGGTAAGAATGATTTTTTTTGTCTCATGGGCAATAATTAGAGGCGTGATGCAAAGTGACAGGACGTTTATTGTAGTCAGCCAATCTAAGTTACTGGAATAAATTTCTACATTTTGCAAACATTTTTTTAAAATAAGCTTTCTACATTTTCCTGCAGGATGCCCCCACTGCCTCCAGGAGGAAGAGCGGATCAGCCAATCCCGTTCATGCCCAACATGGTGGGAGAAAAGATGCTGCAAGCCAGCCTGTGGCTCACAAATATGAATGTCACCATCAGAGGCTTTAAGATGGTCTCTGTCAACAGTGTTTAGCACCTGCAGCCATGTTTCCTATGCTGTAAATGATGAATGTAAATATTATTTATTTAGCTATTTATTGTTTTTATTTATGTGTATATGTGCCATAAAAATTAACATTGATACCCAAAGATATATATTTTTTAATTTATTGTTGTACTTTTACCTTTATTTGAGAAATAAAATCCTAAAATGTTCAATTCTGTCTCATTTCTTCTAAAAGCCACACAGTGTATGAGTCTATCAGTGTCTTTATGTTACTACTTTTCTTGGCCTGAAGATGGTGATCTTTCCCCATAAAGAAAGAAAAGTCCCTCGAGTGATTTTGTGCATGGAAAACTTTAAAATTCCTTTTTAGGTTTATGTCATGTAGATTGATTAGAATGCGTCTATAGATTGAGCAACAGTGCAAAATGAGATGAAACTGAACTCACCTTTGCCCTCAGTGTAATTAATTTATCTTTATTCATCTACTTCAACTGTCTGTCACAACAAGTTGGCAACAAAGCATTATATACAGATCATTGCTAAGCTGACAGGCAGTGTAATCGGCACA
This sequence comes from Rhamphochromis sp. 'chilingali', assembly GCF_963969265.1. Taxonomy (NCBI): domain Eukaryota; kingdom Metazoa; phylum Chordata; class Actinopteri; order Cichliformes; family Cichlidae; genus Rhamphochromis; species Rhamphochromis sp. 'chilingali'. Next base: position 34,150,647 of record NC_137936.1, read on the forward strand.
TGCACAATCATACCAGTCCAACTATATTACAAACAGGTTATTAGGAACTTAATGACAGTAAAGAAAACAATATACAACCCATGATTAAAGGTAAAGATTCATTCAAGCACCAGCCTATAATACAGCATCTTCAAGCCAACTCATCAAAACTTTTTGAGCAGATTTTTGGTCTTTAACTGTGATTATTGTTTTATGCAGAGCTCCCAAACTATTACCGTACTGTATTGTAAAACTGAACCAGTAAATAGCTCAGACTGTAAAGCTGAAATGCAGACTATTTAATAGCCCCTACCTTTAAGAGAATGGTATTTAACATTTATTACTAAAAATCACAATATCAGAATTCTTGCTTCTAATTTTGTCTTTACAACATTAATGGCCAGTAAAAAAACGTGTTAAGTCTCAAAAGAAATATAAAGACACAGCAGAAAAAGTCATCAACAATCTGAACTTTACTCACTGTGATCGCTAAACAGGATGTAAATATCCTGAAAACGGAACAATTTATAAACTCAAGATGAATTAAAAAAAAAAAAAAGTAAGTTTGTTGTTTTATATGATTAATATTATCGGTATTAACCATAATTCCCTGGAGTTAGCGATGAGGCTTTGGTCCCTTATTTCACTTTGGCCTTTTATTTTGTTTCCAGCCCTTTTTTTCATATTTATGTATCACAGACACTGCAGCCTTGCTTCAGAATCCCCACAAAATCCATTGGCTTGGGTATAAAATTGTCTGTCAGAGTGCTTGCTCAATATAGCAGTACTGACTTTTAATCAGTCTCCAGGGGAATCTTCACCTGCAAGGTGCACTCAGAAGCTCCAGAGTTTCTCATAACACAAGCATAAGAGCAGAATGTGATGGATGGCGCCCTCTAGAGGTAGTCCAGCTCCAGTGCGTGGCTCAAAGCCTCGAGATCAGCCCTACAGGACACTCTCCAGAATGGCATGTTCTTCTGATAAAACAAAAATAATGTCATATCAAACGCGTGTATAGAGTATAACATTGAAACTTAAGATAGTATCTTTTCAGAAGTTTTCAGTGTTTCTGCAGAAGAAGAGCATATGTGAAGTATTGTCCCATTTGGAGGGGTGCTATAGTACACAGATACATCTGGATAACATTATAGAAAAGCATTAGAAAAAAAAATCTAGGAAAATCTCAAAACAGCAATTTCATGAAAAAACAAACCCATACCACAGAAGCTGCAGAAATCAAGCATAGTGTAAGGTTAACTGATTTGCTGTGGCCCATTTTTCAGCTGTTAAAGTAATAATAAAACCAGACAGTTTTACCTTCTTGGCTACAGTCTCCTCTTCAGCTCCATCTCCTATCACCACATAGACTGCTCTCCGACCAAACCTCTGAGAGACACGCTCAAAACAACTTTCTTTGCCTTTGAAAAGGAGAAAAATCACAGTTTAAATTATTATTACAGCCTTTTCACTTGCTTAACTGTGATATTATCTCCTTGCCTACTTTCCCTTGAAGTTTTCTCACCTGTCTTGGTGGCACTGTATATGTTCTCTATGGGGAAGGCTGAACCTAAACCATAGAGTAACACCTTGGACAGGGCTGGAATGAGCTGAGTAGTGGTCACCAACACATTCACACAATTAGGCCTGAAAGAGGGCAAGACAGGCACTAAAGTCAGTAAATATGACAAACAAATATATTTTGTCACAAACTGAGAAAAAAAATGAAAATGTCAAATTAAACAAAGCTAACATTTAATTCACCTCTAAGTGGTAATAAAACTATGGAAGCATAAACTGACCTTGAGTTGATGAGAGCCAGAGCTTTGAGTGCTTGAGTCAGCCACAGGTCAGTGAGGACTTCCATCTCTCTCCTTAACTGTAACCACTCTTCTCTCTTGGGGCTGCCCAGTAAACCTGACCATCAAGAAGAACAAAAGCTTGACAGATAATCTTGGAAACAAGTATTTTACTCTTCTTCATATCCAAACTGCATGTTTATGCCTAGAAAGAAAATAGGAACCTAATGAAACACATCACATCATCACACGCACCACCACACATTTCCTATAATCCTATAATTATAAATTATAGGATTTATAATAATATAATAATATTCATAATCTTTATAATCTCTTCTGCTATTTGCACGTTCTTTACTGTAAATTCCTAAGTTAATTTGTAAATTTTCTAGTAACCTGTAAATTGTAAATATTGTAAAACTTTTTTTCTGTCATTTAATAGTCGGGCATTGTACAGCTACAAGCATTTCACCCCCATGTCATACTGTGTATGGTTGTGTGTGTGACAAATAAAATTTGAATTTGAATGAACTCAAATGAAAAGGTCCTACTTTATGACTTCAAATCAATCATCTTTTGATTCTTAGATGTTAAGATTTAGTTCTTTAACTCTTTACCCACTGAAGCCTGACTAGGTGTAACACTTACAGTTAGTTTCTCTTTTGCCTTTAAGGGCACTGGTGAAAGTCCTACAGTTGATAAATATTTGCATTTGTGTAGAATAATCTCATCATCTAACTTCCTGTAAGTGTTAGGTGTTTAATAAGTGCACGAAAACCCCACATAAAAGAAGGAAGGAAGAATTTCTAAACTTTCACGTCACACATAGACAGCAATGTTGTATAAAATGAGACTAGAACTTACCCCCGACATTATTTTTGTATGTGTTGTAGATCTCCTTGACTCTGCGGTATCGGAAAGCTAGTTTCCTCATCCAGTCCACCCCTCCGTGGACCCCTGACCCCAGGCACAGAGATCCTGCTCCTGCTGGGCTCTGGAAGCCATCCGACCCAAAGTTATAAGTGCTGCAGAGTCACAATAAAGAAAACAGCCAGGATATAAATCATAAAGGCGTGAGCTGAATTCTTCTGAAGATCTTATTGTAATAGTTCATCATTGTTGACATTGGTACTCCAAGAATCAGTGGCTATATTCACTAATATATTTTAGGGTTGCAGGAATTTATTAAAGCAATTCAACCATTGAAAAAGAAAGCATTGCTCGAGCTTTTCATCAAATGTAGGGAAATGTGCCAGTGCAAATGAAACTGTCCGGGCCAAGAAATCCTGTAAAATTGAATGAGCATTTGTCACTAAAAATATTATATACATGTAGTGTGACTAGAATAAATATAAAAACATACTCAAATGAAAAGGTCCAAGTTCAATAAAATAAATATGTCAAAAATGTACTTTAATACAGACTGGTTCGCTCAAATCATTCCTAAAAGCATCTTAAAGTGTTTCAACAAGTTTATGCAATAAAACGCCAGCACTGAGGGAGACAGAGGGAATGAAAGAGATAGTTTGATGAGAAATGAAAGCACTGGATAATCCTCTGACATATTATATGACTGTGGAAGTAGGGAAAATAAAAGACATGCACATGCTTGCATGCATGAGCACACACAGATGCACACAGCCCCCATCTCATCTTCATGCTTTTCTCTTCCTGCCCACTAAAACCCAGAGGGCAAGTCTGGTTCACAAGCCATAGCAGAACTGTCAGTTTCCCAGCTAAGCTTTGAGTACAGTAACACAGCAGAAACTTTACCTCAGGTCCTGTCCATTGTCATCTGATGCCACGTCATCAATATGGACTTGGTCACATTCCTGGGAAATGAAAAGGAGAGCAGATATATGACGAGATCCTTTTCAGAGTAAAGCCATTTACAGGCAGGTCTCTGCTCTATAGAAATGATAGCACAATGGATATGAAAAAAAAAGGGTTAAAATAAAATACAAGGAAGGAGGAAATAAGGTGTCAGGAAATGGGCCAGTAAGGCGCCACGGAAAAAAAGTCGTCAACATAGTGGTGCAATTCTAGCGCAACCACATAGTGAAGTAAAGTAAATCTGCACTTTTTTTTAAATACACCTAACAATTTAACCACTGGTTAAAAAAAGAAAGAAATTCTCTTAAGAATCACTCATTGTCCGACAAGCACAATGGTTTGCATATTTGTCTCTGTTGGACGTTAATGCAGCCAACCAGACTGCAGGGAACAAAACCACACTGTAGCTTAACCAAGTGTCTGCAGCCAAAACACCTTCAGCAATATGCAGTAAAACAAGAAATTTGAAAACAGCTATTATGATTTGATATGTTAAATTTAAAAAAAAAAAAAAAAAAAAAAAAAAAAAAAAAAAAAGTAGGACAAGTCAGTCATCACAGACTAAGTGAAAACACACCATGCAAAGGTATCAAGCAAAAACTTGCACTCTGGTTTCTGCACACTCAGTGATATACTCTGTTTTTAAGCACGCACATGCTTAAAAATGGAGTCCTAGTATGACTCCAAACTGTAACGCAACGGCCCAGTACAGACCGGCTCTCCTATCACCTTTCCCAGACGGAGACGCTACCTCATCTCCCTTACATTGCTGCATAACTATATTCCCAGGGGCTGCAACCCACTCCCACTCAGGTGACATCCACCCATGCTGAAATGTAACTGCTGACCGTACAATGCGGATTACCTTTGTATAATTTAATTTCAAACATTTGATTATTTAATACGGACAAAAGCAAACTGGATCCTTCATCTGTCAGCTCTGCAAGTCCTAAAATGTCAATGTAAGTGCAGAATAAAATAAAAAAAATTGCACATATGCTAAAAGTCTCAAAAAGCAAAAGTCTGAGTTAGTCTGATTTTGATTAGACTGCAATAGTTGTATCGTTAAATTGAGATAAAGAAAACTAGAACACACTGAAATCTTTTTTTTTTTTTTAAACCATTAAAATTTCAACTGGCAATGATGGACTTGATTAGTCAGACAGTAACACCGACTATTTACAATACGTGAGTCATGACAGCAGCAGTTGTAGCCACTGGTGTTGCCACAGACATGATAAGGACAAGATAATTGCACCTTAAGACTTAACAGGCTTTGTCAGCCTGATATGGGGCACTGCTTTAGAGCTTTACTGAGTCCTGACAACAAAAGGAGGGATAAAAACTGGGTTTGCAAATGGCTTTGTTGGCTCCTTTCCCTCTTCTTGACTGTTCCTCCTCCCATTTGACTAATTTCCCCCTTGGATACTCAGACACAGACCTATAATTATAGCACAAAGTGTACTTGTTCTCTTTTTCTATGCAGCTCTTCAGGTTTTCTTCTTTGTCAGAACAAGGTTAAGGAATTTAGGATGAAAAACACATGCGTTGTTCAGTCACTAGCAGGTACTAAAATGCATTTTAATGACCAACAGAGGCTTTTATTTCTTTTTTTAAGGAGTCATCATTTTAAGACGTTGTGTATTAACTTTGGGAGTTTTTTTTGATGTCCTGTCAATTCCCCATGAAAGTAAATTGTTTGGGTAATGCTGTAAATGCAGCAGAAAGAATAAATACGAGATAGATATTGTGTGAAGGGATTTCTTCAATGAGTGCCACCGTGCTTTATGTAAGAAGAAAAAGCAGCAAAATGTCAAACCGCTCGCTAAGCTCTTGCAGGCAAGGTTTTCTGGTTAACTGTATGCCAGCTTACATTGCTGGATAATTTTCAGTGCTACAGTTTTCCAGCTTACTGGAAAAAGTCACACAATTATTAGAATATATTGAGATCCAGTGCACTGTAAGCCAAATATGAAAATAGTACACTGGCACAATTTTCTTTGTGCAGCAAAGCACACCGCTAATTAATCAACACTGAGTCTTGGAATTTTCATTGTGTTTCTTTTTTCAACAGTTACGGTTCATCACACAAATTTCAAACCTCACCTCCAGGTCATTGAAGAAAAGCCTTGAGTCAGCCAAGTTGAAGATCATTTCCTCCATCCACAAACCCAGAGACACTGCCTTTGAAGAGTCCTGATACACACAGAGGCAGGAAAAATTGACACATGTTGTATATGCCATTCTCGCACAAGATGGAGAGAAGAAAACTGTTAAAAGTTAGTGTGGACAGTAACAGAATTTTTTCTTTTTGGCATCCTTAACTAAAACTATAAACAGATTTGGCACCATGAATAGAATGTGAATGTGAACAAAGGCTATGCTCTTTGTTAGCATGTTCATAGAAATAAAATTCTGGGCTTATGTTCAGACTAGAAGCTTTGGTATTTAGAGAATAAATTGTTCATTTAAAGCTATTTAACATTACTGCTCTTTTCATTATGTCAATGCACACATAATAGAAGCTTTGTTCTGCTCTAAGTAAAAGGATTTACATAAACAGGTTCCAGAAGAAGGTAGGCGTGAATATTTATCTGTCAATCAAACTTTATTGCTTATCGTTATCTCTGCCATCTTCATTCTGAGCTATTTGTTTTGGCGTTCATAAATTCAGTCAACAAGCTTCCCCAACTGTTCTCTGCTGCTGCTTTTGGTCAGAAATGCAAACTAATCGAAGTCAGCAACTATTAAAACCCTTATTTTCAGTCGTATACATGTAGACTCGTTTAACTACTGGCACCTTAAATGCAATGGATATAATAGCTGAAATGTAGTCAGTCTTTCACCTTTTCCCTCAAACCTTTTATTTTCTGTTATTTTCAATCATATAGAAAGCAAAGTAAAAACCAGGTTTTGCATTACAATAACTTCAATTCAGTTTTTAATAAGCATTTTCTGAATTACCACATTCAGAAAATATAAATCATAATGTGCCAGCAGTCTGGCTGACAAATCATCCATGTTGTTCAACTTTTTTTTTTTAAAAAAGAAAAAAAGAAAAGGTGTGTACATATGAGTGGTGCATTGTTTTGATAACTCCTCTTTGGCAGCAAGACACGCAAAGCCAGGAAAAGTCAGCCAAAGGTGATCATTTAATTAGTTCATTTGAAATGACAAGCAGGGCTGTGTTCTCACTCAGGTTGGTAAAATGGACTTGATGACACAAGTAGGGTAAATCACAGCAATTACAAAATACCTCCCTCCACAAAAGGGCTTAAAAAAAAGGTGATTAAGGACAAAGGCCAAAATAAGTTCAATAGGAGCGACGGGGAGGACACAGGTGACTGGGAGAAAATGCAGTGGGCGAGGACTAAGGAAGAGGTGAATAGAAAGGGTGAAGTGGGTGGAGTTAAAGGCTTGAGAAAGGTTTGTTTGTCCAATAATTGAAATAATTGTCTGTAATCACCCTTCTCTGAAGACTGTGGTTACTACTACACAGAAAATCTAATAAAAGCCTCTTTCTTTTAACCCCAAAGCAGAGGAATGAAGATGAAAACTGGTAGAAAAGGAAAGAACATGCAAGAAAAATTGGTCCCCAAATTTGCACCTTTGCAGGGGACTTTTGTTTGTGATATAAAAGACAGGGTTTGGGAAGAGAATTCACACTCTGGAGAATAGAGTGAGGTGCTGCATGATAAATGAGATAATGGAAGCAAGGTTTTGGGAGTAAGGGTCAGCTCCTCATGTGGACATCTATTCACCTCTGGCTCACCAAGCTAGTGAAAACAGGTTTCTTTCAACAGACCCATTAGTCTTCCTCAGAGTGGGCCCAGACTTACCTTTACTTTATAAATGCCCAAGCATTTGTTAATAATAAGAGCAAATTACATTGATCCAGTTGGAAGAGGCTTATGGTGAGAAGCAGGATGCAAACAGAGTTAATTAACTCCAGAAATGATTATATTATTTCTCCCATAGTAGGAACAACAACAACAAAATATTTCTAGCTTCTGAGCCATCTCAATATTAGTCTATTCATTTGTTTTTCCACTGTCATTCATTCAGTTCCTTTACTGCTTGTCTTAGTTTTGATGTCAGAATCTGTCCCGAGTTTCCCTAGATCCAACAGTGGGGTGTTTGGGTGGTGGGAGGAATCAGGAATTTCTGGCACATGAGTCACATTTCAACACATCCACACAGTCTAACTTGCTCCTTCTCTTTTCTTGGCCCTTCTGCTCTTTCTCTCTTCACCCCCTCACCGTGGCAGAAGAGAAAGAAAAAGAAACAACAGATCCCTGGCCCATCAGAAACGCTGCTCTCAAACTCCCATCAGCCTTGTGTCAACCCACAGGGGGACCGTGAGAATTCAAAACACAGATCCCCGGCCAAAAACAAGAAATGCACCACTGTCCGCCCCTCGTCAGCTGCCTGTCTGTTATGTAAAGGTCCCGCTGGCTGTCAATCACGCGGCAGGTTGTCGGGGTAGCTAAACAGCCCTGCTGCATTATGAAAAGAAACAGGAGGGCAGAAAGGAAAAACAGCCAGCGTGTGAAAATGCTCAGGGATGAGACCCAAAGGTCACTTGTCTCAGGCAGCCAAACTGTTGACCACTAAGTTAAATAAGCACTTGATTGCTGAGAGAAAACAGGGTTACGGGTTTGTTGTTAGGATCATGTGTCCACCAGCCTTATCGCTGGAATTGGGTGTGAATATAGCTTCAGTACATACTCCTTACGGTAAATGACAACAAGAATGGTCATATCGCCATACCTTGCCAAATCGTGTGGAGAAAGTTCCCGTGAGGAGCGAATGGAAAATAATGATGGTTTCATCCAGATCCCAGATAAACACTCGCTGCAGTGAAATAACAGATATGTAATGTTAACCACATGACAGTTTGTGAGTGTGTGTGAGAGAGAAAGATAAATATTGGAGAGAAATGCTGATAATTTCCAACAATGTGTGACCATGGGTTTACCTCAATATCAGAGTCCAAAGGTGGAGCGGGGTCACTGGCTCTTTTTCTTCCTCTTAACTTGCCATCTGAACCCCTTCGTGTTGGGACCCCCTCCTCTTTACCTGGTGTGGGGGGGCTGGGTGGTGGGTGGTACTCTCCTAAAAGACAGAAATATTTTTTTCTTACTTTTTTTTTTTTTTTTAAACTGGTCACAAACAACAATTTGTATGTTCAAAGGGGCAACCACATGGTTTTCAGAATCATCAGGCAAGTAAAATTTTAAAGATTTCAGTTTTTGTATTCTTTTTCTTAATGTCACAATGATTTAAAAAAATGACACATAGTATAATTAAAGTGATTAAATGACTCATATATTCTTAAAAAAAGCTTAGAAATAAAACAAAATACAGTTTTTACCTGTATGTGACTCTGGGCTGTGATTGGGCAACATAATTGGGTGTTCTGGGTGCTGATAGGCTAATGGAGCAGTGATCGCAGCAGGGCTAATGTTGCTACTGGTTAGGTAGGGGCTGTTGTAGTGATGTGAGTTATAATACGGCGAGTATTGACTCTGACTGTAGCTTGAATACGCTGAAAACTCCTGCCAACACAGACAAGAATATTAGTCAGTGACGTCAAACATCAGTTGATAACCGATTACAGGACTTTTAGAGTTCCCCTTTTATTTCTGCAAATAACTATATACAAAGAAACATTTTGTTCACGTGTTGCTAGTAAGAACTTAGATACTCACTTGTTGTGCAGGGTTGAAAGGGGTTGAACTTGATATTGCATGGGTGCCTTGAAAAATTCCAGAGGAGATTCCACTACCTAAGGAATGATGCACAGACAAGGGTTAGCTTTAAGGTATAAATCACTCATAAAGGATTAAAAAAAAAAGATACAATTTCAAACTGGAGGGATATTTGACTTTGCTCCATCTAGTATTGTTGAATCCGCTTCATATATAATTTCGCAAGATCCAATCTGATCTGTGATCTGAGTAGAGGAAGTACTGAGCAGTAAACTTTGACTCCTCTTTGACAGCTAAGTGCTGTAGAAGGTTAGAGTGTGATTTATTATGGACATGACAATACAGGTGGGAAAGTCTGCTGCTCCTGCTGCTCTGGGAATCTTCTAATCTAATCAAGCCAAGGCAAGAATGTCTCCCTCCGAGCGATTTTGCCCCACATTAATGCCGTCTCACCTCGCATCTTCCTGTCAGGTATGTGCATACTGTTTGTTTGTCTGATTAACTACTTCTCCTGTAATTCTATCACCTTCACCCACAGAACTGGATATATTTCTAATTTTCATTCCATCCCTTTAGTTTAACCATTATCTTGATGTAGCTTTAAAAAAAAGCAAATTAAATTAACCCCCCCCCCCCCAAAAAAAAAAATAAAACAATAAAAAAATGCAATAATGCTGGCTATTAGCCAAAGAGGATCAAATGAACTTCTACTAACTGTGAAAAAAAAAAAGTATGTTGTGTGTGGTTCCTTAAAATGGGGATACTATTTCCTAACAACTTCATGTAAAACAGTTACATTTTCAGAATTTACAAACAGACAGTTATGCATGTTATGAACCGAAGAAGATGACAGTTGACAAATTTTGCAGTCTTTGCTAAACCAGCTGAGTTACAGGACAGTTGTAGTAACTGTAAAGTAAAAGAAAGAACATTTTTAAAAGCAGTTCGACCTTTTAATGTTCCCGTTTTAGAGAAACTAAAAGCCGTTTCTTGTTATGCAGCTTGTTATAGATGATTGTGTCTATTGCCATCTGCATTCATATGAAAAACAGATCAAATGACATGCCTACTATTTGTTTTATTTCCACCTGTACTGTTTATTGAATGGGTGGTTTTAAGCAATAAGTAATTCCATGGGATAGTTTGGAAGTTAATTAACAGACACTGCTAGCTTCCTAGCTTCCTATATGTAATTACCTTATGTTTACCCTTCATTGTTTCATAAGATCATTGCTCCTTCTTCACCATGACACAGTGCATGACAAACAGTAGAATAATGACTCAGTGGAAGAATCACAATGAAATGGTCTCAAATAACACAACAGCCTTTAGAGTGACTAAAGGAAAAATATAGGACGTCTCTGGAGTAAACACAAAAAGCTCCCATAGCCCCCATTTGGTTTGAGTTGTACACACAGTGTACAGTAAGTTTTTCTGAAGGCTCTTTGTGGTGTGTGTGTGTGTGTGTGTGTGTGTGTGTGTGTGTGTGTGTGTGTGTGTGTGTGTGTGTGTGTGTGTGTGTGTGTGTGTGTGCGCGCGCGTGTGTGTGTGTGTAGCTTGCGTATTGTGTGCAGTATAATGGATGACATGGAAACATTCTGAAATCCTACAAACATTTGGTTGTTGTGGCAGTTTATTACCGTTTGAAGTTTTCAGTTAATGATTTATGCATACAAATATTCAAACAACTGTATTTTGTTTGGAAACAGTGTCCTTCAAGCTTTAAGTACACTATGTTAAAAACTGTTTGTTGGTTCAAGGGTGATCTAACAAAGCACAGTCACTAAAGGCTTTGCAGTTTCTGAGAGGCTTCATCAAAAGTGTGTTTACAAGAATATTTACATTCCTGTGTAATGCCTCACATCTGAATATTCTCCTAAAAGAAAGTTATATGGAAAAAAAGATTTAACTTGTCTGTAAAGAGCTGACAAGCAATTGATCTGGAGTCAGTGGGTGAGTGGAGAAAGATAAAGCATGACATTCATATTGGATAACATTGGATTTTAAGCAGAGCACAAACTTAACCGTGTAAAAGACTAGCGATTCTTCTTCGAAGAGGAAGATTAGGGTAAATTAAAAAGCTGTGGAAACAACTACTCAGTCATCAGTCAGTTAGTCCAGCGGTCCCCAACCTTTTTTGCGCCACGGACCGGTTTATGCCCGACAATATTTTCACGGACCGGCCTTTAAGGTGTCGCGGATAAATACAACAAAATAAAACTAGTACCGGTACCGAAAAAAAAGAAGATTTATTCATAACACACGTGAAAAGACCCAGGAAAACCGAGTTAACGATAAAAACAATAACAAAATAACGCTGAAAACCGATAAAAACCCTGAAAACCATACATTTCACACCTGAGCCTCAACTCTCGCGGCCCGATACCAAACGACTCACGGACCGGTACCGGTCCGAGGCCCGGGGGTTGGGGACCGCTGAGTTAGTCCGTTAACTAACTGAAAGGAAAAGGATCTATCACCATGACTATTTTGGCAATAGAGTAAACTATAGTTATTCACAAACAATGAACTCTGCTTATTCACAACATGACAGTTTAGTGCTCATTTTAACTGCAGCCATGAACTTAGAAATGCTTGTGACAATGCAAGTTCCCAACATTAGATGGCTTTTAACCTTGTACAAAGTCTGTGTGGTGTCTGATTTTGTTGAAGTGAGAATAACACAAGGTAATTATCCTTGCTAGTGAGTAGTCATTTGGTATCCAACCTTACAGACACAAGAAGAAGAAAGGCAGTAAGATTCAGAAAGTACTGGGTTGTTATTCTGAAAAATATTCAATGCAAAATAACAGCATTTTAAAAGCACGTCCACTCATCGGTTTATTGCCCGAAATTGTTTCATCTTCTCCTTGTCGCTTTCATTCAGTGGAAAAAGCTCATGCTCTGTCTGCAATATTAAACCCATTCAACCCTCCGTAAAATGCCCCTTAACCTCTCCCCTCTCACACACAAGGTCAATTTCACGCTGGTTTCAAAGCCATAAAGTCGCACTGAGCAAGTCATGCTTTGGGCGCCGGACGACTGAGGAATGTGTACAGCACAGACACACACACTCAAGCACAAACACACACAGACCTGCACGGGCATAGCGCTGAACAGACTCACGAGTTCTACATCTTAGTCAAATCATTTGACTGCCAACAAGACCCTCTGCCTAGTTTTTGTTATCTCTACAATTCATATTTTTCCTCTATCCTCTCATTTTCTCTTCCTATCATCTACATGTTTTTTTGACTCCCTCTCCAGAGAAACTGACACAAGCGTTTGCATGCTGTGTTGTTGGTCTGAGTGGAGAAAAGGGGCCTGACCCCATGAAAAAGAGGAGGGGTGGGGAGACTTTTGACGCCAGGAGTCCAGACCGCAGCTAATGGAGAACAGGTGTGGCAGAGAGAGGAGAGGAGCTAGGGATGACGGCGAGTATGGATGCTCCATCCAGTAACGCAATATCAGAGATGCCTTATAAAAGGTCTGTGCTTTGTTGTGTGCGGTAGCGTGTCCTTAGTTTCAGTACATACAGTGTTTCAGACTAACCATGTGTATGAGAGTAGCTGTAGAGACTTTGACTTGATGGAGTACTGCTGAAGTTGGAGTAGCCCAGTAGTCCTGTCTGTCCTGGTGAGTGACTTAGGCCATCCTCAGTTTTAATATCTAAAATAACATTAAAAAACAGAAAATTAATGTTGCATTCAGGGCAAGACTAACCAACAATGCTGGAAGTTATTTTCATTATCAATTATACCAAACACGCTATTACTAGAGTTTCGATGTTGAAATCAGAAAACGGTTTGGTCTAATTCATGGTAATCAGTTGAGATAATTAAACCTACAGAACACAATGAGGTTGACTATCAAGGTTTGACATTTGAGTGTCTAGATTGGTCCATCTCTTGAAATCCATTTTCCTGAACAGAGCCTAGATTAACCATAATGCTAAAACAAGTGACAAGTGACGTGATCAGCTTGTTATAACGCAGTGTTCTGCTGGTAAGCCTGTGGTTCTGGCCTTCCTGGATGTTAGTTTGCTACATGCCACCCACTTCGACACATGTTCACCCCTTCAAAGGCAGCAGGCTAGAACAATGCACCTCACGACCTGCAAAAACTCCACAGAAACAGCTCTACGGACGAATCATTTGGCCCCTGATCCTTCCAAATCCTAGTCAAATCAACCAATCTGCGGGATGCCTAGAACAAACTGTTCCACTCAGCCCCAAACATCACAAGACGCAGCCAGAGAGCTAGTGTATATGCCCTGACTAATCGCAGCTGTTTTGACTTGAATGAGAAAGACCCACAAAATATTGTTTTAATGCTGTGGCTTATTGGTGTAAGTAAAATGGCAATTTATCTTCGTAGCACAATGCCCTGGTTTGTTGTGTACATTACAAAATGTTTGTTCCCCTAGTGTCCACCTCAAGTCACTGTTTTAGAATGTCATTGCCTTGTATATTCATAAAACCATGTTTGTTTGTACTTACTGTAAGATGGCATGCTGTAGCCCTGTGTGTGGTGCGTGTACGATGCGTATGGTCCTGCAGGTTGGAGCGCAGGGCTGTACTGAGTCTGTCCATATGCTGCCATGACAATGATCCTGGAAAGAGGAAGCTTTTGTTAGAGAGTTTGACTTCTCTGTTTTTGTCATGTTAGAAAGGGGAAGAATGGGTGGATGCCAGGAATCTTTGATAAAATTGAAAGATACGCATTGTTTTTTTTGTTTTGGTCTCTTTGCTTCGTCTGTTATTAAAAGCTTAAAAACTTAAACAAATCAAAATAAAAAAGTTAAATGAAAGGAAAGGTGAGCTATAGCAATTTCCGGAATCGCAAATTTAAATTTTTGTACTTTACCAGCATAGCTTAGCTTAACCCATAGACAAAAATAATCCTTATTTGTCTTAAACAGTTCAGATCCTCAGTTTATCCACGGGGCTAAAACAAGCTATTTTTGCTCCGATTTCCTTTTAGTGTAGGCCCCTTTAAACAAGCTTTCTTTTGATTGGCTGCCTCTTGCAAACATAAGATGGCTTGATCTTCTGTGCTCACAGCCGGAGCTGTGTGAACTGGTATTTTGAAGAGTCTGAAACCCATGTCTACAGTTCATTTGATCATACGCACGCTTTATATAATAAGGTAAAGACATCACAAAAATAGAAAGAGAAAACCACAACAATCGGATGATCCTTCATGAGCAAGCACTTGGTAACAGTGTGAAGGAAAAACTCCATTCTATCAGGACAAAACTTCAGCCAGAACCAGGCTCAAAGAGAGTTTAATAATAACTAATGATTATTTACAAAGTGGTGAATAAACAAGTAGAATGAAAAGAGGAGAGAAGGAGAAATACTCCTATGCAACATAACTATGGGAAAGTTCAGAGTCACCTGATCCAGTCCTAACTACAAGCTTTATCAAAAAGTTCTAATCTTAGTTCACTTTTAATTTTAGTGGCAAATGTCATTAAAAGAATACCTGAGGATGTGTAATGTCCTTGGATTAGATAATAAGAAGCCCTGTGAAATGAAGCAAGAGTGGACACAATTTAGAAAAAAGTTAGAAAAAAAAAACATGAGATCAACCAAGAAAAAGACAATGTCACTCAAAGAAATGGTTATAAACATATAAATAGTTATGATAAGATGTTTATTCACTATGTAACAAACCTCTCAGTAATTTCTCAGGCAGACTGCATGCCTTTGTAGTCTGGCTCTCTTACCTGCTCCTGTAGAGAGAGAGCTTAAACCTCTTTATCCTCTCACACTAGTGTTTGTCAGGTTTCTTTCAGTCGTCAACTATCCTGTGGAAACAATAGTGAATACATACCATCAGGACATAGTCATGCAGGTTACTGACATGCTTCAAGCCCTGTTGAAGCAAAACAAGCAGAAAAAAATATTTTATTCATGCAAACAGTTGAAAAGGTGAACAGGTTTAAAGAAAACAAAGACTCAGGGAGAGAGATTAAGCTAAATGTAGCATTGATGTGAAGCCATTGTCACAGTGACTTCAGACAGTCAAATAAGGGATCTGAAAATCAAATGAGGAGTTACAGAAACCAGGTACAACTGTTTCTAAGGTTGTGGTTTTTTTGCAAAGTAGCTTGCTTTAACCTTTCAGACTTACTCTCCTGCCTGACACCTGTGCCATGCAAATTGTGTGTTGCTACATAGGGAATAGTTCACAAACCAGTGGGGGTGGATAGGGTTTTCAACAGAAAGCTGTTAAACAGAATTTCTCATGTCTGTTGGCTGACATGGTGGGACAATAGAGCTGATGTGAGTAAACACGATGGCATGACAAAATAATGACATGAGGAGAGGAAAAATTTTGCAAGATATTTTTCCCTTGAGCTACAGTAGCTCTTTAATTTACTTGCTTCTCTTGAGTAAATTGAAGGTTTTTTTAGGGTCTACCTCACAATATAAAGCACCTTGAGGCGATTGTTGTTGTGATTTGGAGCTGTATAAATAAAACTGAATTGAATGCTGCAAATTAATATGAGAAATACGATAACATATTGCTTTATTGGATAGTGAAATCATTCTGAAATCACTCAATTAACCACAACCAGATCGATATGGCCTTTTTGATTTTCCTGTCAATTTACAGATAATTGGATATATCAGAGTAATGTGATATGAGAGTTGATTAGAAGATGTACAATTGATAGGTCCTACCTAATTGACAAAAGCAATAAAAATAAGAAAAAAGGATTCTGTAAAGTGGGCTGATGGTTAGACAAAATCTGCACATATAAATAAGTCAAAGGAGGAAGTTGAATGAGGTCAGTCTGCCCAACAGAACTCCTACTACAATGCTGGGAAAATGTCAAAATGCTATCTGTGTTACACATATCAGATCAAAATGAAGGGAAATCTTGATTTTGGAGCGTGCAATGATACTGATTCTGTGGTAATAGTTTTGAGAGGATGCACTAAGAAATGTCTTTACAAGTTTGCTGTGGAAGTACAGTTACAGTGCATCCTACTTCTTTGTAAAGAAGTAAAAGACAAACTGCCTGCCAAGTCTTATCGCCTGACATCAGGACAAACAGGAAAAAAATCCTGCAGCCATGTTCCCAAATGTTGCTGAAAACAATTTCTGAAGAATGAACTCTGCTAAAATGTTGATGTATGTGTGCGTATTGTCCCAGTAGCCAAGTAGATGTCAGAGCAGTGAAGAAAAGCGTGACTAAATGCTATGGTTGCCTGTCTTTGTTCCGCACAATCTTGTTCCTTTGTAAATATATGACTACATTTGCAATAACCTGAACATTTTATTAATATGATATGCTCTTTTTGTCTCCCCCTCTCTCTTTTTGCCTTAGGCCATTGCAATCTGGCAAAGCTGTAGCTAACTGCCTGACCTCCAACCTCACTGACAACACATTGACAGAGACAGATGACAGTGATGAATTATAAGAGAAACTAGGTTTCAGAGCAGCAGAGATATGACCGAGAAAGAAGACTGAAGTGGCAGAAGTTAAAGATTTACCGTTAGTGGCTTCACAAAATCACAGGCAAAATGCATTACTTACAAATAGCGCACTCTCAGCCACAAGGACTTACTAGATCCATTTGTAGGTCTATAGTATTGACCTTACCTTAAACATACATACATGCGAATGCAGGTTATTTCTTTTCCTTCTATTACAAACTTTTTTTTTCCAAGTAAATATGTTACAACCACAGCTTAAAAGCATAAAATTGTATCTGAATTATTTTCATCTCAATTTGAAATCTAAAAATCAGGCTTTGCAGTTTAGATGTAACCAGTAACCTTTGTTTAAGTCCTTGCAGCCTAATCTGACCCTTATCACAGGCAGACTGTGAAGCTCAGTATGATGACACTGATACTGCAGTGCAGAAGAAAAATAAGGGAAGTTCTGTTGTGCTTTGCATTTCCTAGTACTTTCCAGGGAGTAAAACAAAAAGCAACGTCTGTTCAGAGTCCTCTTGACTTTAGTTGTAACAGTCCTGTATACATACACCCACACAGACACACACATGCATGTACACGCAAACACAAAAACTGTATGAAAGCCAAGGCACTTCCTGGTTCAGGTTGAGGCCTGGGATGAGGGCGGCCAAGGCCATGGGAACCACAGGACACCGGAGGGAAGATGAGCGGCGCTCAACAGAGATGTGGAAGGCCAAGAACTGAAACCGAAGCTAAAACAAACCCAGCAATGCTACAGGGGGCTGCGAGGCCACAAGGTCTGTCTCACCAGCTTCACCTGGGTCTCAGAGTTCTGCTAGACCTCGGCTTATTTCACGGGTATCAAATTCTAGCCTTTGTGGAGTGTATTGTGCTTTAGGTTGGAATGTCATTTGGGAAAATAAAAGGAAAACATCTGTTTATGCAGATTTACCTTTTATTAAGTAAAGCCACAGATTTGACTCACACTAAGCCAACTTATACCTGTACATAATAAACTAGGTTCGGTTATTAAGGTGTTGTCATGTTCAAGAAACTGGTTTCTATGACATGTTATCACATCTGGACAAAAATCAACAAAAAACAAACAAGCAAAAAAAAAAAAACCTACTAGTAAAGTTTGGTATTTTAACTAGGTGACCTCACCAGATGCTGTAGCTGGTGGCAATTTCCAATGCAGGGTGTGTTCCCTATCTTATTTACATTTGTCAGACATTTAGGTAACCAGTGTCTGCCTGGTGTTGACAGTGTAAATATGTTTGCATATGTCTGGCTCTCTGAGTCTTGATATGACTTTATAGTAAGAGTCTGGTTACAGCCTGAGGTGACCCACGGATGGTCTGACCTTTATTATTGGTTTTCAATCATAAGTTTGAAAAGGTAATTTGGTGGTCTCTGGTCATGCCATATGGAACCCCACCTGGAGCCCTCAATTTGTACAGTCCACATAAGTGCCTGGGGGAATTTGGGGGGCTGTTTCGCTGTTGCACACAAACCTCTCTCTCAGCTGCTGATAAAAGACATTGAACAAGGTCCCACTATTTGGATTTATGTCAATGTTTTGGGGAGGAACTTGATGCCATCTGCCAACCACTGCCCCGTTTAAACATTTTCGGCACACAACTCAGAGTTCAACAGACTACAGAAAACAGGAAAATATATGGATATTTATGTTCAGAACTTTTTTTGTATATTTAATAATAAAAAAAAAAACCCTACATCCATCCACAAGTAAAAACAAAGCCAACAGTTCCAAATCTAAATGAACACAAGATGATTTAGTACACATGTGGGAAAACATTGTTGTTTTTCCTGACATTTTCATGATGTTTTTTTTCTTTTGGTATTATGATGATAAAAAGCCCTTTCAGAGCCTGCAAACTCTGTCCAGTAATGCTGGAAAATCTTTCAGTAAACAGAGCGCAAACTTCATGCAAATCTGCAACTTTCCATCCAGGGACTGAGCCTGGTCTGGCACTTATTTTCTTTATCAATTATGTCCGCTGATTATTTTCCTAAGTAAACATGTGCACTAAATGTTCTAAAATATGCACATCTTTGAATTGCTTGCTTTGTCTCATAATTTACATTTACATATGTTTTTTTTGTCCAAGTTTCCAATTTTCAAAAGAGATAAGCTGTAACATAGTGTTATTGTTTCATTGGAAGAAAACATGGATATTAAAATATTAGTAAATTACTTTAGCACCCCATTTTTATGCTCATTTTCTATATGTGATTTGCTACCGCTGACTGTTATTGCTATAACTACATGATTAAAGCAATGGCTACTCACAAAAAACACTCCATCAGCAACGGTTTAATTGTAACACTTGGAAAAACCATACAGAAATGTTTTTGTTGACTCCATACAAAGTTTGATATTTGCTAACACTACAAAAAACAAAGACACGTGCGCAAGATAGTTCCACGTGTTGCAGTAGAAATGGTCCTGTCACTCCCCAATCCCTCCCTTCTTACCCCAACTTATCTACAATATTTACAATATCAACAAAAAAACCTTAACTTCCGTAACCACTTTAAGACATAAAGTTTTATCTCATCTTACAAACACAAATGATTAAAATAAAGACTCTATTGATTAGCTCAGCTTTTTTCTGTCTCCTTTTTTTCTTGAGATAACAAAACAGACACAAACGAATACAACTGAATGGTGACGCTATTCAAGTATGTTCATTTAAAACTGATATAGACAGGGAACTCCTTTGAAGGAAACAGAAGTGATTCTGCAAGCGGCTTCAATTAACCTCTGGCAGCAGTGAACCTGTTGTCAACTCTGTGTACACTCTGTAACTTTACCTTCAAGACTTGGTGTTCTGTCTTTTTCACTTGACTAACTCCAACAACAGCACTGCTTGAATGTCAGCAGCCCACTCCGTCTCTTGGTAATCAAAGCTTTTTTATTCGACACTACTGCCACCTTTATCCCGATTTCTCAAACACGCGCTCTTTCCTCCGTTCTACATTTCTGCTCATTTCAGCTTGCATTTGTTTCTTTGCAAACTCGATTCCCTCCCTGTGTTCAAGGGACAACACTTATAATATCCCTTAAAATTTCCCCCTGTAATATTGCCAAACCCAAGAAGGACCACCTACGCCAAAACAAGTGCCCCGGGACAGGGGTCAGAGAGGGGGACAGCTGGCAGACCTCCCAGCAGCCTAGAGGAGTGGGTGTGGGTTGGAGAACTGGGCTGACCCCAGTCAGATGGTGGTCTGGCTCCCAGGTAAAAAAACATCTGGTCTGGTGATGGGAGGGCGGCTGTGCATGCGCTCATGAATTTAAAAGTGACACACGCCTGACTGCATGAGTGCTCCTGCCTTCTCTAATGAACTCATAGACACACACTAAAGTACACACACTCTCAGACTTGCTGCTTTATTAGTCATTAGGTTTACCCTCGATCGTCTCCTTAGCACATGATGGCAAGTGGCTGCCTTAGCCGCTAACAGCTGGCCAGACAGAACTCAGCAGTAGCTGAATCTCAAAGGTGCTACGGACAGACCGAGGTCCAATTACTTCTTTACTGGTAAATTTACTGTGCAAGTGTGTGTCTGAGAGAGACGAAGAAAGCAAGAAACAAAAATGGAGATAAGAATGCCAGAAAAAATAAGACATTATCAAATATGAATTCAAACTCAGTGACAGACTGGCAACCTCATACTGTGGCAGCTGGGATAGGCTCCAGTCCCTTGCGAGCCTGAATTGAATAAGTGGAAGAAAATAGGTGGATGGATGGGTGACTTAGACTAACAGATGGAAAAATTGTAAAAAAAAAAACCAAACAAACAAAAAAAACAAGCAAACCCCCAAAACATTATATTATATGAGGAAAAAGTAATGCTGAAAAAAAAAAAGAAATTCCTACACCTAAAAAAAAATATTCTACTGAAAACCAAGAAATATTAAATTCTCTTTTGGAAAGTGCTCACACATTAACCCCCCGCCCCAAGAAAAAAATGGTCACAGTAGGTTTTGTTGCAATGTGTGTGGCTTCACTATTCAAGATGAGATAAGGAGATAGCCAGAAAGACAGCTGTTGTCTGCTGACAGCCCAGAGTTTATTACACATACCCAGACCTACACACACATCACCACAAGGACTCGCCGGGAGCTTTCTGGGCCTTAAGGGAATTAAATATGGGGGAGAGAATGGCAGGAAAGCAGGAGGCATTAAGAAGGAGGCCTCATAACTTTGGAGTGGTTCAAGAAGTAACAGAAACACGTTTTCTGCCCTGACTTTTTGCTAAACCAAACACATTGACAGTAATGTGCAGTTTTTAATAATTTAAAATTATTATCTAAATGATGTTCGACTGTCAGCTTTTATGTTGTGAGACTATAAATAAAGAAGTCTAGTAAAAAAAATCTAATATAAAATCTAAACATTAATCCCCCTCCCCCCAAAAAAACAACAACAAAAAACTTGCTGTTGAGTTGTTTTGGGACATTTAAACTTTTCCTTATTTCCTTAACATTTTACCTGATTGGTTGCAGGCTTCTCGGGTTATGAGCAAAGAATATAAACTACATTTAAAAAAAAAAAAAAAAAACAGTATATTTAAAATAAAAAGACAGAGCAAAAACAAGCAATCACACTGACGTACACTGGTCATATAAATGCAGCCGTTATGACTTTGACCTTGTGTGCTTGTTTGTAAGTCAGGATTAAACTGGCTGTATCACTTGACTATTGTGTCCCTGTGACTGTTAAAAAGACAGGATAAACTACTGCCTAGGAAATACTTGTGACCTTGACAAACACCAAGTGCAATATTAGAGAATTTAGACAAAGACAACATGCCACTATGTGGACAAATTTGGTCTGTACGCCACACTTAATGAAGCACAACGAGAAGATGTCAAGTTGTGTGTCTAAGAGTTTGATAATAAGCTGACTAAACGGCTAAAAAAAATATTTGGTTCTGCACCAAATACAAACGCACTCATTTTAGTGCAGCAAATTAGAAAGCTTTGCAATGACACAGAGAAGTCTGGTTCTAACACTGCTGTAGCCTTAAATTCATGTCATTAAAGCTGCTTGACTCCCAGTGAGAGTGAGAGAGAGAAGAGAGAGGCTGAGGAGAAAGGGACAAACAGAAGCCATAAGACATCAAGAGCTGCACAGCTGTGAAGAAATATCATAAAATCGGTGCCGATAAAGTCAGGAAGAGCAGAGCTTCCTATGAAAATATTTATCATTCCAGAAACGTTTGGCTACAGAGGGGTTTGGAATTAATTTGTGTTTTCTTAAGAGGGGGTGCCTTCAGTTCAGGATGGGGAATTCTCTACAACTCGGGACTTTTCGGGTTCCTGCTTATTCACAATTTATTAGAGCTAGTAATAAGAACCATGAAGTCTGAGGAAACAGGGAGAAGAGAAAGAGGCAGAGGGAGAAAGACTGTGAGGGGCTCGGGTCAGCTATAGAGAAGAAATCCATTTCGTTGCCCTGTACCTGTGCATGTGCAATGACAATAAAGTTGAATTCTATTCTATTCTATTCTATTCTAATGTTATTAGGAGACACACCACAGTGTTAAATCAAACATGCTCGAGCACAAACGTTGTGAAGGTGGTTTGAGCCAGCATCCCTGTCGCCTCCATCAGACCCCTGGATATTTATGGAGATTGAAATAGAGGTAGCAGGAGATTCTAACATATGGACGGTTGGGGATCTGAATTTCACACACCAACTATCTAAAGTAAGACTCCCGCTTTGGAACAGAGACAACTGAGAGTAAGTGGCAGGCGAGAGATATGCCAACTAGGGCTTTATAAAATTCAGAGTGCTGGTATATAAGGAACATATTTTCATGTCCCACTTATATTAAAAAAAGATCTCTGCAAACAAACATGTAATTGTTTAACTTATTAAAGTTTAAATGTACATTTTTAAAAATATTTCCTAATTAATATATATATATGTTTTATCTATATATCATGGCAAAAGTCTACTAGAAATCCAAGACAATGCAATGTCAGAATTTTTTCATGTCAATACATTTACTATGTAAATGCTAAAACCAGAGGACCCCATTACTCATTACTCTTCCAACCCTGTAACCGATAGAAATGTTTAAAAGTAATTTGAATGACTGGCAAAACAGTAGAGCGAGTTTTCTAGTCTGGAGCAATGAAGGAGTCCTTGACAAATATGAATACCAGTCTTTGAAAAACGCTAACGGGGAGGCTCCCCTAATTTACTCATTGAGGGTCATTGCGTGGCTGCTACACGGGTGGCAGTGATTTGGGTGTAATCTTCTGTACTTATAGGCCCGAGCAAAAATTAGTCCACGGACTCAAAGCCCACCAAGAAAAACAAAAGGAGCTCAATCTAAAGAGAAGGCACCTCACACACTTCTGCCCCAGTTTTTTTAATGGCTTGACAAGACACAAAATAACCGTTTTGCTGATGGTGATTTTCTACTGCTGGGAATTATTTTTAAGAATTATAGTTAAATGCTTAATCAGAATGTACTATTCTCAGCCCATAGGATTTTTAAAATACCCTGAAACAAACAAACAAACAAAAACAAAACTAACCAGTTTTACTTGTATATGGCGCGGAATTTTTCCGCTTTAGAAAACATTTGTCCCTACACAAATAGGAATGGTGCCAAGTACTGTTTGTATCACGGCTTTGAAGATTCCTATAATTATACATTACATTTGGGCTGTCTTATTTTTAAAAATCAAATTATAAAACAATATATAAAAACAAACATTTTAACAATACCAATAATACCGTCATTATATTACCCTAATTGTGTAATCATAATAATAATTATTATAATTTTAAAATAGCCAAACGAGGAAAAAAAATATAATAGTGTAGCTGAAATATTATGCCGTAAATTTACTTTAGTATACACTTTTCACTGATACGGTTTGAAAAAAAAAAAGGGGGGGGGGGGGGGGGGGGGAAGAAAAACTCTCTTAACGGGACAAATTATGCTTTCTGTAATATTTATCTCAAAAGCTCTCAGTCAGACTTGGAAGTATCAGGAAATACATAAAAATTCGCAGCGAAACAGATGAGCATCAAACTCTGCGGATTGTTTGGTTTAAATCAGTAAATCCATGAAGTGATATATGTAATGATATGATGCCTTATTGTATAAATAAATAAATAAATAAATAAATAAAAGACAGTAAACAAGGTATATCAAACTTACCATAATTCAGAATAAGGCATATGCAGGAAAAATCCGATTACCGATCAGAGCCTCTCCATGCCCAGGAGAGAGCCCGCAGGTCTTTCCCCCAAGTGTCCCAGGAAATCAGTGACAACACGCTCCTGTTGACTCGGAGCTCCTGAGATACGGAGGAAGAAAAAGCGGACGCTTTAAATCGAGGGTCTCTAGGTGACAGCTTTCTGTAGACACTGACTCGCATCGATCTCTCTTCTCGCACTCTGCAGCTTCAGGAGCGTGTTTGCTTTCCCGGCGGTGGGGAAGCGGTGTTAAGTAAATGAGCGAAGATTCCTGGTTCCTCCTCCTCCTCCTACTACTACCGAAGAAGTGCGTGCGCGCTGCACACAGCCTGAACGCGTGTGTTTGTGTGTGTGCGTGCGCGCCCCCCATGTCTCAGCCACTCCTCGTTTATGCCCTCAGCAGAAGTGCCTCACTTCTCGCCTATCTTTAAATCTTTGTTTAGTCAAAGGCTCTTCACCGCCTGTGTTTACACAACGACGCTGAAACTACTGAGGGAGACACGCTGATGCTGAGGACTCAACGTCTGCACTCCAGATATGAAGAGTTTCCTTAGCTTGTGGTAAATAACTCCTGGGCATTGACAAACTTATCAAGCAGTAGTTATCTTTAGTGTGTGTGTGTGTGTGTGTGTGTGTGTGTGTGTGTGTGTGTGTGTGTGTGTGTGTGTGTGTGTGTGTGTGTGTGTGTGTAGCTTACTTTAAAGATAACATAGAGCTGAGATGAAATGATTTTTTACTTTGGTTTAATTTGATATTACTCAGCTTTTATAAGCGGGGGTCTTTTTATTATTCATTATATGTGCACACTGGATAAAGTACATAAAACATCATTAAAGAAACTTGAAATCCAAAATTTTAATGTGCATTACTCGGAGAATACCAGTATTAGAATAAATTCTCCCCAACCTCTAAATGCCTAAGAAAAGTACAGACCTTTGCCAGCTGTACTTTCCATTAATGAATTATATCATACATGATACAAGAAAATAAAAATGTCTTTCAAATAACTCCTTCATTTGTCACACATTTATTATGTGTGTAATCTATCCGTTTTTTAAACCTCAAACAATCATTCACTTAAAAATAAACAATCAAAGAAAAAGAAAAGTCATAACCCTAACATTTGCATGCAGCCATTTAGACTGCTCACACTGTATTGGGTCTAGTCATGTATCTGAAAAGTCAAAGATCATTCAAGGTTATCCAAACAGGTCATGTGGATGTGCAGTTCTAACAACACCTGCTGAATGAAATGAATCTAACATGTCTTGTCGGTCTGATTGCAGCCCTCACTTCCAGTGAGTTCCCGTGAATCTGAGGAAGCACAGTGCAGTTGTTTCATCCTCAGCTTGTCTTTTGTTTAATATGATGAGAATATTTGTGTTTGTGCCCACGTTATGTGTGTCCACCTTGTGAGCCATTGTCTCTGTGTATATTCTGTAACATGAGGACTTCTGGGTCGGAGCTGGGAGCCATGACTCAGGAGGAAACAGGTTCTCCTGAGCATGGACAACAGGATGCGCTCACTGACACCATCTCCAAACCCGCAGACATGGATACGTAAGGACTCCTGGGGGGAGATTTGTACTACTTTACATCTGGGCTAATACTGACATCACTGACCTTTCCAAATAAAAGAATGGAACAACCTTTAGGGTAATACTTTTTGTTAAAATAGAGGGGAGAGAATGGCAAGAAAGCAGAAGACATTTAGAAGAAGTGGTTCAAAAGTAACAGAGACACGTTTTTTATCCTGACTTTTTGCTTAACCAAACACATTCATAGAAACGTGCAGTTTTATATGTAAACCTCAAAGGTCATTCAGCTTGCCACATATATACACGTTTCATTAAAAAAACTGGCCTGGTTTAAAATATTTTTTCTGACACAATGTAAAATAATGGAGAACAAAAAAAAAAACCAAAAACTGAAGACCAATGTATTATTTTCCAAAATTAAAAGGGGATTTTCATCCTCACTGTGTCGTTTTTCTGTTTTAATATTATCTGTACTTTAT
This sequence comes from Rhamphochromis sp. 'chilingali', assembly GCF_963969265.1. Lineage (NCBI taxonomy): Eukaryota > Metazoa > Chordata > Actinopteri > Cichliformes > Cichlidae > Rhamphochromis > Rhamphochromis sp. 'chilingali'. The sequence continues at coordinate 34,176,670 of NC_137936.1, forward strand.
TTCCTCAGTCAGGCTGTTTTTTTCTGGGTCGTTAAATAAAGCATGAGTCTGAACCTGTTGCACTTGGCAGTTATAGAATAGGAGTGATAGTGAAAGCAATAATAAAGGAAAACATATTGGCTGTGAAGATGATTTATGAACTTTGCAAAACATACTGCAAGACTTGAAGCACTCACAGCGCATACTGGCCTACTGAGGCTTCTGTCACTGGAGAAACTGGTATCTCCGCCTTGTCTGATGAGTGATGACAGTAATGAGTCTATAGGGAAATGCTTGGTTTTTGCTAGTAAAAGACTATAGAAAATGTCACAGTAACTACTTAAATCTTGTTTTTTGAAATATTTATATTTTATGACAATGTTCAGTACTAACAAGATTTGAGATGTAGCAGTACAGAAAGTCAGGGAGGCTATTCCCTTGTTTCCGTGTCTGGGACCGACACGTGTTATCCCCAAAGTGTGTTAGAGTCGCACAAGAATGTATTTAGTAGGAGGAAGTCCCTTGTGTTAGCTAAACATTCCATATGTTAAAGCGTCAGTCTACTGCACAGTGTTTGTTTCACAAACTTTGGATATGCACATTTAAAAGAGCTTTGTAGATCTCAAAAGCATTCTACTTTCTGTGTGAAATGATAAATCATATGCTTTGACACATTTAGGTAAAATTATTGTCAGAATTAAATAAAAAAATATTAAACATTTCTGAAATGTTGATGTGTACCAGAATTCATTTTAAACATCACATCTGTACAAAGAAAAACAGAAATCTTTAACTATTAGCAACTTTTTAATTTGTCGCTTTAAATTTCAATACTCGTGAACATCTATGTTTTAAGTGCTGTGTTAATGGCCCCTAGAAACACCTTGAAGCTGACACTGTTCTCCTTGTAATCCTTTATGATGGTATCATTTCAGTGCCATGGAGTCAAGGAAAAATACCTAGATCTACATTGTGATATTACAAAGCAGAGGTACAAAACGACAATAGCTCTGGAAAGTACTGTGATGCAGACATGACGACCTAGTCTGCCAATTGTTCAAGCAAGAGGCAGGCAGGCCAACTGCTTTCTTCAACTCCAGTGTGTGGTGAAGAAATAAAAGCTGCCATTGTCTCTGTCTTCCTGTGATTCCTCAGCCAGCTGTCTTTCGATCTGCTGACATACACTTACTGTCACAGTGTGTCATCGGCATTCCTGCCACAAAGTTAGTGGAAGGCTTCTTATGAATTTTCTGGAAGTCCAAGCTGTATCATTGAGCAATAATAATAATAATAAAAAACCTGCGTTGAAATGTGAGCCTGTCAAAGAAGAGTCTCATGTGAAGTTAAACATTTTGTTGTGTGAAATATTCATGCAAATGTCACATAAGCGTTATCATTCCCATGCTGAGGGACACTGAGAAAACTCAGAAAAGGGAAAGAGGGAGAATATAAACATTAGGAAAAATGAATGTAACCTTATACTTTGCAGGGCTTAATGCCATGTGAAAGGAAGAAAAGCCCTATAACCGCTACATCTGTGTTTAAATGCCCCACATACAGCCACCAAAGCGTCAACTCTAGACTGAAAACTGACATCTACCCCATCGGATTACGTTCAACTTCACAATGATATACCACTTCCTGCTCAAATCGTCGTCAAGTGTTCTTGAATACATTACATAAAATCACCCTGCACCTTACTGTCTTTGTCAGCTAGTTGTTTTCTTTGGGTGTTTTCGCACAAAACTGCGGGCAATCTCAGAAGAGTTAGGAGGTTGTCCGCATTTGTACCTTCTCACATGTAGCACACAGCAGGAAATAGTCCACTTCAGACGTGCTTTCTCTGCAGGAAACACAGCGTTTGGTTTCGGTACGGGTGCTACCTGGGTAGGGCATGCAGGAGGTGGGACACATGACGTCCACTTCTCCCTGTGAATTTATCAGACAATTGCCATTCTTTTCTCACATGAGCTCAGTTGGTGAGCACAGATTTTGCAGTAGGGGTGGGGAGGGTAACGACTGAGTCAGTCATTTGTGTTTTCGCACGCAGCTCTGATGGGCCATGTCTAGAAAGCTTACAGGGAGAATTCTTTGAAAAGATATTGCCTCGATTTTTGCTTTAGTTTTTTAGTAGGAAATGAAGGAAGTGCTGTTTGATACATTGTCCATATTTCTCTTAATCAGAAGTAGTGTAAAATTATACACATGATTCTTAACCCTGTCATATTCACCAAAACGCTCAGTTTCTAACTTTCTTCAGTTAAGTTATAATATTCATTAAATGATTGGAATCCATCCTTTTTCTTCCACTTATCTATTTGAGAAAAATATCACACATTTAATCAAAAATATAGTAAATGTAGACCAATCAATCACAAAAACAAGGTCGAAAAAACTGAGTAAAAATACTGAAAACCTCCTCGCTACTTTTTTGGAAGCATTTTTCTCTTCTCTCTGTCTCTAATGAACAGACCCAGTATCCCTCCATTCCTCCCCACTGGGACCAGTGATGGAGCAGTCCTCCCTCCCAATGAGACAAGTTTCACCCAGGCTAGCTATGTGATGTGCGTATTATTTAACTGACCCTGGCCTCTAACCACAGGCCCTTGGGAACACACGCATGTGCAGGGCAAAGGAATGTTGTTGTTGGGTTTTGACTGGAGAGAAAAATAAAATGTTAATATTTAATCATCTAAATGTATTGGTTAAAAAATAGAAAAAGCACTGGAGGAGTGTGGTTTTCTCCTGAGGTCAGTGATCTACTTTACAGTTTTATGTAAAGTGATCTGGATTACATTTAATTATTTACTTTATATCATTACCATATATGCATTCGAGCTCCCGCCAACGTACACACACATATACACACACACACGCGCGTACTCACAGCCTTGTTGTTCTGAGCCCCTCTTCGCCCTCTTCAATGCCCCCTATGTCTCAGGAATGTGGGAATGATTGCCTTAATTTTATAAAGCGCACGGCTTCCTTTGGTTCAATTTTCACCAACACCATAAAAAAGAAGCAGTTGTAGGTCAGCAAGAACCCATCTGGTTTTGCCATTGCTGGGGCTTTAATGACCAGGTAATAAAAGTTCAATTTGACAGAAATTACAACAGATGTTTCGAGCTATAAGCCTCAGACATAGTTGGTTCCACAGCGGGATGAAACCCCATGCCTAAAGGGGCTGCCCACTCGTCTGATACACTGTACTAAATGACTAATGTTTATACAGCATGAGAAATAACATTAGAAATGCACTTGTAACAACACTGAGCGAGCAATACAGCTTTAGAGTTCAGCTTTTTTAATAGCTCAGAAAAGTTTCCTCTGTATTTTTATTTAGATAAAGAAATATAGAAGTATTAAGGTGTCATAAGAGAGAACACTTTATATTTTTAATTAAGTTGCAGGGAGTTGACTGTAACGTAAATAGCATGTATGGGAACAATGCATTCCATTTAAACAACCCTGCAATAAATACGACCTTCCTGCCTGGGAGATTACAAATCATGTGTCAGTACTTGACACATTGCAATGTTTGACTGTATTATAGTATACTGCAAGGTATTTGTGTCATTGTGTCTCAGCTTGTACAAATACCACATAGTGACCTTTTTATGACCTTTGTGTTACAAAAAGGAAAAACTAAATAAAAAATTCATCATATTGTGTTGTAAATTTGTAGATTTTGTAGATGTAGATCCTTTGTTTCATCTCCTGAATGAAGGCAAAGGGAGAAATAAAGGGTTAAAACTCAGAGTCAGAGAAGAAATCACAATTTTCTTTTTAACGGAATCTCAAAAATAATGTTTATTTTAAATTTATACCTATTTTGAGTTTGAATTGTGCAAGTTTTGGCATGATAATCAATTCTTTAATAGATTTAAAATGAGCCATTTTAAAAATAATTAAATTATTATTATGGTTATGATGATGATGATTATAATTATTATATTTCTGCATTGTTGGCAGTTGATCTTCAGCTGCAGAAGCAGGAAAGACGAATCAGTCTTTCTACACTAACTGTTATTCAGTCCTCAGAGCATTAACATTTTCTGTTGATTTACACAGCAGGTACACTAAGACTCATCCTCTGCCAACTTTTAGTTTAACAACTGAACCGTGGGAAAACTGTTTGGTTTGCTAAAGCTTTTCTCACCAAACCCAAGTACTGTAGTACACAGCATTAAACTTAAAGGAATGTCTTCAGCGGATATGTCAAATTCAACAACCTCAGGGCAGGTATTCAATTCTTGATTGCTCTATGTTTTCCCATGTGTATGAACACAACTGCTGCTGTGTCAATCTGTGTGAAAATGGCTTACGTTTTTGCTTTATGTATTACATAGCCTGTGAGTCAACACAGGGCGTGACAAGGCATGACTTCCGTCTTAATAGCCTTTACTAACAGAAAACACCTAAATAAAAAGAGTGCAACTGCCTTAAAACAAGAAACTCAAGAAACCCAAACTACAAATGTCCCTAAAACACAGCTGGTGTTCAAATAACACCTCACACAATTGACGCTTGTTCTCACTTCTGGTGATTTATAATTCCCCTATGGATGCAAATAAAGAAAAACCTCAGCCAGTGTCCAACTCTCCTATGATGGATGATATCCTAAAGGAATTCCTCAACACTACACTTCTGAGGCCTCTACCTGCACCCCAAACATAAAAAAAAAAAAAAAGTTTTCAACCTCTCCATTTCCTGTGCACACGCACAGATTTGAGAACGGATATGTTCTCACATAGAGTCACAAGTTCCCACAACTCTGAAAAACACCAGTCTTTAAGATCCAGGACCGATTTTTTTCCTTCTCCTTTTCTCCTTCCTTTGATAGGGACTAGGTGTGTTAAGAATATTGCATTTCTCTTCTGTTCAGGTGACTTGAGGAAAGAAATAGTTTCGCAACAACACAACCCATTGTCTTATCAACAGTTATGTACAGTTCCTTTTTCAGATTTTTTGAGTAGTTGGTGATGACAAAGAACTCACATTCCTGAGTGATAGGGATTCGCAGCTGAATGGATTTCTTTCAGGTAATCATTTTCTGAAGCAGGAAAAAGGAAGAACCATGTCTCAACTATACAGACATCACTGAAGTCAAAAGGTTACTATACAGCCATGTTTGGTATCAACAACAGTGATACAAGGAAAGTATTCACCTCCATGACTCTGACTTGACCTTTGTGGAGACATTACAAATGTGCTTACCATCCACGTTGGACTCACTGAGCAAAATCCCGATTTGTTTGAAGCTCCTGTTCTGTTTGCTGACATGGGGCTTTCATTTCAGCGTTAGAGACAAGTCCCCCCCCCCCCATCTCTTCCTGGAGTCTCTCTAGCTTCCTCAGCTTCCTACTGCAATCCAAAGACATGAAGTTAGTGGGGTTAGCTTAATTGGTGCTTCTAAACTGCCCACAAGTGTGAATGTGAATGAGAATGGCTATATGTCTCTCTGTTAGCCCCGTGGCAGCTGGGATAGCCTCCACATCTATCTAGCCTCAGAGATGAGACAAATGTAACTTATAGATGCAGGTCAGGAACTTAACTTGTAGATGAGCTTATATCTAAGAACAAATCCAAATAAAGTTTTGAATGGACAGCACTGAAGCAATTATTGTTAATTCTGATAGGAACATAACATAGCCAAATATAAAGAATCAAGAATGGTTGTGGGGACATTTCACTCACTGTCCCTACAGGGACCATTGGAACATTGTATAAATTGTTTAATTTTTTGGGCATTTCAAGACACATATCAGAGCTAGACTGAAGCATGTGGTACTCTGGCACCAGTTATCCAGAGGAAGGATAAGGTAAAAAACAAACAAACTTCACTGACATTGTTATGTGAGTAAATATTCAGGAATTTCAGTGCATCCTGCAAAGTCCTTGCATGTTAATATCCTGAAAGATTGATCTCACACATATTCAGTTTCCTTTTCTATTCTTCTCAAAATTGCGTCTAAATACGTTTACCCTGTGGCATCTGAGCATAACACAGGATGACTTTGTAATCTGAGCTCATCTTGCTCATTATTAAATCGTAAGCGAAGATAAAATATTGCCAAATACAATTGCATAGTATTTGCTTTAAAAATGCTTTGGCCACTGTTTCAAACAGTACCCACTGCTTTCCGTTCACTGCTGTTGTGGTAACACAACAGAACAAAGCAATCAGCAGAGGGGATTTCCCTGCTTAACAGTCAGCCAATAATACAGCTCTCATGACAAACAACACATGAACAGAGCATCGGTATTTACTTATAATAGAAATAACCATCCGACGTTAAAAAGTATGAATTATGTCTTCCATTTATTTTTGTTGCTCCTAAAAGTAAGTGGTCTTTTTGAAGTTCATGATCAATTGTCCACAGAACTAAAACAAACATTTTTGTTTGTTTGGTTATGTTAATTCAATAAGTGATTATACATGACCTGCATTGGACTGAATGATGTCATTGCGTCAGTGTTGGGCTGAATTCCCATGGCTGGAAGGCTAAGGGAAGGAAGTCTTCATTACATGACCTGTGTGCGCATGTCTGCGTGATTTCGGCTTCAGTGAGCAAAATGTTTTATCACTGTCAGCAAAAACAAAGTGGGTTATGAGGGATAAAGAATAATGATGTTGGGGCAAAGTGCAAAATAAAGAGTTAAGGAGTGAACGCTGGAATAAAGACATTTCTCCACATGGACAATAAATTTTGAGACATATTACGTCCTCCAAGAAAGAACTAAAGAAAAATAAAATATATTAAAAATTCACAACAGTGAGGTGCAAACAAAAAGAGAACATGATTAAAAACCATGACAAACCATGAGAATACCAAGTAAACATGTTGAAAATTATTAGGACTGTGGATATAGAACAGCATTACTATGCATGGGTTATGCATGGCGAAAGCAGAAAGGTTTTAGGCACCTATAAACCACCACACTTATGTTTTAAAAACACCCATATAACTATAGCGAATTCTTGAGGTGGAGGTTGATACATTTTCTTGCCCACCTCTAAAATTCTGTGAAATTAATTTGCTTTCACCTTCCTTTGACTTAATAAGTATAACAGTATATCTGTTTGAAAACTATATAAAAACGAGAGATATTGTACAGAATTGAGGTTTACTTTTATAACCTCTTGATTTCATTTGTCCCAAAGCGGTGGGATACTCATGAGTAACACTGTCTTTAAAGTGATTATTGATATAACATGGAAATGGTACAAATTGCTCCACCAGTTTACCCGTCTGCTTGAAAAGTGTAAATATTGATTTATTACAAATGAATGTGGGAAGGGGGACCTACCCGCGGCCTTTGACCTTTCATTCCTTCCACCAAAAATGTACACAAAGCCATATAATTGATCACTGCAAATCAATAATTTGAAAAGTGATAGCTAGACACACAGCTAATGGATAGATACAGAGATTTTAAGAGCTTATTGGTGTGTTTAAAGCTGCACTAGTTTTCTTTTTGGTTTACAGGACAAAATCAATCTTTTTTTTTCATTTTGAATAACATTTTGCACTAATCCGCGTTCCTAAAAACAAACATTCAAGCAAAACAATCAAATCAACAAAAAACCCAACACATATTTACAATGTTATGTGTCATGCATTTCTACATACATGTATTATTGTTTTCTTACCAAATCTTGATGAAACAGGCTCTTCAACCCTGAAGTGACTTGCATTTTATACCTGTTTGACCTTTTCACCCTCATGAATAAATGAAGGGTTCTCACTGAACGAAGAAATTATGTGGGAGAAAATTGCAATGAGAAGAAGAGATACTTGTTTTACTTCAGGATTGAAACTCCCTCAGGCTCGTTTTTTTTTTTTCTTCCCTCGTCTCTTTGTAGAAGAGAAATAGAAAGGAGGGGTGAGAGAAGGAGGCCACAGGTGACCTTTTTGGATTATCAACTCAATGCCTGGGGTGAATGAGAGAGAAAGGAGGAGAGGGAGTGAAGGAGAAGAGAGGTGGGGATCGGCTGGGGGAAAGGTAAAGGTGTGAAAAAAGGAGTGATGTTTTCATTTCCTTTCGTCTCTGCTTGGTGGCTCCAGGCAGTGGATTTTCACCTCACCTTGTTGCACATTGTCTTGTCACTGCAAAGTGTGTGAAAACTCCGCCCACAACGAGCTGAAGGCCGAGGGAAAGAGAGCAAGGAAGTCTAAGTTAACACACTGTAAGGCAAACAAAATCCTGCTCGGCGACCAATAAATAAGTAAAGAACATACAAGGACCAACTGCTATCCAGTTACTTCAGGTTGTAGAGAGATAAGTCATCATGCATAATAGGAAAGAACTGTGTGATTAGTTTATGAAAGATTAAAAAAAAGAGCTTTTATAAAGATCCATATACAGAAAACGTAAAAGAAGAGAGGAATTCCAGGATAAAACACATTCTAACAAAAATTAATATGGTCAATGTTTCAAAACCAGCTGAACTGATACAGTGAAGACTTGCTTTGTAAATATTTTAATCACTTAAAAGCAACTTTTTAAAGATATGCTCATGGCTATACTCAAATGAATTGTATATTTTTATCTGTGTATACTCTGAATATCATGATAGTATATGTATATGCAGCATGGATGTGTGTGTGTTGTTTGTATATGCCTGTCTCCTGCAATCTATTTTTATTATTTAGTGATTCAGTGAACTTCTTTTAATTAAATTGCGTAAACACATTAAATATGAATAGAACATGTAATTCAACCATTAATTTGACAATTTATTAACAATTAACTTCACAGCTGGTCTTAACTACTGCTCAGCATTTAATCTGCCATCTTGTATCTTCACGTGGACCACATGCCATTAACAACCTCCTTTCCAGTCCAAAGTCTGTGCAGATGTTATTCATGGTCTGTTTGATGAGTGATCTTCAGGTTCACATTAAACAATTTAACCCCTAAATCATTTGGTCTAATAAACATTTGCTTTTTGACTATTAATTTATAAATTGCTCTCATGGTTGTGATGACAATAGACATAACTGAGATGTCTTTGTTTTATAAAACCCGATACATTCTGTAAACACTTAAATATGAGGATGTAACAAATGTTTTATAGCTATGAACCAAACACTGGTAAAGCGGCAGTTTGTCATCATGTCACTTCAAAGCTCTAGTCCACTGTGTCATTTTGTCATTTTGCAACCACATGAAAAACAAAACCGCACTACTTGGTAAGATAATTCAGCGTACAAGGACACCAGCCATAATTTAGCTTCAGTTGCAAAAAGTCTTTGTATTTTCTTGAATGTCTATCCACTATGAGGTTAGGAAAATTGAGGAATTTTCTTCTATAGTTTTTTTTTTTTCATTTTGCTTTGTTTGGTTTTTTGTTTTTTGGTAAAATTGTTTGAATAATTTTATTCTAGGAAATTCTTGCACAAAACAAATCAGCAAACATTCCCCAGTGGATGTCAAACTGCTGCAACCTACTGCTTCTCTCCCCTTTCCATTGCCTTCAGCTATTTTTACTTTTTAACAGCATTCCCATGTGATTATTATTCTTTTTCTCATTGATCATTGACAGAAAATGCTTTATTGGATCCATCTATGCCCTATAGTCTATGCTGTGAATCCAATGACTCCTGAGGCCAACGTGTTTATGGTCGTGTCTGTGAGCAGTCGACAGGCACTGGAACGCTGCACACAACCACACCTAATTAGAACAAGACTGTTTGACTTACTGCATTACCCTGTTATTACTCAGACTGGGTACAGAAGGACACAGGGCCTGATTTTAATAACTCTGCAGACAATTGAGGGAAATTTTCAAGCAGCCACCAAGGCAGGCAAGTATTTACACACATGATTGCTGGACTTTGCTTCTCATTGCTGCTGCTGGACTAGTTGAGGCCCAAGAACATGAAGGAATCAGCATGATGGATACATGTATGAACAGTTCAAATTCTCTTATGTTAACACAATGACTGTTTTCATGATCATGTACTAATCTAAATGGAAGGTATCAATTATTAATCATCCCCAGAGATCCTCTAAAATCTCAACTAACTTATCAATAATTCACACATCTGACCATCTTAACGAATTCGCTGCTGGTTTAATTACGGTATATCCCAACTAATGAGGCTTTTAAAGGACAGATTTCTCTCTATTACGGTAATCACTTTATTGATAAACCACCAGGACAGAAAGAAAGTCAACTGTCCTGGGAGTATAATTGATGGATGCTGAGTGTTTTTCTTAACATGGTGACAGATCATCCATTCTACCATCCCCCTTTTCTGGCTTTACCAAGTCTAGTCTTACTGCCATTAGACTGTGGTGATGGAGAAGAAAAGCATGACTCAGTAGTAAGGTTTAACAGCAACACATCCTTGCCATAAAAAGACAAATACTCACAGTTTTGGGAAAGGGTTTGTAACTTGTTGTTTTTTTAAATCTAAATTAAGCGGTATACGTTTCATTTTTGTTAGCTGACTGCTGAACTTTACTTTATAATAAATCTCAAACACATAAGCAAACTCACTTTGCATCAAAACTGTCACTGAGTCGTGCTGCTTCAAGTTAACCTTTGTTGTTTCTCTTATCCAGAGCAGAGTTTCCTCCTCTGTTTTCACTATGTTGATATACCGCTGGTCACAGTGAATACTAATCGCTACATCATTCTAGACTGAGATTCTGGTGAAATTGCATAGAGATTATGTCAAGTCTGAACAGTTTTTAGAGCAATGTAAGCGCAGTGAATCAGCTGACATTAACAATGACTTGCTGGGCCCACTTACAAAGCATTGGCGAATATGTGCTTGTTTCATGCTAGAGGGTTGTGATAATAGGACTTTGGGGATCCATAAAAACTGACGGCTGCAGGAGTTTCTGCATGTCTCAAAGCGTGAATCATGTTTTCTGCTTCTGGGCGCAGCTTGAGGTCCTCTGTATGTGTTAAATTTGTGAGAATTTTTTTTTTTGCTTGTCTTTTTCTTCATCATAGTCTTTAGATTTTACAGACAAACATTGTATCATACATTGTTTTTATTGATTTTGTGACAGCTGGCAATCGAATAGAACTATTTTGGTTTAGTCTTTAGCCTTTGTATCTGCGACAAACAAATACGATTTCATTATAGTAGTGACACCAGCATGTGATCACCAGGTGAAATGCATAATCAATTATTTAAATTCTTTAAGCAAAACCAAAACAAATGGTGTATGTAGAAAGAATGACAGCTTTTGGTACATTAACAAGTTCTGTTTCAGTGTGTCTAACCCCAATCATGTTTTAGAGAATATTAAAAGGACTTTTGGAAAGAAAAGGATAAACAAGATTATCTTGATTGATTATCTTTTACCTTCTGATTGCCAAGACATTGGAGAACATATTTCAAAAGAAGTTCCATAAATTAAAAAAAACAAAAAAACCCAAACATGAACTGCAATGAAGAGTCTGTTTGCAACCCAAGTTGAACTTGTCCCTGTGTCCAATTTAAGTCTAAACACCAAAAATAGAAAGCTGTCCTTTGAGCCATCTTTTACACAGACGAACTGTCCATATGTTGAACTGCACTAAGGAATGCCTCTCTGCTCTTTCTAAGCTTGGCACCTAATATCCAAATTGAAACTCTAAACAGCTGCTGCTTTACTTTCTCTCTGCGATGTAGCTGGGAAACCTGATCTGTGCTATTGATCAGACTTCCATGTTGTTAGCTAGAAGCCTGATGTCTCCACATTCACTTTATGACCCTCTCTTAAAAGAAGTGGGGGTGTGATTAATGATAGATAAAAATATATCCCATAAATCTTCCCAGTAGAATTTCATCAGCTGGATATAGAGGAAGTATGTCTATTTTGAATATTGTTCATTACCGCTAATTCTTTCCTGTGGTGCTTTTTTATTATTATAATTTCAAAGTCTACATAGGGTTTACATTCCTGAGATCATTTTTGTTTTCTTATTGTCACCTTGAATGTTCAAACACACTGGAGTGCCCTGCTTCAGACAAACCAGGCAAATTTGGATTTATTATTTCATGCTTTAATGATTATCTGGCTTGTTGTACTCGACATAATATGGCTAGTCTGTCACTTCAGCCTCAAGACATGGCAGTTCAGCTTGGCTTAATCCTGGATAGGGGAAAGGGAGAAAAAAAGAGAAGCCAGACTAGTGAATAGATAGGCATAGTCTGGGGGGATGCTGAAGAAAAATATCTGAACGGCATTTTGCAAAAGCACCTCTTAAGTTAAGAAAACATGGGAGTTGAGGAGAAACAGCTGTGTGCACTGAAGCCTGGCATCCTGAGGACAAAAACACAGGCAGTTCATAATAAAAATAATAAGCCTGCTGAGTTCTTAATAAAAGGCCCGAGATGAGACAATACAGTCAAATGAGGGGCACTCCACGTATCTCAGGTTGCCCTTGTCACTACAAGAGACCAGTCTTACCACCACAGAAAAAGAAAGAAGGGGTTTGGCAGTGACAATGGGATGTTGTTGGCTTCATCGTTTGGTTCCATACACCAGCTTTGCCACAGAGAAATTGGCAGAACAATCCAGTCTTGCTCCATGGTGCCACACGTGGCTATGGACGGTACCATGTTAATGTTGGATCAGAGCCACTGGTTGGGTTCAGAGTCTGGAGTGAATACTCCAGTGTTTATGTGTGGATATACTGTATTTGTGCCTGTATGTGTGGTTTGGGTTCAGAGCTTAATGTGGAATGCTAGGGAAAGCCCAAACCACCCAGTTTTTCATCTTGTCCTTCTCTTACCTCACTCTTTTCTGTCATCTGTCTCTTTCTCCTCCTTCGCTCTTTCTGCCATCTGGCCTCGGTGAACAGACCTCTGACAGAAGTGCTCAGACAGCTCAGTCATAATGGTCTGGGTGGCATTAATGGGGCTCATTTTATTTCACCAAATCTTACTGCAAAAACTTCACCGACAGCTTCGCCAGTAAATCAGAGGTAGACAATAAATCATTTACAATTGCTTCTTCATTAAAAAATTTTTAAGAGAAGAGGACAAAAGAACTGATATTATACAGACACTTCACACTGAACTATGAACTAAATGTTCAGGAAATAATAGGATGGTGATAATATTCAGGAATTCTTTGATTTATCTTCAGAGGTGGGACCAAGTCATTGTTTTGCAAGTCTCAAGTAAGTCTCAAGTCTTTATCCTCAAGTCTCAAGTCAAGTCTCAAGTAATGTCAGGCAAGTCAGAGTCGAGTCTCAAGTCACTGGTGTAAAAGTCCGAGTCAAGTCACAAGTCTGAAATTTTGAATTTCAAGTCCTTTCGAGTCTTTAAAAAAAAAAACGAAAAAAAGCATGTTGCAGTTATATGCTAAATGTAAATATTAGACCATGTAATTTTTAAATCTGTGTTTTTCTCAACACATGACAAAATAGTGAACTTAGAAAATATACACAAATTGTGAAATTGCACCTCTTTAAAATGCAGCTCAATTAAACCTAGCTCCAAGAATAATTTTCACCGACAGTTCTGAGATAAGCTGCATGTCATTCTTGGATGCGGTTGTAGGACCAGCTTTAAAATCGCATGACAAAAATATCATACACATTAAAAAAAACTGCATCACCAACGTAGCCTGGACAACATTTGCTAGTTAGATGAAGTCAGCTATCTCATCGTAGCATATTTATATGCATATTTATAATTATACGCTTCTTGGAGTGAGTGCATACACTCATGAAGTTTAGTAACTTCAGGTCACTGCAACAAGCCCAGGTACAGTTTACCGACGGATGGGTACAGGACCTTGAAATGCACCGTGTAGAACGAAAGACCATCGTACGTATCATAAGTTTACCAGTCTCACAAATCGTCGTCATAAATACACATTCGTTAACCGTTTATTAATATAACCTTTGAGCTCAACGGTAATTAATTAGCAGTGGAAATAATTTCTGGTAGCATCACAGAAATGCAGCAGTGACAATAATATTGTATGTTGTAATCGCACTGGACAATTAGTGATACAAAACAACTGTTTTACCCTGTGAATAAAAGTATATGTTTTTGTCAATGTACCATAATAACAGAAGCGAAACGCAATATTGTGTCAGGACAATTCACTATTTATGCACAATAAACAAAGGAGCATAGCGCGACAATTTCTGTTCAGCGCCAGACTTGCTTGTAACCTATATCACCAATTATGTTATGGAAATGACGCATTAACTACAACAGAAGACTTGCCTTTGTGTAAATGCTTGGAGCAGACTAACCTGTGAGCTGGAGTGTTCTGGGACGTTATATTTGGTCTTTGAATGGCTGCAATCCAGGCCATCCGTCGCGTCTTTGTTACTTCGGAAACATGGCTTGAACAATTTCTCTTCAACGACGTAATCCGATAACAACCGATCTCTTTACCCGTCGGCTTCCCGTGGCTGTCATGCGACCGGCTATTGCAGTTAATAATACAACAGCTTCTTGACATTTTTGTGTTTCTTTTTATCGCTGTGTGACTGATTTCAATTGAAAGGCTGTGTGCGCTAGTACCTCTTGCCACGAGTTCCCAGAATCCTTTGCGGTTTTACCCCTGAATGACGTCACATTTTCAATCTCTATATAATATGCATGTTAAATTTTACATTTGGGGTAAAATATCAAGTCTTTTCAAGTAAACCGGTTCAAGTCCAATTCAAGTCCCAAGTCATTGGTGTAAAAGTCCAAGTCAAGTCACAAGTCTTAGAACATTTTTTCAAGTCAAGTCTAAAGTCATAAAATTAATGACTCGAGTCTGACTCGAGTCCAAGTCATGTGACTCGAGTCCACACCTCTGTTTATCTTTCATGCCCCCTTGTTTTTAGTCCTTGCATGTCCCATGAGAAGCAATGCTGGGCTCCATATAAGTACTGATTTATGGGAACCCAGGGAGCAGAAAGAAATGGGACAAGCATATTAAAGCATAAATCTTCATCCTCACAAATAACTTTGCTATCATAAAACAGCAACCAACCTTTGGTAGAGGAAGGGAAATCTGTAAAGATGGTAGAAAAATGAGCACTGTGAGAAAAATTGTAAGGACCAAAGACCAAGTATGACCAGTAAGCGAATACTCCTTTGATTAGTCATGCCCTCCATAGTCTTTCAAATTAACCCACGTGCCCTCCATGCCTCTTATCTATGAGAGCTCTATAATGTTTTTTGTTTCTGTTTAGTTTTTTTTTTCTTTAAAAAAAAATCTGAATGAATGTTAGCTCCCAACAGTGTCAGAAGTAGAGTAACATGATAAGATGGGTCAAGCTCTGAAGCCAATGTCACAACAGTGGACTTGTGCTAGCTCAAACTATTTCTTTGGGATGTGAGCTGCTGTGGAGACAGTAACCAGAGCTGGTTAATGTTATTAAATATAATTAATGTTTTTAAGGTTGGGGAAACCTGCAATCAGCTGAGACTGAGGAAGTCATTTGGATGATTCATGAAATGTTTCTTCCACTGAAAATGTTACATCCAGATGGACAGAATCAACTTTTTGGGATTTGCTTACCTGGATGATACGGCATGCATCAAGACATGTTACTGTAATGTGTATAAAAAAGTAATGACTATATATATATATATATATATATATATATATATATATATATATATATATATATATATATATATATATATATATATATATATATATATTTCCTATTCACCTATATGTTGTCTATTTAAAAAATGGCAGTAAAAAACTCTATATGGGCATTATCCCTTTGACCTTCTGATCAATCTATTGATCTAGAAAGATAGGTCAAAGGTAAAATGTAACGTGATATTTTAAATCCTTATATGGTAATTTCTATATGTTGACAATAGAAACCACACTTTTAAGTATCACAGTTTCTAAGTTATGCATATTTTTTGTCAATTTTCCAACACTAAATCATTAAGTTGACCTTGAAGACCTTGGTAGGGGCAAATTATAATGGACTGCTGACATGACCCCGCTCTACGATCTACATGGTTACTTGCTAGCTATTTAAGCATTAATTCCAAATTGTGTCACTCGCCATTTAAAGGGGAAAATTCAGGCTGTCATAAATTTACTGAAATATGTTTCTACAGTTTCACAAAGGGGAAAAAACCCTCAAAGGATGAGAGTACAAGTGTGTAAAATAGCAGCAATATAAATCCTTTTTTTCATTCATTTGTTTCCATGAATTGAAATGACAGTAGAGATCTACCCACTAAATGGAAAACATGTCAGACAAATACCGGCTACAAATCAGTGGTATAAAGTAAAGGGAGTTGCATCCAACATATGATGATAAGAGGATATAGGTACTATATACTCTTAAGGGCACTTGTGTAACTACAATCTGTAACCAAAACTAACCAAGCCTCAGGCTTTCTGGTGTGAACAGGTGCTTATTACCCACTGAGCAACCTAAAATGAAGTTAGTAACATATTCTTTGGAATTAAAACCATGACTACTTCAGTAATTAGTTAGTAAGTAACTTATTTAGACGTGCTAAGGAATGCGACAACTTTGAATTTGAACCAGCTAAAAATAAACTCAGAACAAACCACCTGCTTTCAAATGCTTCACATCCAAAGCACTGTGTTTACTACAGCCTCACGCACACCCATTTTGCACTGGATCAAAGCTTCAAAGACCTGCTCTGGGAAGTTTCTGTTAAACAGTAAACTTTGTGTGATTTAATAAATAATATGTGTCTTAACTACAGAAATCCTTTCCAGCATTTGTTGTATATCAAAATCTTTAACCAAGAATTTTTCCCATGAACGAGGAGCAGCATGGCATGTAACACTTATTTCTCAGCGAGCCCAATGTGCTGTGATAATGTGACGTTGTTTTAGGGTAGAAAAAATATTTCCTCCTGTGCTTGCCTGATAGTCTGACCACAACGTGTGACAATGTTTGGAGAACTTAGACTAGAAACCTTACTTTCCGTTCTTTTCCTCCTCCTTCATCTCCTTTTCTTCTTACACACGCATTGTTCATGTGTTGCTGATTACCCCCGAGTCCAGGTCTCAGCCCAGAGCTTCCACTGTTTCGATTCATATGGTTTAAAGAACTATGGAAATCCCCCATCCAACCCCTACCTTAAAGCACCCGGCGTAACCGTACATTGACAAACATGGCGTTTGTGGTTCGTGTATACAAGCGGATATCCTCTCTGACATATGAACACATTCAGATGTACTGTATGCAAAGTAAATGCGTATATACACACACGAGCACATGCACACGACACCCCTTGTCTTTCTTTTCTTAGGTTCTTTTGATTGACAGTGCCTGCTCCTGCAAGGGATTATAGTCGAAAATAGGGGTGTGGGTCCTGGGGAGGGGTGATGGGAGTTTGAGGCCAGGGTGAGGGAGAGTGAGAAAGAGGACTGAGGATTAGACCCACTGAGCTTCATTAACCTGAATGTTTACACAAGCTGATCTCTTGCAATGAGACCCTTTTCCTTCCCACAAGTGTCCCCTTCAAGAATCTGCTGCCCCTTCCTCCATCCTCTCAAACCCATTGAAGCAATGAAGCCAGCAAGTCAGGCATGAAGTCCGTGCTGATAAGACCCAGGACAGGATGGTGTGAAGGAGTTGTTTTTTCTTCTTCTTCCATATTAAAAATAAATCAAGTAGTGGTTTACCAATATGTTTATGCAGGCGTGAGGATTATAATAATTAAAATTAAACTTTAAAAACAAAGCTTTACAGAAAAGGTTTTGTTCTTGTTTTTTTAACGGTTTTGGATGTTGTGTTTTGCAAGGATTAAGAAATCTGGAGAATACAGAGACTTAAGTTGAGGAAGCCATTTGATTGTAAATTGAATGGCCTCTGTCAATCAAAATATATGTGCAACATACATTTTTACTTAATAATAATTTTTAAAAAGCTGTTTGTAAAAAGTTGTTTTGGCAAACATCTGTTTGGTTGTCATCCTTAAAGCAAAGGACCAACTGAGGTAATTTCAGATTTTGTTGGATTCCATCTGTGATTTGCATAATGAATGACTTGGAGGAGTTTATCTAAGACCAGAACATTTGGCAACATTTGACAGAGCAGTTTCTGAGCAACAGTTCCTTACCAGAATACACGAAATCACAGCTAATTATATGAGGCAGTACAACACAATGCGATGCAAAAGCAGAAAGAGGCTAAAGAGCCACTAAATTAGTGCCAATCACATGGCAGACTTCAAACACAGAGACTTGTGCTTTTGTTGCATCTCTCCAAGGGCCCATTGAGCTGTCCAGAGCTGTGCCTGAGCTTTAAGAACAACACTGGGGGCTATTTGCCTCTCAGATTAAAGAGGGTGAGTTTGCAAGAGAGCTGAAAGCAGTGGTAGTAGGAAGACATGCTCTGGAGGTTTCCCCCTAAAGAGCAGTTAGCAGAACAGAACTGCCGATTCTGTTTAGCATCTTTGGGGAAGGGTGTTTTCTCTCAGCACTGAGGTGGAAAAGTAAATTAGCGTTCATTCTGGGCTTGGCTCCCGCCCCGACTAACTGAGAATGGTGTGTTGACAGCCACGAGATTGCTCTCTTCAAAGAGCTGAAACTTAAGGGACATGGCTCACGCTTAAGTAAATAGAAAGAAATCTGGAACTCTTACTTAGACAGGCAGGCTGTGGCATGTATTTCAAAATCGCCATGACATTAAATGCCCCAGCAGATCTACTGGAAGGTATTCGGCAAGAGGCAATTCTTTGGCGACATCTTCCATGTGGGTCTAATTTTTCGCCTTGAGTGATTGTGAATGCTGTGGAGGTTCACTGTAGGTCTGTGCTTGCTTGACAAGATGCTGATTCTCAGGACAGAAAAAGGGAAATGGAGGGAAGTAGGAGGAAAACTTGAGACAGAGAGAGAAAAAGACAGATAGCCTAAGAGTGCCAAATCATGACTGCTGAGGAAAAGAGGTCTACACAATCTCTGACAGGAAAGGGAATGCGGAGGGAAGAGAAGGGGAATGAGAGATTGGAGAAAGGGGTGCTGCGAGGAAAAGAGAGAAATAGTTTTTGAGGAGACATCTGGCTTTGATTAAGAGGGGCAGTGTGGACAAGCCAGGCTTTGCTGCTTGTTTTGACTGGGCTTTTCAGGGGAAGTTGATGTTGTTTGTTTTTGAATAGCAAGTGGCTTGTTAATTGATGAGTACAAGCCATGGAGACAATCACCCGGGCGAGATTAGACATTATTGAAGTTAGGGTGTTTACCTATTTGTGTATTTATGTGAAGTTTGCATGTACAAGTATAGTACGAATTTGTGGGAATAGTATGGCTGTGTGGGAGGTTGTAATATATACAGAAAATAAATTTCCCCAGGAATGCCAAACTTTTCTCCAGTGTTGCCTGTTTCATGCTTTGATGTGCATGAGATATATTTGCTAAAGCTTCTTTTCCCAGTCTGTTTGAGGCACAAAAAACTGAAGGAATTCATGGTTTTGATGCTGAAATAGATGTCACAACAGAAGACTAGCAATTTAAAAAAGGAGAATAAAATAAACACATGAAAAAACAAAAGCCAAATTTGAAAAGACAGGATTAGAACACATGTGACAAGATGTTGTTGTAAAACGTCGGCTTTTGTGGAGAGAGACGGTAAAGATGTGTGGTATTGGCTGCATCAGTGCGCGATGATTGCTTCAATCTTAAGATGAGAACAAAACATTTTAAACACCTATGCAGCAAAAGTGGGATTCAGAATTCTTCGCTGTCACTTTTTTGCAGACATATTGAGTGTGAGAGGAACCTCATGGCACAGCGTCCTGCACCACTGAATATGAATAAACCATCAAGTGCAGAGACTCAAGCCAAGCCAAACTCAGCGCGCAGGCATCACAGCAGAACAGAACAGGAGGCCCTGGAGCTCTTACTGGCAAGCACAACCGAGCTCCACAGCCCCGCTCCCTCCCTCCCTAAAAACTCCCGTTCCTGAAGTCAATTGCCCATCAAAAGAAAGATAATGGCTTAAAGAATTTTTTCTTTTGCCTCTGATTTTTAGTGATTGTTAAGATGACATGCATTGCCTGCAAAAAAAAGACACTGCAGGCCAGAATGAATCCAAGAGAATACTAGTGAGTCTAGTGGGATTTTGAAGAGAAACTGGAGACCTGGAGTAGGCTGCTTGTTTTCAGAGGGCTTTGGGGTCGTGACAATGATTGGAAGTGATGTCTGTTTGGTAGTTGCTGCTTCTGCTTCAAGGATAGCTGTATAAAAGTCAGAGGCAGTTGGACCTTGGCACGGTTAGACAAAGTACAACCAAGAGGTGTGTGAAGGAATCAGAAATGAAAGTGATTAGGGGTAACATTTATTAGCCAGTGCCATCCTAAGGACAACAATGTAAGCCTTCCTTCTGAACGGGTCCTATTGCAAAATTTGTGTGGAGAAAAAAACACCTTCAAATTCTGCGTGTCACTAAGTGTCAGTATCTCAAATTCACTGCAAAGACTGGGAATGAATATGAGAAGGTTCAAAACTTAGTGTACTAGTGTGGCACTTTTTACAGGGTTATATTATGAAAATATAAATAATTACGACCATATGCGCCAAATAATTGCTACTTTACATCTTTT
The DNA here is from genome assembly GCF_963969265.1 of Rhamphochromis sp. 'chilingali'. Classification (NCBI taxonomy): domain Eukaryota; kingdom Metazoa; phylum Chordata; class Actinopteri; order Cichliformes; family Cichlidae; genus Rhamphochromis; species Rhamphochromis sp. 'chilingali'. Next base: position 34,197,174 of record NC_137936.1, read on the forward strand.
GTATTGAATGTCTCAAATAATGTAGAAAAGAGCTAATTCATTAAATATGAGAGTGTGATGGTGTTTTAAATCAGAGGTACCTATTTTTAAGTTTTTCCTTTTACTGTATATGACAAAAATGAGCACATTCCTGTGCACTTTTTAAATGACATATTTGTGTGTTTATGTGTTTCTATTTGACACTAACTATTAGGATTAAATGAATCATGTTATTTTAAAAAGTATGATCATTATTATAACTTACTATTTGTAATTTACACCCTCTTATTGCAACCTTAACACCTCACCAAGCCTCCTCTGTATTGTGTTTATTTGGCTTGGAGGTCTTGAACCTCTGTCCACCACACCTTAGCAGCAGCGGTGTGATGCAAGGATCAGTGAAACATTATCCAAAGCAGGGGAAACCAGCTGGGAAGTGGAGAACAGCAGCGATGGGAGGATGTTCTCCCTGCTTACCAAACAGAAACTCAAGAGGATTTGTTCCAGGAGTGAGGAGGAAGGTGTCATAGAAGGTATCAGTGTCCTGATGCTTTTCCCATGTCTTCAGGGCTTTGTTGTGTTTACGGTTTGTATGGCCACACAGGAATGAATATTTGTGTTATTGTGTTATAGAGAAAGCACACATATGTCAGTAAGATCACCAACCGTAAACCATGTTTCTGTCAAAAAGATATTTTTTTAAATCTTTCTTGGCCCTAATTGAACATTTCACACTGCTCACTATAACCAGCAAAAAAGTGAGCTAGTTTTTATTTTTACTGTCTGACCACTAATTTTGATGTTTACCCAAGCTGGTTGGAGAGGAAGTACAGAAGAATGAAATCAGTGTTGTTATGTCTGATGACTGGGAGGTCTAAAAATTTCAATTTCCTATGGTAGTTATGAGGTGGCGTAGGTTCCACTATTGCACCTTGGAATCCAACTACTCCACCCGGTTGAGGTGAATAAAGATGGAGTTTGCTGGATCTAAAATGACAACCTAACTTTCAGTACCCTAGTAGAGGCACACAGGGCCTATCAAGGGTAAATACAGGTAATTATAACAGTATGAGTCAATGTGTAATTAATGTTTGTGTAACAAAACGTCTGTTAGTACAACTTGAAATGAAGCCACCTAACATTTTAATCACAGCTGCTTCCTTTGCTGTTTCTGTCAGATAGTTTTAATCATTTTTGAATGATGTGACTTATTCACATAATCAGACAACCTGTACTGGAGTTCTACCAAAAGACATCTGCAGGTGAGACCTGTGTGCTCCTGACATTACCTCATCAAACCATCACTCAGACAGAAGCACTGCCCTGTGGGGAACATTTGCCAATAGGCATGCAGGTGAACCCTTGAATCAACTTTAATTAGGCTGCTAAGTAAAATGCATGTTTGAAAGGTGTGGGAAAGTGAGGCTGGTGCCTGTGAACTTTATAGACCACCGACAGAATGAGCTGTTTATGCCTTTATGAAAAGAACCACAAAACAAAATATCAGTAAACTGTGATCCTTGTCTTGTGCAGAGTAAAAGAAATCCTCGACGTACTGCTATAAAGGCTTACTGACTACTATTATACAGCTGTATCCATATTAACCTTTAAAAAAGTGTGAAAGAATACAGTTTAATTCGACAGCTCGTTGTAGCATATTAATCAAACAAGGTGCTCTTTCTGGTGCTAATGTAAGAAATCTCTATATTAGCGCTCCTTTAAAACAACATTTCAGCACTTAAATTACTTTTAGCCTTACCCAGGGTCCTGACAGTGAAGCACCTACCCAGCACAGGAGCCCCATCTCTTAGGCTCTCGCTGTGGATACTTCTCTCAACTCAACACTGCAAATTTATTGACAGCTTTTAAAAAATATTTACTGCTCCACTTCCTCTCCCTGTGGGCACCTAGCCTGTAATCTTCCAACTCGTTTATTAGATCATTTGTCAGAGCCTTGAACCTTTCTCTCCCCTCCCACACACATTTCTTTTTTGTCATCATCTTCTCTTGACTCTTTCTTTAAGGAGTGTGTATCACCTATAAAGGTCTACATATGAGAGAGAGAGAGGGAAAGCGAGAGAGACAATTAGGTGAGACAGAATGGGCCTTGGAGATTAACTCCTTCCGTGCCCCTCTTTTCCTTTTTAAAACAGAATTTACAGCTGATTAGCCTCCACTATAAAGACAGGCCCCAGCTCACAGAAGGAACACTGCAAAACATTTATGCAAGGCCAGACGCAAAGACCCTTATTAAAAACACGTGTTCTTCCAAAGACCCCTCAGAGAGACATCTAGAAAAGGGCTGAATAAAATCTCTGCAGAGGGCTCGCTCATCTCGTTTTCAGCACATTGTTGAAGGAAATGTCTGAAATAAGACTCATGAATATTTAAAAAAAAAAATACATAAATAATAAGTACCTTAAAAATGCAAAAGTTCAAAGTAAGTGTAAGACAAACAGAGGAATGAGCTCTTTACAAAGAAACAAAACACACTTGCAAGATCCTCTTAAGCATGAATTAACAAAATATATGCTTTATCATGACGATTATCCATATATTTAAGCATTAAATGTGTATGTTTCCTGGCCAACGGCTTCTTTTACATCATCTTAATAATCTAAGCTAACTGGTTTCTAGGTGTAGCCATATTTATTTGGCCTACTAACTGCACAAGGGGACTAGTCTACAATTCCTACCATCTAACTCTTTGAAAGAAAGTAACCAAACTGTCAAACTACTTCTTTAAAGACCAACAAATCTATATATTTAAAACCACAAAATCTGGTTAATCAACTGAAATAATAACTGCTCTCCAAATGGATTTTTGCTCAGTGTCCAAACTTAGCACTGAGCTCACTGTACCACAGCAGTGCTTAGATTCACTGTTTCCCCTTATGGCTATAATCTGTGTGTGTCTGTGTGAGTGTGTGAAGGCAGGAGAAAGTGAGAGAGGGCATGAGAAGGTGAAATTGGGTGTAGAAAATACTGAAAAAAGTGAGAGTGAACTTTGTTATTGCTGAAGACGTGTATGGTGAGGCGGCGGCTGGCGTGGACACCTAGACCCTTAGCTACTGTTGCTGCCAGGCTTCAGCTGCTACGTGTGCTCAGTCTTCACCACGTGCCCACAGAGTACACAAAGCAGCCACAGGTATGTCCCCATCACCCCAGGCCACACCGATCACAGCCAGGATGCTGTCAGAACCTTTCTGCTAGCCTGTCAGGCTAACGAGTTGTGACTGAGTCTTTGCTGCCAGCACACAAGGAGTTGTTCCATTCATATACCTTCTATTGATGTATGGAGACTTTCCTTACCAGGTCACAGCCATCAAGGAGGAACCCTGGAACGTGTGTGTGTCTGTATCATAAGCACGTCTGCTTTTAGAGACTGCGAATGCGTGTGTGCTTGCATGTGGGCGTGCATGTATCCATTTATCTGTTGGTGGGTGTTCAGTCTGGTTTGCCACAGTGGAAAAGATAATCATAAACTGGCTGGGTGATGGTAAAAATGCATCCAGGTGGACTGCGCTTGTGTGCTGCTGCATGGGTCTGTGTGTCAGCTTGGCTGGGCTCACAAAGGTCCCAGTTCTTCATGAAATTTGTGGTAAATAAATTGTTGAGCTGTACACTTCAGTGCAGCCAGTCGATCAAAACTATCACACAGCTGGCTGCTGCGACAGGGAAAAATGTCCCGCAATCATCTGCAGGAGGAATTACGACAACATTAGGCATGTTTTTCTTTATCATTTCTGCACAAAGTTGAGCAATATAAGCAAAACCTAATTTGATCTTTGATCATTTAAACAATGACAATTGTGTGGTTAGGACTTGATGCCAAATTACATGAGATAATTTACCGTACAAGCTATCAAGAGTCTGTATCAATATATGGCAAAAACTCAATAGGGTTAATAACACTAGCATGGCTCAGACCAAGAGGATAGAAAAATTAGTTATGGCCAGTGTTTCCAACTGACATAATTTTAGCTATGTGAGTTTCAACATAAACAGAAAAAGGAATGAGAAAATAATTGTGGTCGACTGGTGTGTGGTAACCCGTTGGTTTCAGTCTTCATGTTGGATGTGGTGTTCTTTTTCCAGGGTTTTGGATTTCTCATTATATGTTAGGTACATGAACTTGTATATGGCTGGATACGTGCTGTTAGAGTTGACTGAGTACAGCAGCATTCCCTACTCAACCTAAACTCACAAAATATTTTTTCATTTGCCAGGATTTTTATTGAGGGAGAATTTTATGGTAAAGGTAGATTTGCAGTTGAAATCTGAAAGTTCATGCACACGGTGGGGCGTCACTGTCCACTGGAGTCGTTCCAGAAAAGTGTGAAATGATGTCAAAACAGCCTTTAAATTATATTATTCCTGTATGGGCAGCAGACAAATAAAAAAAATTGATGGGATTCAGGAAATTAAAAGGATGCGTGCTGTCAAGGCATGATTAGTTTTGAAATGTAAAATGTATTACAATTAATCATTAACAATAAATATTTCACTGAAAACTGAATAATGCTGGCAAATCTCCTGCTTATCCAGCAGTCTCTGAGATACAACAAGATTGTCTTTCATTCATAAATCTATAACTTTAACATCTTTTATTTTTGGCATGCTTTTTTTCAAAGAGTTGGGCTTTGGAAAATAGTCATGTCATTATTTATAAATGCATAAAACAGATATTAATCAACTGTGGCAGCTATTCCCATTGCAGGATGGCATTTCGTTAGTTACTACAAATAATCACATTCTTGCCTCTGCACATTTTTTTAAGATGAAATCTGCCAGAGGAAAAAAAGAAAGAAAGATTTACCTTCTCACCATCCCCCATGATAAATCTGAGAAAATAGCCCTCTGCTCTGTTCCAAATAATTTCCTTCCAGCTCTGTCCAGAGAGATTTCAGGGACTAGGCAGTTTGGTTTTTCTCCTTCAGAGAGCGTTAGCTTGGTTGGCTGCAGGGCTAAGGGTCCAGCTCTATCAACTAGCGCCAATGTAAACACAGCAATTCCTCCCCAATTAGAAACGCTAAATGCATTGGACTCGGTGCAATACCAGGGCTGGTCTATGCAATTAATGCAGTCTTAGTCTCCACTGGCTGCTTTGGATGACTGGGATGGTTAAGATGTATACAGTTTCAGTTCAAGGCCAGTCACTGGAAGTCTGATTATGCAGGTTGGACTCATCATGGAAGTATAAACATGAGGCTGGATGGGCGCTTAGTGGTTGGGGTTTTCTTTGGGTCAGCCGTGCTGGGTAGCACCACCAAGATATGCGTGGGAGGGAGGTCAATCAGAGGGAGATATTTGTAAAAGAGGAAGCGGCATTTCAGCTGTGGAAACTAATCAGATTCAACTCTTAGAAAGCACAGAAGCTGTGATTATTACAGTGAGGATCTGTATGCACTTTTTCAGACCAGATGTAAAAAGACTGATTATTTTGCAATTAGGCCACTGCAATGCCATTATTTTATCAGTTAGCAATCAGTAATTAAAAATAGACCTTGCGCCTGCAATATCCAGTCACTTCTTAAGATTTAGAAAACATATGGACATTCAGACTTGCACTATCCCTATTCTTACTTTTTATACGTGATAATTTCACATTCTTTTTAATTAGATTAAAGCTACAGTGTCTGGTGACTTATCCTCCTACATGTGTGTATTTTGAGTTTCTGTTAGCATGCAAAAAACATGCAAAATAATTTAAAAAAATGAAGAAATAAATAAAAGATATGGTAAAAAAAGATATAAATGAAAGGTGCAAAATACAACAATGTATCCACTGATGAGGTGAGGTTAGTTACGTACATCACACACACACACACACGCACACACACACACACACACACACACACACACACACACACACACACACACACACACACACACACACACAAACACACACACACACACACATACACACACACACACACACACACACATACAACCTCTTTTTTGTGATAGAAGTGATAGAAGATCACACAGGGTTCCTTTTGTCCTTTGGCCATTGTGCATTGAGGTGTTGATTTGCTTCAGCCCAGGGCACTGTACTCTCTCAAAGATAGTTTGCTAACAGAGCTTTCACTCCATTGCCTCTAATGAAAATCCATACTAAACATTTAGCTCTGTGTGAGAAAGGGAGGAAATTCAATAAGACACATAACACAATTTATAAATTACAGGAAGAACCAATCGAACCAACAGGGAAAATGGAAAAATGTTTTTATGTTTGTATTTGTTAATTTTGCTTATTTTGGGCAATGTATTGTATTTTGTATGTGGCTTCCAGTGTGTGGTGAGCATAAAGAGGTTGAAATCTATTTTCTGGGCCAAAATGAAGTCTAGTGCTGGGTTTTTATTCCTTCTTCTTTTCCACAATGATTATCAGTCATGCCGCCAGAGATGTCTCCACTGAGGTATTCCCCAAACTAATGGTCGCTCTTGGACAGCACTATCGATAGTAAACTAATCTGAAGCCTGCAAGGCACAGGAAACAGATCTCATTAGCACTCACTGAACTATCTTCCAAGGAAACTTTCATCTTTAGACCACTCTGACAAGAGGCCTGAAAGCCAGACTAATGTCACTTACTAGTTCTGGGTTTAATGGCTGACTGAAAATGTGGATGGATGGATGGACAATGAAAGAGTGGAGGTATCTGTGTGAAGTTGTTTTATGTTTGTGTGCTTGACTGTGGGGTCATAAAGCGCTATAGTTTAGCAAAAGCCATGGAACCATACAACCTTTTTGTTGTTAAATCAATGTTACTGCTAAATACATTTGGATTGTTTTTGATTATTTTGTTATGTGCATTTTTGCATAGTATATGTTTTGTGACAATTTGCTTATTCTGATATCACCTTCTTATTCTGTATTTACATGCTAGACAGTATAAATATGTGATTTAAGTTGATCTAAATTAAGTCATTATAAACTAGCTGTGAAAAAAATAAACAAAAACATTTAACAAAATATAAAAAAAAGTCAATATAAAAATATATATGTAGTTTCTTTCTATTCCTCTAGCTTCAAGTTAGATAAATATACTCACATTTAGAACGATGCTGCCACACCATGGCCGAAGCTATTAGATACACATGCAGCGTTTGAACTTCTAGTCATTCAGCCACTAGAGGGCGACTTTGAATTCATCGCACATCCCGCGAGCTTTAGTGAGATCTCGTTGTTTGTTTACAACCCGAGAACTTCCTGTCTGATGAGAGTAGCATTTTGGTTTTTTTGTGTGTGACAGTGACTGTTTGAGCTAACTAGTTAGAAGTGAGCTTTCAAGATGGGTTGTGATGGTGGCACGATTCCCAAAAGACACGAGTTGGTGAAAGGGCCCAAGAAAATCGAGAAGGTGTGTTAGCTTTATTTGGCTTCAGTTTCCCTTCCGTTTTTAAATAGAAAATATCCCTGTTGGCGATATTTTTCGAACGCTAACAAGTTGCTAATGCTAATGGGCTAAACTAAGTATTGTTAAGTTTCGGGGTTTCATCATGAGAATAAAAAAGACATATTACGGTATTTTAAATGTGGTTTCTAATGTACGTTATGTAGTTGCTGTGAGTTTTCAGAATTTAACGCTAGTTAACATTATCTTGATGTGTTATAGACGAAGCTACATGGCGTATTCTTTCCTCACGGTCTTCTTACATGAACAGGTTGATAAAAATGCAGAATTGGCTGCCAAATGGAAGTACTGTGCATTGAGTCAAGAGAAACTTAGACGACCCATCGTCTCCTGTGAACTGGGAAGGTGAGTTATTTTTTTGTCTTGTTTTGTACTCGGGCATTATTTGATGTTTGGACACGGTATCGCTCGATGATGTGACAGCGCGAAGATATAAACACCGTTTCACAAATAACAAAAATCAGACATGAATTAAGACAGTACAGTTTTTCATCTTTTCATTACACCACATTATGTTCTGGTGGTCTGGCACATGTTATTTTTCAGACTGTACAACAAAGATGCTATCATTGAGTATCTCCTGGATAAGTCGGCTGAGAGACCTAATGCTGAGGCTGTAGCACACATCCGTGGGATCAAGGTATATTAACACCGAAGTGTGAACATCTAACTTGTTTTTTTTATTTGTTTGTTTTTGTAATTAATAAAATACAGAGCTACATTATCCATTTACACAGTTGGAGGTCTTTAGCCCATGTGTTTCTGGACACATGATTGTGTGTTTATTCGTGGTTTCAAACAGGAAATCTATCTATTTGCTTTCTCTGAAGGATATAAAGGAGCTGAACTTGACTGATAACCCTGAATGGGAAGGAGAAAGAAGAAATACAAAGGGAGACAGATATGAAGACATTCATTGTGGCATGTTTATTTGCCCTGTAGTTGGGTTGGAGATGAATGGCAAACACCGGTAAGCAACCTGAGTGAAGAGGTACTAAACCTAAGAATGAAAAAATGAGACTGACGATTCATGTTCTCTCTTTGTTTTAAGGAGCAAGCCACTGTATCTAAGTTAATTTTAATATACTAAATACATGTTTGAAATTCACTGCAAAACATATGATGGCATTCGTCTATCTTGCTTCTGATATACTTGTGAATTTCTGGACAGTTCTGTATTTCTTAAAATTCTCTATTTTTTATTTTATTTTATTTTACCTCTGTACATAACCACATCGTACTTTAATACCGCATTTGCGATTAAGTTGGAAATCAGAATTTTCAAGTTCCCAGTGGAAATTTTCACCTGGAACGCCCTCTCAACTCAAATTTCCAACTCAGAAATTCAAAGTAGACATGCCAACCACAAGTTAACAATTGTAAGATGGCAGGACTGAACGTAAACGTTATTAAAAGTGTAAAACTTTTAACCTGTGCTGGTATTGTTTCGTATTTGTGATTTGTTAAATAATCCATTCACACAGCACTTACAAGGTTCGATCCATGACCATGCTGCAGCAGTGTTTTTAAGTCAAAGAAAAACAAGTATTGCTCTGTTTTGTTAATGATGGATGAATAGTTCTATCTTACTAAGAAGCAAGGTATAAGACATCCTGTTTTTACTGTCTTCTCTGACTGAATCATACTCAACTCAGGAGTGATGTCACTCCTGAGTTCTGACTTCTGAGGTGTCTGGAACACAGCGTAAGTTAAATAATCAAAATGTAATGGAAGTACAGATTTGTATCTTTGATTCTGGAGTTTAACAAAATGCATTTGGTAGAAATGTTGATGCAAGTGAAGAAAACAGTTATTTGGCTGAGAAAACAAAACAAAACAAACCTATCAGAGAGAAATCAAAAACCTTGGGAGTGGCCAAATCTTCAATCAGGTACATTACTGAAAAGAAGAAAGCATTAGTCTGCTCTGCAACTCCATCAAGCCTGAAAGGCCACAGAGGAAAACTAAAGTGAATAAGGTCAAAATTCTTTATGGTTAAGAAACAAAAACATTCACAAAATCTAAGGGCTCCAAGATGCTATGGCACAGACTTGTCTACATGTTGTAGCTGTTTCCTGTCACCAGGGGGTAGTGTCACAAACAACTCGTCTGTGGGTTACTTTTGCTGTTATGCTGTTGTGGGACCTTGTCAGCTGTGGAAAAGAAAGGCGGTAGTGTACAGAGGGAAAATTACAACGTGTCAAGAACCCAAAAACGTATGGACCTAACTTTAGATCACATAAAGTTAGAAAGAAATACAGTTCCCAGCCCTGCGTCTGTTATTTATTTATTTATTTATTTTTGGTGAATGGCCCTAAAAGCGATACAGGTGGAAACTGTTTAACAATTTCATATAAGTGTTTCTCTGTTTTTTAGGTTCTGTTACCTCCAGACTTGTGGCTGTGTCTTTTCAGACAGGGCCCTGAAGGAAGTCAAGACAGAAATCTGCCACAAGGTAGGCAACATTCATTTATTTATTTTCCCAGGTTATTTAGCGTCAGTAGGTTGTCAACTCTGACAGTTTTTTTAAAAAATTCTTAAGACACTTTTAATCTTTACTGCCATTAAAAATATGTAAAACAAACATAGCCAGCTCTATTTGTGACATCATTTCTGCTGAACAGCAACAAGATGATAACGTAGCTTTTATGCTCCTTAAACACAAAACCACCAATAGTTGAACTCAAAGACTTGATGGACCTAAAGTCTCCATCATTGACCTTGGGTGTTTGGCATTAATGCTCCTTGTTTAAGTCACACTCAGCAAATTTTCAACGCTAATGATTTGTAAATAGGCAGGTTTGATAAAAATGTAGATAAGATAGCAGCAGTCTGGTATTAGCTAGGGGTGGGGGAAAAATCGATTCTGTGTAGTATCGTGATATTTTGTTTGCTAATAATGTATCGATACAGGGACAGCAGAAATCGATATTTTGTTACAAAAAAGGTTTTTGTGCTCTGACTTCAGAGCATGTTGATCCTTTTTCTGAGCAAGAATCCTGACATTCCTTCACTGTCCAAATGTGTTTAACTTTTTTTATGGCAGCAATAAACATGACAGTTTACTTATTTTAATTTAAGACATGTTTTATTTTAATTAAGTTTAAAACTTTTTTATTTAATGTAAAATTATATTTTGTTTTAATTTACTTTCAAATTCTTCAGTTGCTGAAGGGGCTGCATAGTTTTCATAAATTGCATAGTTCAGAATAGCTATAATTGTACCAGATGGTTGCATTCAGTTAAGTTGGACTAGACTGTAATACAAACCGTTCAATTTGTCAACAATAAAACTGACTGAAATGAGAGAAAGACTGAGTGTGAGACTTTGATATTAGATAAAATGAATATTGATAAAGTTTACTTTTATGTACAGAATCTGAATATCGCAAAATATTTTAAAAAATTGCAATAATATCGTATCGTGGGATGTATAGTGATTCCCACCTCTAGTATTAGCTTTGTTCCAGATGCACAACTGGTTGCTCAGATAGATAAGAATGCAAGTTAAATTACTGAAGTGTAATGATTTAATGCTCCCATGAGAAGACATAAATAGAAATAAAAACCATCATGTTCACATTGTTTTCGGTATTTAAGGGCTAGTAATAAAAATGTAAGTGAACTCTGGCAATGTTTTACATTCGTAGAATACACACAGATAAATAACTTATTGTTTTTGGGTTGCTTTTTTTAAACAAAAAAATTATAGCATGTTGACTTTTAAAAACTATCACAATATCAGCATTGTTAAGAAAATAAAGCCTGAAGAGAATGTAAATGTAACTAAAGTGCTCCTATAGTCCACTACAAACCACTTTGTTGTTCTATAGGAATATGTGATTAGGCAAATGTTTGAAATTTGGTTTCATCATGTTTTGACCTTTGTTTTGCTGAATTCACAATTTGCACTAGAATCTATGTGAACTTTAATTTGAGGATCAGAGGAAGTTTAACGTTTAATCACTTTAGTTGAACATGGCCTTTATATAATGCGCGTTTACAATATTACTGACCTCTTTCTGAATTTAAATAATACTAAACCATAAAGAACATGCCATATCACAACATTTATGTGAGTAGATGTGTTTTGGACAGATTAAACTGCACTGTTCCTTTCTTCAAGTCGCTTCTGAGATTGCCCTAGTTTAAGCCACACGGGAATTTGAATCAAGTAGGCCTAAGGCCTTTTATGGGTTCTGACCTTGTAGTTGTAAGGAGCATTAAAACTATGGTGGAAATTTCCCATGCACAGGCTATTTTGAGGTAACAGAAAGCAGATGGTAGCTGGTCAGTGTTGTTATTTCTGTTTAATTAAAAGCATTTTGGAACAGTGACAGATCAGTTGTTTGACTTTGTCAAAAATATCTAAAAGTATAAGAAAAGCTACAGCGCTTCTTGTGGGAAGCTGACTTAGAATACTGTGATTTTTGATAAGATAGGCTTATAAGGCAGCACAGTTTCTGGAGCCAATACGATTAGCCTGACTTTACCCACTCTTTATTCAGTTGCTGCTAAGTTTAGGAAATGTAAAGTACAGTTCACTTAACCTTAAATGTCAAAGTAAAACATACAAAATAACTGATAATGCAACATCACCCTTTGTTATATCCATGTAAGACAATAAGCAGTTTGTGCTGAGTTTTGGACAGGTTCTATAAAAAGTGATAGCCATTTTGGCTTTTTTTCCCCCTTTGCATCCAGTACCCATCATAAAATTGTTATCTAAGGCTGAACTGTCAGAATCAAGTTCAGAGTGTGTGTCATTGGATAAAGACTGAATCTTTATCTAAGCCAGCATTTATCTCTCTTTTTTCTTTTTCTTTTGTGGGTTCATATTTGAACTCTACTTGCATGCTGCTGTTTACCGAACACACTTTTTGTCCTTTTTAAGAAATTTTGTTGTTTTTTTAAAAAAAATATTTTTGCAAGGAGTCATTGCATAAGTTGATCTGCCAGTAAAAATGTAAAAATGCCATTCACATAACCAAATGTCTTTAGTCTAGCTTGACTTACTAGAAAATTCTGTAGCCTATATAAAAGAAACCTTTTTAAAAAGGCAAAACACTGTTTACTCGGGTATTGTTCAGACACACTGACAGCATGCGCAAGATCATGTGAAAGTTAGGACTCGTTATCACAATTGCTTTTATTTGTTTACACCTGTTACTTCTTAAATAAGAGAAAGGGTCAACACCTTTATCAGCAGTTGTGTTTTTCAAACTGAATGTCATACTGAATAACATTTCTTTGGTAGTGTCGTTTCATCCAAGCTTTAGTCATTATTTTTGCTTTATGGACAGAATTTATTTCATATTTTATTTCTGTATTTAGAAAAAAGGACAGCACTGATAAAGTTTCATAGATAAATATATTAGTATACACACATGGTCTTGAAATGCATATTGAATGCATTTTGTCTTCCTTGGTTTTGCTTTCCTATGCTCATATTATGACATAACAACACAAGACAAGTGCAAATAAGCTCAACTAGATATAGACTGCATGTTTGTAGTGATTTCATTCTCCAGCACTGCTGTTAAAGTAGCTGCTGCTGTTGCTGTAGTTGCTGTGTATGGCCAGTAGCCATGACGGTTCTATGGGAACAGTAGCCTGGTTGATAACCTTGTTTCTGTGCCACTGCTCCAAACAGTCTAGTGCCTCAGGAAAGGTATTACTCTCAAACTTATTGGCAAACATGCTGTCCATGCTGATGATCCATGGTAGGTCTTCCACTCCGTAGATACAGATGTCTCGTATGTAATGCCCTGGAAAACAGCAGCTTGGACATGACTTTTTTTTTTAGCATTATGCCAAAATTCGTTCCTTTTATTACGAGTTTCCATTATATAAATAAATATATGTACGCAAGCTTATTTAACCTTTGACGTAAAGCTAGTGGAGAGTATGCCATATATATATATATGTATGTATGTATGTATGTATGTACGTACGTACATATGTATGTACACGCATATATATACACATATGTACACACACATGTACACACACATGTACACACACATATATATACACACACACACACATATACACGTATATACACGTGTGTATATATTTAATATATATATATATATATATATATATATATATATATATAGATATATATATATATATATATATATAGATATATATAGATATTAGGGGTGCAACGATACACAAAATTCACGGTTCGGTTCGGTTCGATACTTTGGTGTCACGGTTCGATATTTTTTCGATACAAAAAACATGTTCATGCCTTTTTAATTTGTCATTTATTAAAATTATAAATATATATTTTAACTCAAAAGTACAGTTTTTAAATTTAACCCTAACCCTTGTGCGTGTTTTTTATTTTGACAGCGAATGCGCACCTGCGGACCACTTATGTGCAGCCCTGGTTATTTAGCTCATCATATCGCAGCCACAGAAATTATTTTGTCCATGAAACCATAAAGCTGCACTTTCTTTTTGCCTTATAGTCTGATTTGTCATAACTTCTCCGTTTTGTGGTAAGCTTTTCTTTGGCTGTCACTTCTTCACCCTGACCTGTCTTATTTGGCTCAGCAGAACTAAAATATATATCCTGCTACTTTTACACACGCACTCACATAAGCTCAGCGATTCTCTGCGCGATCAACCTCTCACATGTTTAAGCTTGCTGCGGGAGATTTCACTTGTCATGTTTGCATAGTAAGCTAACGATTAATAAGACGATGTCAGAGGAATTGGTGCACAAATTATCATCACTCACAGATCAGTGCTGTCGCTCTCTATACACAGCTCGCATGATTTTCCTTCCTACAATAGCCCGACGGGCAGGGAAGAGATAGATTTTGGTAGCCCGACTGAAAAAAATCGCTAGCCCGACGTCCTGGGGCTAGCGATATTGCAAGCCCTGTATCTGATTGAGGAATCACTCATCTTTGGAAAAGAGAGTTTATTACAGAGAAATGTCTCTTTCCAAAATAAAAGCTATACTATCCGCGTCTTCTGGGCTATATTCTCAGCAGCATAAGGAGAATCATGTGCTAACAGCTGTCTAAATGACTCGGCTAAAGTTAGTAGCATGCTTGTTGTTTTTGTCTTTGCACTAGGATGATGTCGGCGTAAATGTGCAGTCATATTCGTTGTGTTCCCACTAGTGCTTTCAGGTTAATCTCGTTGAAATGACCTTAACGCCACAACACGGCAAATCTCCGTTAACGAGCTACCGCCGATCGCCCTGTGCATGGGGCTAGACGGCCAACACGTTAACGAGCTAACTGCGCTAACACACTAGTTCCCACCCATGTAATTGAGCATTGCACGGCACATCCAACATACTGTTTTACTTTAGTCCATGACTCGCTTACCTTCAGGGTCATACGTCACATGAAAACCAAAATAATTCCAAACGCCAGATCTGAATGAGGGTGGGGGAGGTCCATGTTACAAGGAGAGCTTAACTTCTGTCTTGCTAGCTTGCCCTGCGCTCTTCCTTCTGACGATGCTGTCTGTGTTGAGCGCTCAGTGGATCTGCGCTCGACAGTGCAGCCTAGGCGGAGTAGTCGAACGCAGATTCACTGAGCGCTCAACACAGACAGCATCGTCAGAAGGAAAGTTGATAAAATAAATTACAAATGTTGTATTGTTCGATACATATGCGTACCGAACCGAAAGCACTGTATCGAACGGTTCAATATCGATATGAATATCGTTGCACCCCTAATATATCTATCTATATCTGTGTGTGTGTGTCTATTTATGGATGTACATGTGACTTGCTCACAAGGATTTATGTGGGATTAATAATTTATTGTTGGATTACAAAACTAAATACCTCATTTTTACCACATTTTTATAATTTAAATAATTAGGAAATATTGGTAGAATTTAATCTCTGGGAGAGTAACTAATCCGGTCTTTATTGACATATATGACTATACCTTTGCAACCACTGTGTGCACTTCCTTCTTGATCCCGCCATTTGATTGCCCGGATAGCTCCTTCCCAGCCTCCATCAATGCGACTGCCTGGAGCTTCTTAAAACATGTAATCAGACAAAATTGGTAATTATATGACCTAATTGAATTGTCAAGGTTTAACTAGCCCTGCTCAGGCCTCCTTCATCTGCTGTTTGAGAGTCAGTTCTCGATACATCTCAAAGAAAAGCTAAAGGAAGAGGTAGCATTTGCAGTCTGTAAGCAATTAAAAGTAGAGACATTGATCAAAGTTGCAAAAGTTAAACTTGTTATAATTCCTGATAAGTTTTCATTTTACCAGGGGGTAATGAAATAAAATGTATAAGGATAACAAATGGTCACAGGCAGGCTGGAGTCTATTCTAGCTGACAAAAATGAAAAAGAAAAGTATAACCTACATAGACAGAAACCCATTCAGTCTCCTGAACTATGAGAAGGAACTGAAGTATTTAAAGCCCACATACATACAGACACAGAAGGCTCCAGTTAATAAGGAAATTTGAACCTAGAACCTTGTTTCATATCATCTTTTGTTTATATCACATCATACTCACATTAGTACATGTTTAATAGTTTTGTGCTAGCTGTTAAACAAGCGTGGAGTTTTGTGTCTGTACACCTGTTTAAAACCGCCATTTTACCTTTGATATGGTTGAGCGTCACCCAGTAGTGTTCATCTGGACTGAATGTGTCCCTGGACCAATCCAAGAAGTCATGCGCTATTGGGCTTTTCAGAACAAAGTCCACGAAAGGTCTTGTAAGAACATAGTAGGCTGTTCCAAAATATAATTGCAGATTGTGTGGAGGAGGCCTTTTCCTCAGGCCTAGCCCTTTCGGAGCTACATGTGACCCCACAATCTCCTTGTACTGGCGTTGCGTTCTGTACATCATAGACATCGGCTGTTTGACCCCAGGTGTCATGTTTTTATCCCTCCATTGTTGGCTCTGCATGTACTGTACCAGTTCCAGGTTACTCTTAACAGGGAAGTCTTGTCCACACAGATTCACCACCTTCTTCCAGTCTGTCTTGGATTTCGCTAGATCCTTCATGCAATTCAGATCTGCTTGCAAACGAGAAAAACCAGCATAGGTCACAGTTTCACTGTGACTGGAGAGGAATGTATTTGGAAAGCAGCTGACTAGCTTCTGTACAGCCTCCCGATACTCCTGTGGAGCCTTAGCATCCACGTGAATGCAGTACACATTTTGTGGCATGTAAATTGCCCTCAAGAGGCGGACAAAAAGCTCCAGCTCTTTATGAATAGTCACAATGAAAGCTAAAGGGTAAGCCTCCTCTGCACGACTTAGAGGTTTTGTTATAAAGTGTAAATCTCTTTTCAAATTTGAGCACGGCAGGTGGCTGTTTAGAATGTAGCTTTCCACCTGTAGACCAAAAAAGCATATATTGCGACTGTTACTGTTGAAACTCATTTTTAAATAGGAATGTCAATGTGACTGTGCTAATGCTCCTAACTGGTTGTTAGATCAAATGAAAATTTCATCTAGAATATTTGTGCTTTTTATTTCTCAGAAGTAAAGAAAGGGTGGGGGGAAAATACATACCTGGCAGTCACAGCTGTACCAATTTACTCCTTTCTTCATGCCTGGCAAAAAAGTTTTACACACAGTTGAGAAAGGTTTGCAACTTGAAGATGGGGGAGGCTTTAACTCAGGTGGCGTCCTAGTCCTCAAATAAATGAAGGAAAAGATAATAATACTTATCCCGAGGCACACGAGGAAGCTGCATTTTGTCCCTTCAAGCTGGCGCATAATAGCCCTGTTTCTCTGTAGTCTGCCAGTACCACCACAGTTAAAGCTTCTGCAGTGGAGACATCCAGTTGGATTATTTGCAGAAGGATCCTGGATCCTTGAGGAATATAAAATAGGGTTAAGTATTTAGGTTGGACCTAATTGATGAAGCTAGCTTGTAATATTTGGCACATTAACTGCTGCTGCTTTAGTGCTTCTGCAATGTCTATGGGATGTGTTTTCTAGAACCACAGCTTGCAACACAGGAAGTGAATTACTTGCTGTTCTGTATATGATAATATTACAAAAGCATGGCAAAGGTAATTGATATCGATCACTATGTTAGATGTATTTTTTATGATAATGCAAAGCAGTTCAATTGCGGATAACTTGTTTTCATCTTGTTGTATATTTTCAACGCGGCAAAGGGAAGAAGATGATTTAGTTCTTGAAAGAGTACTTGTAAAACGTTTAACTGATCACTTGCAGAGGAGCGGTTTATTTGCGGGACGTTGAGTATAGTTTCAGAATTCATCATAGTACTGAAACCTCTGTAGTGAACAATTACTTTACTTGAACAACAGGCTATCCTATTAAATCTCAGTGTCACATTCATTGGCCACAGTATTTTGCTACAGAGACTCATATATGCTTTTGTGTTAAAGGAAATGGTTTGCATTGATTTTAATCATGACTTATTTGATGGATTCCAATGTGTGCATGCAAATAGGGAGTCGTCTTCTCACATGACAAGTTTGTTATTGAGTTACAGAGGGTTCTGTGCTGGGACCAATTCTGTTTACATTATAGATGCTTCCCTTCCCTTGTTATTAGACAATTTTGCATACATTTTCATTACAACACAGATGATACCAAGCTATAGTAACCTCTGAAGCTGGATTACACAAATTAATTAGTTAAAGCAGCGGTCCCCAACCTTTTTTACGCCACGGACCGGTTTATGCCCGACAATATTTTCACAGACCGGCCTTTAAGGTGTCGCGGATAAATACAACAAAATAAAACTAGTACCGGTACCGAAAAAAAAAAAAAGATTTATTCATAACGCACGTGAAAAGACCCGGGACAACCGAGTTAACGATAAAAATGATAACAAAATAACGCTGAAAACTGATAAAAACCCTGAAAACGGTCCTCAACTCTCGCGGCCCGGTACCAAACGACTCACGGACCGATACCGGTCCGAGGCCCGGGGGTTGGGGACCGCTGAGTTAAAGGACAGGCATGTTTTAGACACAACACTAAAGTTATTATATTTGTCCCTAATCTCTGAAACATGATGTCTAACCAGAACGCAAACTCTTGATTGGCATTACGTTAGCCTCCAGTAACATTGTGAGGAACCTGAGAGTCATTTTTGAACTGGATATGTCGTTCAACGTGCATTAAGCAAATATGTGTCGCTGCTTTCTTTCAGGTGGAGTATTGTAATCCATTAATATCAGATTCTTCTAAACGTCTTCTTTTTATCTCTCTGGCTCCTCACAGTTTGTTCAAGTACTCACTCACAGATCACTATCTACTCCAGTTAATTCTGGTGACCTCAAGGCTCTGTCCTGGGTCCTTTACTTTGTATTATCTATCTCCTACTCCTAGGTGATATTTTGAAGAAGTATAACATGCAATTTCACTGCTATGCAGATGACACCCAGCTCTACTTATCTTCCAAACCCACAGGTACTCTCCTACCCACAACTATTTCTGATTGTTTAAGTGACATCAAGGTTTGGTTTACTCACAACTTTTTTAAACTTAATGGCAATCAAACAGAATTTATTCTAATAGGCACCAAATCAAAACTGACTAAAGTTCCAACCAGAAGTCTTTCATTATCCATTGATAACTCTGACAACAGAGTTATCAATGGACTCTCAGGTCAAGAGTCTTGGTGTCATCCTTGACAGCACTCTTTCCTTCACAGCACTAGGGCTGCCACAAACGATTATTTTGATAGTCGACTGGTCAACGATTATTTTTGCGATTAGTCAACTAATCAGATTGTGCGTCCATTGGACGTAAAACTTACAGCTTATTGCACCAGCTTACAGCTTTAAGTGTTTAAGGTATGTGCTAACTAAAAATAAAGACAAGATGATAGTTTATTAAACTTTTAATGAAATTTGCAGATTGTCTCGGTAAAGTTGAATAAACTCTGCCGTCTGCTCCTTGCTATCTAAAATATAACAGGAGTATATTCTCGAGCATCTCGCACTTCTGATAATCAGTTGTCTGCTTGATGTTTATTCATCTGTGTAAAACTATAATTTTAATCTCAGCCAAACCAATTTACTTGGGAACAAATAAAATACTGAAAAAAGCCAAACAATAACATTTTTAAGTTATCTAAGTGACTTATATACCATGTTTAACCTGAGTAGCGAAAGACGGCGGTGGGTTTGAAAACAATTTGCCGGGAGTCCGGTGTTCTCACCGGCTCTAATGAGCCTTGAACCGAGCTGTTGGGTAACAGACGTCTCCGAAAACGCTTTTTTGGAGGAGGTTTGAAGTAGCTCCTTTTTAGGGACTAAATCGGTGTGCTGTGATGCACCGAGCATATCCCGACACCCCCAACTGGATATGGCAGATTACTGCCCTCCGGAGCCAGTTTTTGCTAGCTGTTTCTTTCTGTTAAAAGAGAGTTCTACACTCCCCACAAACTGCTTGCTTACAGGGAATTTTTTAAATTTTGGTGTTTTCTCCCAAATACTGTTAGGTCCTATGTAAGTAAACCTGAGTTTAATTGGAAAAAAGTACAACTTTTATTTTTTATTTTGTTTATTAAAAAAAAAAAAAATTATACCCAAGTATCCTTTGGAGGGCAGAGAAGCTTTAGACATGTCTGAACACTGTTCTCTTTCACAGTAAACATCCTCACTCAAGCCTGTTCCTGAGAATATCACTGAAGATAAAGATATCAGCAGGGAGGCTGCCATGGAAATGTGTATGTTTCTGATCTGCTGAGATTCCTATCCTTCTCATATTGCGACTAATAGAAAGAACAGTTCATATGTAGAAACAAGGAATAGCTTGCTGGTTGTTGGTTACGAGTTTGGGTAGATAAAAAAAAAACCCTTTGGTTTCTTAAAATATTTGTTTATACATTCCTTGCAATGAAAATTTGAGATCATATTTAGATCAGCATGTTCGACTATATTTTGTTTTCGTGCAATCATTTATCACATTGCTGCTTTGGTCAGAGGCAACAGAAATAAACAGCAGAATATGTAAAGAAAGAAAGACAAAGAAATGACAAGCTTAGTGACCTACCTTTGATGCAGGTCAATCTATACTCCTTATAGTGAAGAGGTCAACTTTTGTACATCAGCACCTGTTTGGGTCTTAATGACCTAAATTGCTCCTGCGAGTTATGTTGCTATAATTCATTTGAAGTCCTGCAGTGAAGAGTCCGTTCCTTTGGTGCCATCAGCAGCAGCAGCAGTAGCGGTAGTGTCAAGCTAAATTGAATTGCTTTCTTGTGTTCTCGTCAGGAGGTTGCTTTCTCAGAGCTTGATGTTGCGTTGTGAGTGAGCCACAGTGGTTTGTAATTGTGTGGAGTATTCTCTTGTTGTGTTTGCAGCTGATTATGTCTCTCCTCCCACAGCCCCATGAGACAAGTCCGGCCCTCCCTGGTTACTAGCATGAACACCCAATCACACACCTGACATAAGGAGTCATATTCACACATTTCTCTCACACACACACACACACACACACACACACACACACACACACACACACACACACACACACACACACACACACACACACACACACACACACTCTTTCTTGCTATCTCTCTCTCTCTCTCTCCTGCTCACTTGTGTATTGCATCAGTATTCTTGTTTTTTGCTCGTCTTCGAATCTCATTACCTCAAGTTTCTTCTTTCTTTTTTCCTCTCAGATAAGATCAGTTCCAGTTTATCTGCCCTGTTAATGGTGTGCATGTTTATGCACACTGTGCAGTGTGACTCGTCTCTTGTTCACAATCTTGTTGCCTCTTGCAGTTACAAAAAAAAAAAAGATTTTGGTTGACTTGTTTACTAACTGACTTCATGCTAGGTTGTGTCATTTTTGGTGATGGTAACAGCAGAGTGACAGACTTCATAGCGGTCCACAGAGTTTATTTGCTGCTTGGTCAGCTCCCGAGATTATCTCTGTTGTGTTGAACAGAGCACATGGCCACGGTTCACACCCAGTGAGCCTGCATTACAACCACACAATGGATCCCCTACTTGTTACTCAGGGGTTTAATATTTGTTTTTGAATATCGGTGTGTGTTTTCCTATTAAAAGCATTCATCCCGTTTATATGTTTAGAGACACAAAAACCTAAGCCTTTTTCTTTTTCTTTTTAATCGCAAGACTTTCACAAATATGTAAGCCAGTTTGTTTCATACAGGGTTATCGTTAACCAGTATTATCCTGTATTTCTATTAGCAAACTTACAAACTGTTGTGGATAAATGAAATCATAACTCAAGTGCTACTTCTGAAACCAAAGGAACGATGAAAACAACAGCAACAATAAAACAAATTACATTTTAATTTGGATCTGGAGCAAATATTAAACTTTTGATTTGGTGTGACAGAATGGTTTATTGTGTTGTGAAAATTTCAAGTGTCAAACTGTTGAAATAATAACATAGAATAACAATAACATTTCTTTGTCTTAGTCATTTCATCGATGTGTGCGTGTCTGACTGACACGTTCGTGGCATTTTGTTTTGTTTTTTTCCCCTCTCATGCTTCACAGAGTTTAGCCAGTCATAGGCAGGCAGCATGCAAATAAAATGGAAAAGGGACGTGTCCCGACAAAGAAATTATCTGTGGGTTGATCTAATAGTTTTGTTAGTTAGTGTTGAGTTCTAGGTATGTTTGGATATTAATGGCTCATGGAAAAAGCAAAAGGCATATTAAAAAAAAGTTTTACTGCAAATTCCTGCAAAAGATGCAAACGAGCAACATTTTATGAACGTCCATTGAGAAAGTTAAAAAAACAAAACAAAACTGATTTGCAAGATGGATTGGACTACATGTACTTATACGAAGTGAAACTGAAAGCAGTCACTTTTTCAGAGAAAATCATTTTAAACTAGCCTGACGGCCAAATATGTATATTTCAAAATACCTTAAATGATGTTAATTACAATCAACTTTCAGTTTTGTTACTTCCTGTTTTGCCACAAAATTTATAATGCATATACAACCAGACAATGTTTTATCAATGCTAGCAGGCGGCAGCTTTTAAAAGTGTAAGTAATTGAAGGGCACTTTTTTAATCCTCCTTGGCCAAGAAGCTACTGTCACTGATAACAGTTTACCTCATTCAAAGTGTGAATCTATTGAAAGGAGGCGCTAGCAACAGCATTATACACAATACTAGTAATAGAGAATTATACACAATAATAACACAATTAACAGTAAAATAAGCTAGTCGTGTTTCCCTGGAAATTTCAAGTAAAGGTTTAACGTAACTCCTTAGCACTTTAGTTTACCTATAACTAAAAAAACGTCACTTTTTTACTCGTTCGGAGCCTGCATAGTATTTTAGTTAAAAACTTTTATTCCTTTTTCAATAAAAATGAAAAAAATATTTTCTACATTGGATGTTGTATCTTGGGTCACGTTTTTTAACCAACCACTTAAAGTCCTGCTTTTCCACACCAGTATTTTCCATCCAAGACTTGCTCTATATAGAGTGCAGCTAGTGATGCTTGGTTGAGTGTTTACTTTACTTTAGGATTACACAGCACCATCCTTCATAGCTTGCTCTGCTGAAGGGTGTGTTGTTTCCTCAAATAGTAAAACAGGTCTGTTGTTTCCACCTTGAGAAAGAGAGGAGGTTTATGTGCAGATTCTGCAAAACATCTTGCTTTGTTGGGGGTTGTTGAAGTAGTTCCCTTTTTAGGTACTAAATGGTAAACAGAGGTTGACACAGAACTTGCTCATTGCTTCATGATTTCAGATGATATATGTGAAAGTCCTACCTCATATTTAATTTTAAAACAGTTGTGCTGGATAACAGTGCATTAGCAGAAATAACGCTATATGGTGAATGTCTTCTGCCTTTACACTTGTTGCAAAACATGTTTGCCTTTTCTAAATCCCTTTAAGAGTCCCTTATCTGGAATATAATGTTTGTGTTATAGTGTGGAGATCCATTTAAAGATGAAGATATTGTTGTGCTCAATGGCAACAAGGAGGAGGTGGACAAGCTGAGGGAGAAGATGGAAGAGAAGCGGGCCAAAGCTAAAACTAAGGTGTGTGACTTCTCTGCTTTTTGATAGAATCTGTCTTCACAACTACAAAACCCTGAAACAAATATTCTTTGATTTTCAGAAATCAAAGAAGAGTAAAGCAACTGAAACGGTGTCAACATCAGAATCAAAAGGTTTGTGTGAAGCCTAGTAAGTAAGTCATCATATGTGTTCAGCATTTGCATGAACAAGGCCAACGAACTAGCAAAAGGCCAGAAAATGTTCTTCTTCATTTGGATAATATTTTGAATGTGCTGTAGTGTACTAGCTGGGTTATTCAAACTTTTAACTCACACTGAAAATACTGAGAAGTTAAGATACATATAAATGTAATATATAGTGTGTGGCCAAGCTAATGCTGCTAATACTTTGTACATCAATGATGGACATTATTACTTTATCTTATTCTGGTTTTGCGGTAATGTATCAGGCTGGTTTTGTCATATTTTACTGACATACAGTGTTTTTCATAATTCCTGTGCAAACTTAGATCCTGACACATTTCCAATAACACAGGATTAAGTGTAACTGTAAAAGATTAGTCATAGAAATAAGTAATATTGGCCAATATCAGCCTTGTTGACTGTCTTTCACCTTTTTGCAAGGAAAGAAAAAAAAAAGGGGGGGGGGGGGATATTCCCACAGTTTTACAATTGTAAATCAAAATGTAAAAACTTTCCTATATTATACATGTCCTATAATTGTGAATGTGTCTTACTATTTCCAGTTGTTTTTCTTACTCTCATAAATGAGCCAAGAAATGCAAAAATAGTCACACTGAACCAGATTCTGTAGATCTGCAGTCTAACCTGATGTTAATTAGTCTAAATTGAAGGTGTCAGTGTTGTGTGCCAACAGAGAACATTGCTGTGGTTTCCTGTTTTCAATAATAGCACAACGCTCTCAACTCACAAACAAGACTAACTGAGAAACCCCAGAATTCGATTTGTTTTTACTCAGATTAACACTCCAATGCATAGCTGGACTGGCCATCGGGCGTACCGGGCATTTGCCCGGTGGGGGGGGGGGGGGGGGATTTTTTGTTTTTATGGGCAGATGTTTTGGTTTTTTTGGAGGTTTTTTTCTTTACGTAACGGTATCAACAATGAAAGGTGGTGGATTGGCCAGATGCTGGCAGATGTGTAAAAATAACTCAACTGCTTGGTGGTGGCTATGGCGGAGCTTCCACAGATTCAGTAACATTAGCAAGTGGCTGGTCTCCACCACTTGGAAAGGTGAGGCAGGAGGAGGCTGCTAAACAACAGCAGCAGCACTTAAGGTTGATAAGTTGTTGTTAGAATTTACTTAATATTACTTTCTAGTATCAGCTGATGTTTGCTGGAGCCACAGCTGTAAAAGCTGTTGGTCATGATATCGGTTTGGATATGTGGTGAGAGGGAAACATGAAGATGAAACCAGGAGATGTCCTTACTGAATCATCAGAGCTGAACAGCTGATGGAGAAGCAGGTTTACCTTTTAGGTGACATGAATGAGTTGAGAGGAAGTTATGAACTGTTTCTGAGAGACAACTAACACCAGGATCCTTTTCTACGTTGCTGACAGCTGGTAACTGTGCAGGGGCGGGTCTAGCAAAGTCTTGCCAGGGGGCCAGGTAGGGCATTAACAGGGAAAGGGGGCACAAAGAAATACGTTTCTTTCTTATTCTCATTTAAAATGTCTAGCTTTTATTAAATAATTTGAAAAAATAATCTGAATCTTACAACCAAAGTTTTCATTTGATGTAAACTGTATAGAAATCCATTATTGTACATAGGAATGGTTTTTTTTCTGGGTCCCATCATAATTTCTTCAGAGGAAAGTACTGTATATGATGCCAGTATTTTCCCACACTTTCTAGATACTGTACCAGTACTGTGTGTAAAATGCCATCAAAAAGTCAATTAAGTTTTATTCTTTCTCACCTGTCTTTCTGTCTCCTTTCACTTTTTAAAGGTTGCCATGTTAGAAAAAATATTTGCCCTGCCATTGATGTGGTAAATAAATAGTTTATGAAAATACCACTAAATCTGTCATTTATTATTTATTCACTGAACAGTATAAGTCCACTCAACTTACACAGTCTGGGGAAAACATGGCCCAGGGGGTAGAACAGTCGTTTACTTGGTCTGTGGATCAATTTGCCGGGCACTCCAGTCAGTGCATGTCTTAAAGCATACATTGGAATGTTTTTGTGGATGAATGTTTGACAAGGTATAGAAAAAAGTGCTTGTTATGAATGTGTGTGTGATTGGGTGAATGAGGGTTGTAGGAAGAAAGCACATTTAGTGCTCAGTTAAAAAGCGCTACATAAGTATTAGTGCTTTTAACCATTTATCCTCTGTCTTGCCTGATTGCTTTCCACACAGACGGCACAGTGTCTCCTCCCAATGATATAGCAGGAACAAGCTTGCAACAAAATGGTGGTGACAGCAGCCAGTCAGGTAAATAACAATACTTGGATCATTTACGTACAGACAAATAGTCTATTGACATTGCATTGTCTTCACAAATCTCTTGAAGCCAACTGTTTTAAAAACATGAATGTGGTTTTCTGTATGTAATTCATTCAGCCTCTTTTTATTAACCTTCTAAGACCCAGCAATGAATTTTTGTCCTCTGACTGAGACTGCTACATTAAGCACCATTTATGCTATCTATACGACTCCTACTATACTGTCAAGGGGACATGATGGGCTTTTTATTAATGCCACATTTGTGGAGGTTGCAGAGCACTTTCTTTTCAAAATGATGGAAATTGCCGCTTCCACAGATTGGCATACATTATGATTCTATTGCTTACACTCAGATTGTTTCTTCAATTTGAGAGTCTTAACTTTGACTTTGATTTCAGAAATGTACAATAAGTTTATCCCTTCCAAAACAAAAATTGTATTCACTGTCCTTTGTATTGAACAGCAGGACTTACTACTTACATTTTCAACCAGTCCATACTTCTGGTAGCAGAAGGCAGGATGAAGCAGAAAGATAATTTACTCAGAACTATGGAAGAGGAGTCAGTGTTACTGCTGTCAGGGGATGAGGTGGACAAAGGCCAGACATCAGAGTAGGAAGGTGGAAGCTCAGAGGATCATCATCTTTAAAGGAGCTTACGAAGGGGTGGTGTGACTGTACCTACCATCCATAATAGGAGCTGTTTAATGTAGGGCTCTCAATTTTTTAGGCATTTTAATATCTAGAAGGGGAAATAAAAACCTATTCAGTTGAATTCACACAATCACACTTCCACCAGCTAAGATTTTGATTTCTTCTCTTATTTTGTCAAGTCATGTAATTAATGCACTTTCAGCATATATATTATTAAACTCTACATCTGCTATCTTTATCATTTCAATTTGGGTTACATACTGAAATTGGGTTGAAAATTCTATAGGTAATGATAGGTTTGTAGCTTGAACCTATTCGCTGGAACGTTGAAGACAATATAATTACACAGCAAGCAAGACACGAAGTAGGCAAAGTTCTTCATGTTTCTCGTGCACGGGAGAGAACCGGACAAACGCCGTTCCTTCGCTTGACCCCAGTTGCTCTCGTAACACTGCTCTTTTATTGAGGTTACATGAATATGCATAGGTTCATTAACATATGACGTCTACATACAAACAAAAAGTACCTTGCCTGTGTCTGTGTGTTTGTGTGTGTGTGTGTGTGGGGGGGGTCAGAGTGTGACCCCATAAATGACTTCCCTAAACCTGCTGGTCTGGAAGTCCAACAGTTCATCTAAACAAAAGGCACTTAGCCTAAAACAGATATAGCCACGTTTATCCTACCATAAGACAATAAAACAAGGTACGACCTCTTCCCATGCTCCCAGGATGTAGGTGTGCATTCCACTCTGGAATGCACACCAAGCCTTTGCAGCCTGCTAAAGATCACACATCCTATCACTACACAATTGATTATACACCTCTAAGCATATATGGTTAAATATTTCTAAGCATAAATGACAATCAACAATACAAAACCTAACAGGTAACATGAAAACAGGAAACCATTGTCTGGTGGTTGTGTGTAACAGAAAAAATCACCACACAAACAAGAGGGAAATGGTCATTTCTGAAGGTGGCATTGGAACTGAAACATTGTTCAGTTTATCTGTTGTCACCGCTTGTAAAGATAGCTTAAAATCTGAATTTACTGGTTCCTAATTAAAGCCAATTCATTAAGTTGAGAGAGCTTCATCAACATTGGGCAGTCTAAGTAATAATGATCTTAACGTCACAGCTAAGTGGGAGCAGAATAAAGCACTCTGGAAAGTGAATACAGAATGCAATAAGGCTGCCATGAAGTGTGATTACCTTCACAGTTCGATGTCCTGCATAACAGTTGAGAAACCAGTAACTACCTACAACTTCAGAGCCTTAGCATACACAATCCTTTTTGTCCATAATGGGCGATGGATGTTATCATTTTGCCAGGCTCCTCAAAAGCTGGTATGAACTTTTCACTCTGTCTGAAATTTCACCTTCGTGCTCTAATGTCTGGCTCTTGTCCACCGCATTTCTTGACTGCTCTAAATTTGACTCCACTTCCACAGTTATTTTTCTTTGAAACAATACTTAAATTATCTAAACGGATCTATCACACATTTTTTCTTCTAGGGCTCAGGAGGTTAATGATCCATGTTCAGTCTAATGTTCAGTGTTTTACCACTGATGTCCAATTAAAGTAAAATTCTACTGTAGTTCAAATGTCTATAAATTGTTCTCAGTCATCCAGGTCATCGTAGTTTAAGGGGCTTGGAAAGAAAAGCGACTGGACTTCTTTAAGTTTCCTTGAAGACATTTCACCTCTCATCCGAGAAGCTTCTTCAGTTCTAAGAGCAATTAGTGGAGAGTCCCAGATTTTAAACCCTATGGGAGTGTCCCCAAGAGGGTCATGGACCCCCTATTGATCCTCTACCTAATCACACGAGCCAAGGTGTGGAAACGGGTGTGGGTCCCAATCAGCCAAGGTTTTGGATGAACCTATTGTGAAGCCTAGCCCCACCCTGTCATGTGATTTACTGAGGTCAAATCTCCCAGGATGTGAGTGGGCGTTAAGGCGTCTAGGAAGGGATCTCAAAACTGGATTATAGATGGCAGACAGCTGGTGTCGTAAGCCACCGCTTCTGTTCAAGGATGGTCACTCACAGTGGACATAAATGGCTTCTTTCACACCTCTTTCAAACCATCTGTCTTCTCTGTGAACATTGGCATCCTCGAAAGAGTGACCTTTGTCCTTTAGATGCAGGTGGACAGCCGAGTCTTGTCCCATGGAGGTGGCTCTTCTATGTTGTGCCATGCGTTTATGAACTGGCTGTTTGGTTTCTCCAGTGTAGAGGTCTGAGCATTCCCGGTTCCCTGTACAGCATACACTACGTTGTTAAGTTTGTGTGTAGGAGTTTTGTCTTTGGGATGAACCAGTTTTTGTCTGAGTGTGTGGCTGGGTCTGAAGTACACTGGGATGTTGTGCTTTGAGAAAACTCTCCTGAGTTGCTCTGATAAACCTGCTACATAAGGGATGACAGTATTGTTGCATTTGTTTTTTCACACCTTGGCTTGTGTGATTAGGTAGAGGATCAATAGGGGGTCCGTGACCCTCTTGGGGACTCTCCACATGTCTTAAAATCTGGGACTCTCCACCAATTGCCCTTAGAACTGAAGAAGCTTTTTGGATGAGAGGTGAAACATCTTCGACTAAACCTAAAGAAGTCCAGACTCTTTCCAAGCTCCTTAGACTATTGTAGTTAAATTAACATCCAATGGGTATGATCAACCTGTGGGAGGAACAAGTCCTTATTTTTAAAGATGCCTTTTTTTTTTGTCTCTTTCATCCTACTACTCAGCTGTGGCTGGACCCTCTGGATCTTCCAGCTCGTCTAAAGCGACCAAGTCTTCATCAGCCTCTGCTACAAAGAGGTCCATCCAGGATATGAACGAAAAGTCAGAGGCTTTTAAGTCTTTGTTCACAACCCACAGTTCTGCCAAGCGCACTAAAGATCAGACATCCAACTGGGTCACCCACACCCCTTATCACTTCTAATAACTACTAAAGTGCATAGATCACAGTTTCTAGATCTTCCCAGAAATATTAACATATTAAAATAAATCTTGCTGTGCATACCAAGCACACACACCAACCCTACATGACCTCAGATATTGACAGCGATATGCAGGCTAATTCCCAATTTCTCTCTCCAGTTCCCAGTAGCTCAGTGTTTACATGTTGGGAACATTTAGTTGCGGCTCCCTAAGTGGTTCTGAGTGTGTACTTTGTAACTTAATTCCTCCCCATGGATTCCCTCACAACCTCTTTGTTGTCAGTCACAGGTGGTTGAGGAATTAATACTAGGATGACTGTATTATCAGTGGCACTCTGCTTCCCCCTAATGGGCAGAAAATAGCATTTTAATGTGCTCACAGGATTGCTGCATTTATTTTAGTCCTTAGTTATGATAAGAAAAATGAAAAAAGACAAACTGCCCTGCATTTGAAAAGGCAGATCCTCAGTAATTAGTATCTCCAGATTTTCCTTCCTCACAAAATCTAGTTGTATGTGCCTGGTAGCTATTTATTTTGGCTTTTTTTTTTTTAACAGGTGTAGCAGGTGACTTTCACTCACTTTTGTTCTTTTAATTAGTTATTTCTCAATTGTTCTTTGAAACGGGGGAAAAACTAAAGCATTTGGTGTATTTGACTCCTCTGATTTGCAAAATAACCACCACAGCCAGAGACCAACAGCTTTAATGCGATTGGGGAAATATACTCTATAACTAATGCTTTTTTTGTTTTTGTGCATTTTTGTCTGGACTTTAATGGAAGACCTTTAAAATACAAAGTTACATTGTATTATTGTCTCCAAATGAATTCATATTGAGGTTAAATGTGCTTGTATAGACAGTCAGTACATTTACAACATTTACAAAGAACTAAAAAAAGGCTTTGTTCTTACTTTTTGCTTTTTTTTTGTATCAAGCAATACCACAATAAATTTCTGTTCACAGTATTTTAGTGTTGTTTTTATGGTGCAGATTATATTACATCTTTGTGTTCTCTCTTCTGTAACATGTTACTAAGTGCATAACAGAGCATTAATTATCCAAGATCACAAAAGCAAAACCAAATCCCTGTTGTGCACTTGAAGGGAAACATCACACCTAACACAAGCTATAAAAAACTCTTACGCAACAACAAGTCTCCCTGCAGTGATAATGTGGACAGTGTCACATTTTTGTAATTAGGGCTTGTATCTCACAGTAATGAGACAACCAGGAAGCAACTGAAAAAACTGACTCAGCATAAATCCACTTCGCTCTCGCACTGCAGGCCTACTTGTTGTTCCTAGAGTATTTAGAAGTAGAATGGGAGGCAGAGCCTTCAGTTTTCAGGCCCCTCTTCTGTGGAACCAGCTTCCAGTTTGGATTCGGGAGACAGACACTATCTCTACTTTTAAGATTAGGCTTAGAATTTTCCTTTTTGCTAAAGCATATAGTTAGGGCTGGACCAGGTGACCCTGAATCCTCCCTTAGTTATGTTTCAATAGACGTAGGCTGCCGGGGATTCCCATGATGCATTGAGTTTTTTCCTTTCCAGTCACCTTTCTCACTCACTATGTGTTAAGAGACACCTCTGCATTGAATTACATCTGTTATTAATCTCTGTCTCTCTTCCACAGCATGTCTTTATCCAGTTTTCCTTCTCTCACCCCAACCAATCCTGTTAAAAGGGAGTTTTTCCTTCCCACTGTTGCTTGCTCATAGGAGGTCATATGATTGTTGGGTTTTTCTCTGTATCTGTTATTGTGCGATCTACTGTACAATATAAAGCGCCTTGAGGCGACTGTTGTTGTGATTTGGCGCTATATAAATAAAATTGAATTGAAAAAATTAAATTGAATTTCTCCTCCTCCCAACATGGCGAGTTGAGTTCATGCCAAATAACTGAACTTTGATCTCGTCTGACCACAATACTTTCCCCCCAGTCCTCATCTGAATCATTGAGATGTTCAGTGGCAAACTTTAAACGGGCCTGCATATGTGCTTTCTTCAGCACGGGGACGTTGCAGGCACTGCAGGATTTCAGTCCTTCACTTCTTAGTGTTTTACCAACTGTTTTCTTGGTGACTATCGTCCCACCTACCTTGAAATCATTGACAAGTTCCTTCTGAGTATTTCTGGGCTGGTTCCTCAACATTCTCATTATCACTGAAACTCCACGAGGTGAGATCTTGTGTGGAGCTCCAGAACAATGGAGACTGGCAGTTATTTTATGGTTCTTCCATTTGCCACCTTCTCACCTTGCTGCTTGGCGATGGTCTTGTAGCCCATTCCAGCCTTGTGTAGGTCAAGGTCAAATTTATTTATATAGCACATTTCAAACAGCCGATGCTGCACAAAGTGCTTAACAATATAAAAATGGTATTAAAAAGCAACAATGTAATACAATAATAACAGTAAAAAACAATAATAGGACAGTAAAAGAATTAAAACAATAACTAAACTAATTCAAATAAGACCAAAATGCTTGGGTCATAGTGTGTTAAAAGCCAGGGCATAGAAATGTGTCTTTAGTGATGATTTAAATTGCTCAAGTGTTTGTGCAGATCTAATATTTAAGGGGAGACTATTCCAAAGTCTGGGACCTGCCACAGAGAAGGATCTATCACCACGGGATTTGAGGTTAGTCCGTGGGATGGACAGCATTAGTTTTGAGCTAGACCTCGTGGTTTTTCCTGGAGCATAGGCAGAGAGGAGCTCAGACAGGTAAGGAGGGGCCCGAGCATTAAGTGACTTAAAAACAAAAAGTAGAAGTTTAAATTGGATCCTGTAGGAGACAGGAAGCCAGTGTAAAGAAGCTAAAACTGGGGTTATATGCTCTCTTCGTTTGGCACCAGTTAGCAGGCGAGCAGCTGCATTTTGAACCATCTGAAGACGATGGATGGTGGCCTGATCTAGACCATAATACAATGAATTGCAGTAGTCTAATCTGCAAGTAAGAAAAGGGTGAATAACACGCTCAAAGACGTTAGCCGGAAGGTATGGCTTTACCTTGGCTAGCTGTCTTAACTGAAAAAAACAGGACTGAACTACTGCACTCACCTGCTTATTCAATTTAAAAGAACCATCAATGTAGACGCCGAGGTTTTTTACATGTGTTTTACAATATGAGGAAAGGGCGCCCAGAGTGCTGTCGACACATCCTTGGACCACTGACATCCTTGGAAAGCTCTTTGGTCTTGGTCATGGTGCAGAGTTTGGAATCTGGATAGATTGATTGCTGCTATGGACATTATCTTTTATACAGGTAACGGGTTGAGAAGGCTCCTAATGTCAACTCATTACCTGTATTAAGAA
This sequence comes from Rhamphochromis sp. 'chilingali', assembly GCF_963969265.1. NCBI lineage: Eukaryota > Metazoa > Chordata > Actinopteri > Cichliformes > Cichlidae > Rhamphochromis > Rhamphochromis sp. 'chilingali'. Next base: position 34,229,912 of record NC_137936.1, read on the forward strand.
ATCTTGCTGATACTTGTTTCCTTCATGAATATGCGAAGGAATTTATACCTTTACTGAAATGTGGGGGTTTTTTTTGTTAATGTTCTGTCTCTCACTGTTCAAATAAACCTACCATTGAAATTATAGACTGATCATTTCTTTGTTATTTGGCAAACTCATAAAATTAGCAGGGGTTCAAATATTTTTGTCCCTGACTACAAAGTTAAGGTTTATAAAAACTGGACAAATTGATGGTAATAAAATACTCTGAGAAACCTCTGGTTTCAACAGCTGATATCCAGAACCTGTGAATGTTAAATATGGTCTTTCTTGCTTTGTGATACTCTGTCAGACTTTTACTGCATCCTGAGTTAATGTTTGCCGGGTTTTTCCTTTCTAATTTTCCATATAGGGAAACGCATGATTGGGTTGCAATTAGATGATTGACTTGTGTGATCGAGAAAATGTAAAAAAATTTTTACCTTCAACATTTTATTGGTTGCTTTTAGTGCCATCTGCTATACAGTACTACCTCTGCAACAATCATTCTTACACACACACATATGTGAAAATGGCAATAAAAAGTAATATGCCATGCCAATAAGCTATTTTTCTCACTGCTGAAGTAATCATGGCATGTAATGTAAATACCTAAATAACTTAAATAACTGAAAATTAAGTACCGTAGATGTAATATGTTGAGCTGATCTCTGAATAGGTCCACCCAGAGTAGCTACTTACTCCACAGCCACTACAAAACAGGCTACTACTGCAGTCCTGTGGTAATGAAAAGATGCGGCCCCTAGGTGACAGCACAGGCGCAAGTACCGCGCTGAGATTTTATACTCGGCGTAAAGAAAACAGCATACAAAGGGTGTACAAAGCCTGCTTCTCGTTACACCACAAATGATCAAATTATGGTGGCTAAAACTTTAGAATAACAGAACTGTTTCCATCCAGAGATTTTCCTGGTAGTCTGCTGTTTTCTTTCTTTCACGTTTGGATCACTTAGTGCGGCATTTTATCAAACAAAGCATTCAACACTGATTAGGAAACAAGCATTTTAATTTAGTTGATAGTTATAATAAAGACTTGCGAATGAAAAAAAAAATATATTTATTATTTAGGCCTCTTTAGTGGTCATGGGGGACTATAATAAAACGAAATTGGTGTTTTGTTGTGGTTTTTTGGAAAGATATAATAAATACCAACTACACGGAACAATTTATTGTTTGCTTATATTGGTTTGAATTATTTCACCAACACATAACGTCAGATTTGCTAAATTGTAGATTTTTTCCCCCTCCACCCTTAATTTTTGTTTTACTCAAGAACGTAACAACAAAATTTATATATTAGAAGATCTTTATTTTTTAACAGTAGCACACGGTTTTAAATTAAGGTCTTATTGTTGGAATTAAATTAATCTGGGGGAAAATGTGTCATTCCACCATTTTTTAAAAATCGATTAAACAGGTGTCAGACCACAGGTAGACGTCTTCCCCCCCCTCCCCAGATCAAGATATATCAGCTGCATTCTTAACCACACAGCAAAGACACTTTGATCTGTTCAATAGTTTAAGCTGAAATCTTCTGGAGATCAGATAACAGGGACTATACACCTTAAAAAGCTTCAGTGGCTTTTGAAAGCAGATTCTTGTGGTCACCCCGAGGCGCTGTGGCTTTAGGGCTGGGCTGGAATTGCCTTATCTTGAATTTTCCATACTTCTTTTTTTCCACGTATTCATTAATTTTATCCTCCGTAACTTTATTTTTATTTATTTTTTTTACACTCAAAACTAGAATACAATGATAAGTTTAACTGTAGTACTGTCTCGGTTATAAGTATAATTCTGTGCATGATGTTTGTTTTCCTCAGTGTTTTTTGTTGTTTTTTTTAGTCTTTCGTACCAGCTTTCCTCATATTAATAAATTAATGTACACGTTGTTTTACACAAACCGTATATGCAAATTTCCATAAACGGTTTGGCAATAAATTTTGATTTGTCCACTCAGGTGCAGTTCATTAGAGTGCGCATGCGTTCTGCGTTGCAGTCAGGTGAAGTCGGCAATGTAAAACTCATGGTTTCACTCATTCGCTGCAGCTCAGCGGGATTACTGCGACTGGAGCCTTGCAGATGTCTGTACTGGAGAGGATAGACTGGAGGGTGAGTTGGCTGCCTCCTGTATTTTCCTCTTACAGATGATCTAATTTGACCAAGCCTGTATCGTGTTTATCGCTTTTGTTTTATTACTTCCCACCATAACAAGGAGTTAAATTGGGCTGGTGCTGTTCGGGCCCGACACACTCCTCACAGAGCTCGGTAGACGATCAGCCTCACTTCATCTTAATATAGGTTAGCTTAGAGTCCGTTTTTACAGCCACACTCTTAAAAATTTGAACAATGAATTCATGCACTTCCACCTCTGTCATTAAATTTAACAAGCCTGACTAATTACAGCTGTAGGGTATAAAATGGCAACTTTCAAATATCACAAGCTTCACAGGGTTTCCCGTAAAAGTCACCTTGCAGATCAGCTCCCTGTTTTGTCAAAAACCACCTTGAAGATCAGGTCCCTGTCAGAAGGCGCAGGCATTGGGAGATTGTTGCGTGCGAGAGGCCACGGAGTGAGCAATAAGGGTGAAAAACTAATGCAAATTGGTTGACATCCTGCTTGAACAGGACGGAGGCCTGTGGATTATCTTTTAACCTTCGCTGATTTAACTAGTAGCTTCCAGTTAAAATAACCTGAATATAGAAGGAATTTAAATTGCACCATGTTTGAGTGAACTACGGCATCAATAATATCCAAGCATATGAAAAGGCTAATGTAAACTTATAATTCTAATGCACTTATTAAAAGACTAAACTTATTCGTTTAATATCTACATCAGTGGAAGACTAACAGAAAAGTAAACTTACGGAGGGTCTTTCTTACACTGATCACTTTAAAAACAGTCTTGTTCAGAGTAGAATAAAAACGTAACCCTAGTTTAGGCTATATTAAGTCAAATTATAGCAATCATAGATCTACTCATAAATATATTTATTGTCTAATTTAATACGTTTGCATTGTGCAAACGTGCGCTCTCGTTAACCTTAAGACTGAGTCCCTCCTTATATAGCCTAAACCTTTACAGCAGCCATTTGGACACGACGTGGTAAGTAACTACAGGTGTTACTAATTACAAAATCTTCATTAATGTCATTAGTAGCGGCTGTGGCTGTACACTGCTTCACGTCAAAATGGTTGCTGCGGAAAAGGGCAGTTACAAATTCGTTTTTATCCCCAGCTTAAAGTCGCACGGCGCTATATGCGCTTTTTGAATAACCTGTGATTAATGCCAATAATAACAAGGTTTAACTCATCAGAAACTTTGAGTATTTTCGCTTGAGGCTACTGGATCACAAACCAGTGGAGCTGCTGATGGTTAAAACTGAAATAAAGGATGAAATGATTTTTCAGTAAAATTGCTGATAGGGTACTTTTTCCACCTCTTCAATAGTTTCTGCAAACAGTTTAAGTTATAAATTTTAAATTGAATTTTTTTTGGGCGGGGGATTACAAGAGTAGATTTTCCGCCCAGTAAAGTTTATATATATCTTTCTTTCTTTCTTTCTTTCTTTCTTTCTTTCTTTCTTTCTTCAGTTACGAACACATATTGGAGCAACTTCAATATTACTGTGATCTCCATTAGGGTTGTTCACTTAGGTCTACTAACTAAGTGAGTAAACTACTATCAATACAATGCAAATTTTGGGTGTTAAAATCAGTTCATAAACCAGCTTTGAACTATATTTCTTAAGTCTGGGATCAAAGAAAACAGGCAGATCACTAGGCAGAGCTCAGTCATTGGCTTCTGTGACACTTTGAATGTGTCCGGGCACGGATCCATTTTGTCTTCACACCTGACATCAGCTGAGTCGGCTGTCATTAAAATGACAGGCTGAGCATCAGGATTTTTCAAAACCTTACCGGTCGGCCAAGCGTGACTAACTTTCTTAGGTCCGTCCTGTGCCTGTTTCAACACAGAACAACATTTTAAATAGGGCATTTAAAAAAATAAATAAATAAATAGTGCTTGGCATGACAACAAGGCAAAGAGGACAAAAAGGGGCGGACTATCACAGCTGGGTGGAGAGAAGCCACGGGATTTCCGCACGTTAAGTTCACAAATTAAAATCTGACACGTACTGGTTTACGTATCAATTGATAATGCAAAACAAAGTGATAAAATACTAGAGCAGCCTCGGGGTGGCATAATACGATTTGAAGAACTGATAACAGGTGTTATTTTTATATCATGTATTTCCCCCCTCAAAGTCTGTTCTACTTGTCTTTTGATTAAAACCAGAGTTCAAAGAGCCCTCCTTCCGAGATACTATAAAGCTCAACAAAAATTTAAATGAAGTTAAGAAAGGGCTGCTTGCCGAAATCCTTTGAGCTTTAGAGCTTTTTGAGAGAATAATGCGGTTAAGCCCTCGGGCTTATTGCGGTTTGAAACGTACCACTGATATGAAACATCAAAATGTCACGGGCCTGTTGGAATACCTGTTACTGAATTAAGCATACAAACTGTAAGTACGCCTTGTCGTGGGAAAAAGGTGATCTTTAAGATTATAAAATTATCCAGTCGGTCAAAGCATAACCACAAGGTTTTAGGAATAAAAGGGAAACACACAGTAGCTTGGCTCAGTTTCCTATCACTGCATTTATGCGTAGTATGTATGCAGGCCAATAATAATTGACCTACATACTACTGCTACTACCACTAATAATAATAATAATAATAATAATAATAATAGGGTTTTACTTTTAGTGGTGGTGGTTTTAAGAACACGAATGTTAACTTTTGTTTTTTTGTTTTTACCTCAAATTAAGACGTTCTCCTGAAGGCTATTAAAATTAGCAGCTCAAACCGAGCAAAGTGATTGGTCTCTAGAGGCAATACACTGTGTAAAGCCTGCGTATACTACAGTACAAGGTCTCGTCAAGAAGCTCTCATTAACGTACAGCAGTAACTGCAACGTTTTCACAGGTTCTGTCTCGTAGTCGTAATATTTTACATGAGCACATTGTCCTGCAGTTCAGTAAAGTGCAATTTTGTAAATATATAAAACTCAAGAAATCATTTCTTTGATGACTGGCTAACAGATCTCTGCCCAATGAATCGCTTTAAAGCCCAAGAATATAATCATTAAACAGAACACAGTGCCCTGTAAAATTAAAGGTTCAACTACCCATGGGCCCGAGGAGATAAAAGAAGTAAAAATGTTAATGAGAAGCAGCATTTGCTGCAAGACACGAGGAATAGGTAAAAAAAAAAAAAGAGAGAGAGAGAGAGGAAAATGGATATAGACTACACTGGGGATGTTTAATCCTTTTAATATTTGACGCCGTGCAAAGACGCGCTACAGACGGACCGAATTTTGATTGGACAATCACCCCGCCAATCAGGATTTTTTTATTTTTATTATTTTTTTTTTCCAATTCACTGACATCATCGGACAGGGTGACGCCCACTGTAAGTAGCTGTGCAGATATAGTGAAATGCTCATGTTTGCACTGAACAGCACTGTTTTGTCCATAAGAGGGAGTCAAGTTTCTTATGAACCGGTTTCGCCCACTTTCACAACAGAAGTACTGAGCGCCTTGGCAGGAAAGGGGGGAATATTGCCTGACAACGATTATTTTTCTCTCATAGTGGCTGTGGAAACTCATATCTGTAGTTGGATACTCAGTCGGTAGGTCAGTTCGCCCTTCAGCCTTCGCCTACAACTTTGCCTCCTGCTGCAGCTGAAGAATAAGCGGGTTCATGACCACCAGGAAGCTGTTAATTTCTTCATACCTGGATTAACTCGCGGGCTTCTTTCCCCCCTCCCCCATTTTTTTTTCTTTTACACTTTTTTTTTTTTTTTAATTTGCAAGAAAGAGACTTTTTCCTCAGCCAAAATGTTGTGGAAATTAGCCGACAACGTAAAATACGAGGATGACTGTGAGGTGAGTTTCGTAAGAGATGGCCTCCACTAAGTGAGATCAGTGGCACCGAATTTAACGGCAAGAAGTGGGTGCTGACTTTTAATCCTTTGGGTTGAAATAATCACGGTAAAATTTCGGAAGGTGACTCATTAGAAGCAGCATGATGTGCTGCACCAAGGGAGAAAAGTTAGAGTAAAGTTTGGCGAAACAGTGAAAACAGGATGTCGTTGTCAGAGTTAAAGCCGGCTATGATTCCTTATAAAATTAAAGTGGGGTCGTGTTCTTATTATTGTTACTCTATATACAAAATAAAATATGATAATAATAATAATCTGAGACGCTGATTGCTGCTGAGAATATTTGCATATTCTTGCAATAGCCACTAAGTACTAAGAAAAATTCCAAATTAACGGTCTCCGTTATTGTTTTATCCCGTCTAAATCCCATTTTTCAGTAGACATCGTGCCAGCGAATAATCTGACATTTTATCTCCTTGGGTGACAACCTGCCATGTTGTTGGCATCTTTCTCAGCCGCTTTGTCTCCTCCATTCCTTAGGAAAGGCACGATAGTAACAGCAATGGGAACCCACGGCTGCCTCACCTGCCGGCGGTCAGTCAACACCTCTACAGCCCGTCTACTTCCCTCTCACACTCGGCCAGTTCAGACTTCCAGCCCCCTTACTTTCCTCCTCCCTACCAGCCTATCTCGTACCCGCAGTCTAGTGACCCCTACTCTCACCTCGGGGACCCTTTCAACATCAACTCCATACACCAGTCGCCATCGTCGAACCAACAGCAGCCGTGGCCTGGGCGGCAAGGCCAGGAGGGGCTCGGCGCACACGGGAGGAGCGGACTCGCGAGTCAGATCCTAGGCTTGGAGGGAGGCTCGTCAGGGGTTAGGAGGGAAGGGTTCCGCCGACCGGAGCTGCTGTCTCCACACGCTCACAGTCTAGAGTCGTCGGTTATTGGCGATAATATGGGGATGCATGACATGGGACACGGGCTGGATGATGTTCAAGTAAGTGGATTAGATTTATATAATCACTTGACATTATACTTTTGAGGCAGAGGCGCGCAAAGACTGAGGCTTTGTGCTTAAATGGTTGTGTGAATGCAGTCGAAGTAGTGAATATACTGAAAAGTCGTAAATGGATGCATTATAGTGTGTTTTATTGCACTCGCCTGCCATATGGAGATTTAAAATCTCCTAAATGTTAATATAACCAAAGGTCACATATATTCAAAATGCTTCCAAGTTAAAGGTGCGGTAGTAGAAAATATTTCTATTATAAAATGGAACATATTACATTATATGCTTTGCATGAAAGAGACAGATTATGATTACTAATATCAAGAAAATACCCACCTTAGGAAAAAATAGTCTAGCTCAAGCATCTTATCAAAACAGAGCAATGCATGTGTTTACTTACTGCTGCTTCTTTTCTTTGTTATCAGCAAGTAGACGACCACAGTATAATTATGGCAGATCAGACGGTCATCAAAAAAGGTGAGTTGTGACATTTTATTTATTTTGACTTTTTAACTGTTAGAGCAATTAAAAAAGAAAACTGAAGAGGAATGCTTTTGTACAGCAAAATATGTGGTAATTACTAAAAAATGCTGGACCTTCATTTGTTGAACTCTATATACTTGGAAATGACATACTTCTATAGTGGCATGTCAGGGCACTCAGTGAGAGAGTAAGGAAAGGAGGCGTCTTCTGTTTGTACTTACACTGCATACAATGATAATCCATGCGATGCACTTATTTAAGCCCGATGTGATCCTTAGCCTATTCTGTTGAAGGTGCTTGAATGGATGCCCAGTGGGAAAGAACTGATCCCTTTCATATTCATCAGGCTACAGCTGACATGACATGGAAATTGAGCAATCTCACAAACTGTGTTGACTATGAGTTCCAAAGCTTTGGATCATCTTTAGGCGTGTTAAGCTCGCAATTGCAGCTCTTTTCAGTTCATGTTAGCAGGAAATTATGAGTTGGTCTTGAAGCTGTGTTTGGCTCTGCAGAACCAGCTTTTGGGTGGGTGTGGCATTAGGCTTGCATGTGAAGGACAGTTTAGTAATTTGTTGAGACTTGAACTGTTTTGAGGGAGAAACTTATTCCTGCTGTTTTGTCATCAGGGCTCTATTAAACAGACTTAAAGTGAAAGATGAACCCAAGGAACATCATGTTATTATGAACAGTATGTGGACAGTGGACAAGTAGAAAATATAATTTGCGTAAGTAGAGTTAAGTTTCATTTTAAAATGTAAACGTCACGCCTTAGTTTCTTGTTCATATGTATGTTAAACATCAAAGTAAAATTGATGTTTTTGATTTGCTGACAATGTCATATTTTGCAGTACAGTCCCAAAGTTTTATTCTTTGAAAGCATGCTAGTAATTATAGGGTTGCTTTGTAATATTGCAATATTACAGTACATAACAAGCAGCACGACATTTGCAGAGTGCAATAAACCAAACAGTCTGCATTTGTTACGTAAATCAGTGATTGCTTATTATTATACTGTTCCCAGGCTCAAGGGCACGCTATGGGCAATCTAGGGTTTCCACTTGTAAACAATGGCATGTCATTCCCAGTGATTTGCCGGAGAGGAGATTTAAAGCACTGATGTGACTCTGTCATTTCTGTCTCAGTATTAGGACTTCGAGGTGGCAGGAACCTTGATCGCTTACAGAGGACTTATTATCAGGGGGGAATTTTCGCGGGTGAGGATGAAGATAGCTGTTTTGTTTCGTAGTGTGCTGTACTGTTTTGTTTGTCTGTCAGTGCTTTTGTTGTGGGATGACATTTAAAAAAAATCACAATGTCTAGCTCGATCAAAGACTGTGAGACCAATCAATTCACGGTTCCGAGGTTGTGGCTTAGATGAGTGACGGTCTGTATGTGCGTACCTGTTTGTGGATGGTGTTTGACGTGAGGGCATCATAGCTGTTTAACCATCAGGCATCCGATCTTTCCAAAACCACACATTTCAAAAGGCTTTAGATGTTTTTTTTCTTGTATATTTTGGCACAGCAGAGACTGGCTTTCCTCATTGGAGGAGAGCAGCATACGCATACTTCTGCTCGCTTTTCCGCACAAGACACAGAAAGATCAGAGCTTATGCACATAAACAGGAAACGTACAGATTGGTTTGTCTGATTTATTTTTTATGGATCGTAAGTCTGGAATAAAGATTGACAGTAATTAACAAATCTGACTGCCCAACCACAATCTGTTTTTATGTTCTTTTGCACTACTTTAGTATTTAGCTTACAAACATTATTTTCCTCACTCTCCAGGGCCTGTCACTCTGCCTAAAGGAAACGCACTGGGTCTTCCCTTCCAGAAAGAGTCCCTGCTGGGCATGGTGTCAAATCCCACAGAGGTGTTTTGCTCCGTACCAGGCCGTCTTTCCTTGCTGAGCTCTACATCCAAGTACAAGGTTACTGTGGCTGAAGTCCAGAGACGTTTGTCACCCCCAGAATGCCTCAACGCATCGCTCCTGGGAGGCGTTCTACGCAGGTCAGGGCTCGGTCTCATTCCACGTCACAGCTAGACAGTATTCTTTTTCCTTGTGGTTCGTAAAAATCTTTAACATGACATGTGAATACATTTCTATTGATTCACAAAAAATAGGATTAACTAATCCAAAATGATTTCAGTTGTTCAAAATTTCTGGTTTCTGCAAACTGTTAAGACTTTTATTATCTCAAAAATAAACCATCATTAAGCTGTGGAAGGCGTGGAGCAAGTGATCTGTAGGCTAAAGCTTAGTAGCCCATGGGAAAGGCTCTTTTTAAAAGCACAGCTTGACTCTGTTGCTCCGGCTCATCATTTTTCCTCTTTTCTTTATTTTTTGCAAGGTTTGTGACATTCTTTGTGTTGTGTGCAATTTTGGGTTCAGTGCTTCCATTGGGGATAGGTTGCGTCAACATTGTTAGTACCTACCTATTGTGTTTGTGTGCCTGTGTACGTGATTGCAAATGTTAAACTGTGCCAGAGCAGTTGACCTTATGGCACACATGGTAGTGCAGCAGTCTGTTGAGGGACTTCGAGGTTACAGTACATGGTTAACACTCCTGACTGGAGCATTTTGTACTTGGAGTGCATGTTTACCACTTCCCATGTGCCTGTATTAATGCTGACATGCACCCACAGACCCACATATACAATCTCTTTTTTTTTTTTTTTTTTTTTTTTTTCTTCTTTCTTAAAAGTAGGTCACACAGCAATAGGACTATCGTTAGTAGTGGGACAAGAGGGAGAAGGGGTGGGGGCACTCAAACACACATGTCTCTCCAAAGATGCGCCCCTTCTCACCGACCACTGAGGGGGAGAGCTTGTCTGCCAGTCATGCAGAAAACTGAATTGGCTATGGCAAGTGGAGAGTTCAAGAGCTTCTGAAAATGCATTTATGAGTTATACCTCTCTGCTGTGCTTTTGAGTGGAACATGAATTGTTTCAATATTTTATTTTAGGTCAAGAGAATCTTCTTGTAATTTATTTTCAGAAGTGTTTGAGACTATACACATGAATGTGTATTACACAGGTGTACAGTACATATCTTGTAACTCTTGGTATTTCTTTTAATTTATGGTCTCAAGGGGGATAAAATAAATAGTCATAAATGACACAATAACCTTTTAAAACTCCACTGATAATTTGATGAAAATGTCAAGACAATATGTGAATGACCTCAATTTCTTTTTCTCTTTATACAGAGCCAAGTCAAAAAATGGAGGCCGTTCTCTGAGAGAAAAGCTGGACAAAATTGGGCTTAACCTGCCTGCAGGAAGAAGGAAGGCAGCTAATGTCACTCTACTTACCTCGCTAGTAGAAGGTATGACACATTAGTCATTTGCCCACAGTAAATTCTCGCACTATAATTACGGTTTGCAGTGGCTGGAATGTCGCGTTAGTAGTATGAGAATGTGGGAACGTTAGTGTATTGGCATTGGTATGTGTGTGTGTTTCACTTCTTGTGGAAAGGGTAACTAAAGGCAATGTAACTGCAACCTTTTTTTTTTTTTTTTTTCCCCCCTGTGTTTAATGTGCCAGACTGTCAGCTACACATTATTTGGTGAGTCATAGTGGTTTGGAAAATTTAGCCAAAATTAGGTTGACTGAACTCGTATAGTGTATAAAAGACTGAGATGACCATTTTCCATCTGAAATACTCAAAAGAAACAACAAACCTCAGCACTAATTCTGTTACTCCATTGAGCATGTTGTCTTGTATTACCTAGTGTGCAAAGTCACCTCTGAAACTCAGTTGTGTTAGGGAAAATTAATTGTTCCTGTTGATGGAAAGAATACTACCAGGTCATACAGCCCTGATTTTTATTGTGACTGTTTTCTGTTGCTGTATAGTTTGAATGACAACTGCAGTCATACCTCAGTCAGTGACATTTGATTCGATCATCCCAGTATCACTTTAATCACATTTACCTGCCGCTGGCTATAGAAAGATATTATTTTATTTTTTTCCCTCTCTCACTCCCCACATGCCGAATTTTTATAAATGGGGTGATGATTCTGTGCAGGAAGATGACTGGAGGCCTGTGTTATTTAGAGACCTTCAAAGCTGAATTAAGCCTTGTTATCTTGTGTTCGGCTTGCCAGGAGGGCCAGCTGACCTTAAAGCTTGTGCTTCTGAATAGCTGCCAGCATTTGAAGACTTGTACATGTCTATCAATAAGCGGTGTTGTTGGCATCTCGGGGCCCGTTTTGGTAGCATTTATTCACATAATCCCTTTATGAACATGCAAGTCGAGCCACCCTGAAGACAAAAATGTATCAATCTGCATAGCTCTTCTTACCTAGAGTTAGAAGAATGACTGCAGATGATTATTCTGCAGTTCAGCTGCTTCACTTCTTATGCCTTCATGCTTGTGTATATCTGTTTGAAAATGGGACTATTCATGTAATGCTCTTAAACTAGTAAATTGTTCTGCTCCTGGACAGCTTAACAATCTAGTATGTCAAAGGATATGTTGTTATAATATTTGTCTAAAGACTAATATTAATATGTATTAGTAATATATTTATTCACAAGTATTAATTTGTGGTTAGCAATAAAGTTGCAACTTGAGTGTTTTCTTGGATCTACAGAAAACCTGTTTTTGTTTTTTTTTTTCTTATATGTAATATTATCTTTTTCTTTTTTGTCTTAGGTGAAGCTGTTCATTTAGCAAGAGACTTTGGTTATGTGTGTGAGACCGAATTCCCTGCAAAGGCAATTGCTGAATACCTGGGTAGGCCACATGTGGAGCGGAATGAGGCTAACTCGCGCAAGAACATGCTCCTTGCTGCCAAGTAAGTGTATTTTCAATCATTGTTTTAATTTACATGCATTTAAACACCTAGCAAAGTGGGATGTAGCAAGACAACCTTTTTCAAAAGCTGGTTTTAAAGTATTTGATCAATAGAAAGCTGTATTTTCGAAATTATCTGAAGTATTATCCATTTTCCAATTAGGTCACAAATCTGTACATATTTCACATCCTTAGTTATTCTGCTTCTCTACCTACAGGCAAATCTGCAAAGAGTTTACTGATCTGCTCACTCAGGACCGCTCACCTTTGGGCAACGCTAGGCCTGCTCCCATTCTGGAACCTGGAATCCAAGGCTGCCTGACTCACTTCAGTCTCATCACTCATGGCTTTGGCTCTCCAGCCATCTGTGCTGCCATGACCTCGCTTCAGAACTACCTGAATGAAGCGCTCAAACAAGTGGACAAGATGTACCTGAGCTCTGGTAGCGACACCCAGGGATCCTCAGACAGTGGAAGTAAATCTACTGACAAAATGGACAAGCACAGGAAATGAGAGCTTAAAGGAGAATCCCTATGAACCTGAGATTCCCAGAGTCACTTAATCTTGCTGCCCCGACTTCCCTTTTGGACCTTTTTAAAAATCAATATTTGGTATTGTCTTTTTGAGAGCTGCATTTGTGTGTGAATGTGTGTGCTCACACTGTAAATTTATAGTTTGACAGGTTGGGGATTTTTAACAGCCTGTCACAGCAGGCTACAAATCAGTTACTGTTGGCATGCGTGTTGAATGCTCTGGATTTGTCCTAATGGGAGCCCGCTCTGTGAAAGAGTAAAGCCCTTTTCAGACATGGCATGTGTGGCTTCTTCTGTCTGCTAAAGCAACAGGATTGTCATTTAGTGATAGTTCACTTCTATATTAATGTTTGTCTTGCCTTCATTCACACAAACCAGTAAGAGGAGAGCAGCATGGCATATGTTATTTTTCACACGTGCAAAAGATTTGTTTTTGGCAACAAGTCCTGCCATTATGAACTGGTAAGGTTTGTGCATTCAGTTCTCTCTAAATTTGCCACGGACAGCAGGGTCTGTGTGATGCATGCAAGTCGGGGAGAAAAGGAAAAAAGTATACATTTATGTTCATATTGCTGTTTAGCACAGTTGCTATTTGTCATAAGCTAGTGAAACTACAGCCATGACTTTTCCAGAGAGGTTACATTCATACACCAAAGTAATGCGATAAAATACTGTTAAATTCCTAGCAAGGAGTACATGCCTAAAAAGGGGATTAATACATGCCGCATCATGCTAGCCACTATGCAGTTACATACAGTTGCTAGTGGCCTACTGCTATAACCACAGGGCCTGCATTTTGTTGAAGAAGATGAGGGGGAAACAAAATGCATTCTGCGACTATTTTTTCCACCTCCCTTGTCTTTCTCTTTTTTTTTTTTCCCTCCCTCATCTTCCCTAGAGGACATCATTTCAAGATGACTTTCTGTGGCTGTGAATTCCTCTGTTTTCTCCTTCCTGCTCAGTCTGGGGGCAAATCCACTTATTTCCTGTGTCTCAATTGACTTGCAAAGGACAGTTATGTGTGATGGAAAATCTTAGTTTTCTTTATTTTTGTGCTTTAGTTGTACCATTAATTCAGAATGGATCCAGTGTTATTGTGTTTTTGTTCATGGGAGTTGATTTGAAGCTAGATGAGAAAAGACAGTTGGTTTTCTCATCTCAGCCTGTGCTCTTTCAGAAACCAAAAACTTTAAAGTGCCCCCATTATGCCAATTTAGAGGCTCATTATTTTATTTTTGTGGTTGTATACTGCTACAGCACATCTCTTCACCCTCTGAAACACTCAGTATTAGTGGCTGCATTAGGTTTTAGTTGACTGCTTTTTTTTTTTGAGGGCATGCCAAACTAGCTGCTAGGTGTGCATTATGGCACCATGTTACATAGTGATGTAAATGACAAAAAGAAAAGTCTGGACTTCAAATTATGCATTTCAAGCAGTTTAGCAGCACTGGTTTTTGCAGGAGAGAATAACTCACTTTGATGTGGACTTTGCAAACCCTTTTTCTCATGTGCAAAAATGATTTAACAGACTACATGATAGATAAAATCCCAGAATGCATAGCAGGGGCACTTTGAATTTGCTATGACAGAAGCCTCCTCAGTGTTTGTGGATTACAGGCGTTGCCATGGATCCATTGTTACTCAGTCTTACAACACATACAGTACATAGTCGTGAGAATTTGTTTGTTTGCTTTTACTTATTAATTTTTTGTGAACAAGTTATTAAAACAACATCCAAATTGACACTAACCTACCAACAAGCCCACTTCTGCCAGGTTGTGTGTTGGTTGTGAGAATGCGTGCGTAAATGTAAATATTTCTTTTAAAAAATGTTTTTAGAAATTAAATTCCAAGCATAGAATTTTATCCAGTGTCTTGTCCTGGATGTAAATATTTTCTAATTTATGTTGTAATTTAATGGGCTTGTGTAAATAATGGTATCAGTTTGGTGCATAGCTTAACTTTTTATGACGATGTGTTAAACTTTTGTAAATCAGTTAGGGGTTTTTTTTTTTTTTTTTTTTTTTTTTTTTTAATAAACTAGACTTTAGAAAGTGGGGATGATATACATTTTTGAAAATGTTTTAAAAAAAAAAAATGCTGTTTTAAAGTTTCAGGAAAAAAATAAATGACAGCCTCAAGCCTGATTTAGTGAGTCAGTAATGTTGCCTAGGCCACACACTTACTTTTTTTTTTTTTTTTTTTTTTTTTCTTAATGGATAGCACTTTTGTTCTGTAGCCTCTTTTTCAGCAATATCACACAGATGATGGTTAAGTCATGTGTTGAAAAACTTTCCTATTAATAAACGGCAAAGAAAATCCCCTACTAAACTAATGAGAACAGTAGCCATCATTATGTGCTCTCACTTAGCTTCACAAATAAGCTGTGTTGCTCAGTAAAAGCACAGACCTCAAAAGTACATCATGTGATGAACAAAGAAGTGCAGCTTAGAGAGGACAAATGGGTTGTTTATGTTAAACTTGGACAACTATTGAATCGACTGTACTAACCGTTCAGCATTCAACGTCTATCCTCTGCAGCTTGCCAATATTTCCTTTACATATGTTTGGAGCAGGTGTGCCATTAAGCCTACTTGCAAGTTTCTTGGGGAATAATGAGATGCAAATTTGTGGCTGCAGCAAAGAATTTAGTTAAGAGAAAAGGAAGTTAGGCAGAACTGTCTACTTGTTTCATCATCACTTGTCTGTTCAGGCCTTGCTAATTTCAGAGGTTCATCTGTTTGTGTTTCACGTAGGTATGAGGGGCCGTACAAACAAATTCATTCTTTCACTCTCACATACATATATTCTTCTTTCACATACATATACTTTCACTCTCACATAGTTTTATTTTAATTTTTATATTTGGATATTTTTATTCTCATGTTTACACATATTTAAAACACACATTGCAATATTGTGCTCTTATAAGTTCTTCAGCAAGCTATCTATGGCGTTATTTTTGTGCCACTATTTTGAGTGCACGTAAAAAGAAGTTTGCAGGTGCAAGTGTTGCAGCTTGAAAGAATGAATTTTGGCTTGTACGGCCCCTCATACGTAGGAGTAACACTTATATGAATCAACATCGAACATATAGCTGAATTGAAAGGTATAACAACGGCACTGAAATGCACAAACATATATGACATCAGTGTTTCTCTTTGTTTTATATTAGCTTTTGGGGTCAGTGGGTGAAATGAACATTTCCCAAAAACCAAGCCACAGGTTATAAAGGAAGCAGCAGCAGCAACTACCTTGCAGTTAAACAAGTATCAGCCTTTCCCCTCAGAACCTGTTTAACCAGACCTGTCAACGCAGTGGCTCGCTGCCCTCACAGCGGTTGACTTTAACTGCCTTCAGTTACTCGTGTTAGCTTGTGTGCTTGGCCCTGAAAGGGTAGATAATAGGTGGAGGAGGTATGGGTGAAATTTAGCAGAGAGAAAGAGGAAGACTTTTTTTTTCTTCTTCTTCTTGTGCCTTTGATGACAGGCTGAAAATGGTTGAGGAAGCACTGAGGATTTGATTGGAGGTTGACCTTGTTTCTTTATGCCGTCTCTTTGTCACATCACAAAGTTTGTTTTGGCAGATGTCAGCTGTTAAGTACACACGTCCCATTTGTTTTGTTTGTTTTTTTTTTGGGGGGGGGGGTTCCCCCCCCCCCCCCCAAATCTTTTATTGTCAGTAGAATCAATTCGAACTGAGCACATTCACAAAGTTGGAGCTGGTCAAATGATCAGCAGAGTTGTTAAACTGACCTGATTTTACATATACAATGATCATATTTTCCGTTTGACATCAGGTGAACGGCTTTGTTTAATTCCTTGTACGTGTTTTTCCAAAACACAGGCAACATCGCAACTGGTCAAACGTTTTCTTCTCAACTGTGAGACCGTGTGAGTAATTCTCTTATGACACGCCTAATGTAGCTGGGAAAAGGAGGCGAGCATAGACTTGTTGCACTTACCTGTTACCTTCACTTCTTTTTCTCTTATGAAAGAAGAGGAACTCATGTACTTCTTTCAAAAAATAGATATTAGAGATTATATCTGACATGTTAATATAATCTTCAGACCTCATTAGGATGCCCGAGGCTACTTGTCAACTCCAGATTCACTGAACTGTAGCTGTATTCTATTCCAGCTCTGACTGAATGACCTTTCCATGTAGGTCAAACCAAGTCACAGGATGAAACTGTAAGAGCGGAAAAAAGGCCAAAAAGGAGACAACTTGATGTGATATTTCCCATTTTTTTTTTTTAAACCTTGTTTGACAATCTTTTTGTTGGTTTTTATTACTTATTAGCCTAACAAGTTGACTGTATGCTCTTACTGTTACAATTTTTTTATAGATTTCTGCCCAACTTGTTTCGAGGACACTTAGAACTTTACAATTACCCTTTTAGTTAACCGCTTCCCTTCCCTGTCTTTGAAATCTGTTGTACATTAAGGCTCATTTGCAGTCAGACTAATCGCTTGCTTGCAGCTCCCAACCACTGAAACCACTTTATGAGTTAAAACATAGCCTTAACGTTCCATGTCATAAGTGACAAGTCACACAGATGAGAGTAGTAGTGTAAATCAGAAATCTGAATTAAAACACGCCTGGCCCTGTAAACACACAACCCAGATGATCATTTTAATATAAAAAAAGTGTCTCTCATTTGGACAAAAATAGGAACAATCCGGTCTTTACATGATTAATAGTGCCATTTTGGTGCCACTGAGGAATAAGAGTAAGGAATGAGGAGCTATATGGAGAGCGAGTTGACTAAAAGTATTAGAGATGATGCATTCTGATAAAAGTTGATGCAACATGGTCTGCATCAGTGCTGGGAAAAGCACAAGAACATACCAGGATAAAATATAAATCATACTGAAGTAAGTGTACTGAATCTGATCTTAACAGCAGAGGAATTACACCTTTAATGAGTTGATGTTGTACTTTAAGGCTAGCCTCAAGTTCTGTGACATTGTTCCGTTCACTGTCGACTCCTCGTTGGAGTAGGGGGTGGGGAGTAAGTTATTTTGTGTTGGAGTCAAACTATTTTTTTATATACTGGTTATAGAAAAAAAAATCCCAGAAATACCCATATTAATATGACTAATAGAAACTGACCTTACATATCAGTTTCTCTAGAAAGAAAAAGGCTTCTTATGTTTAGTCCAGACTGAAGATGAATTCTATTTTGTTACTATATTATTCATTATGACACATGTGGCAACTTACCCAAACAAAATTCAGCTTTTTTCAATTTAAAATGTTTTGCAAAGATGTGGAATAATGTGTGTATATGCATGTAGTTTTAGTTACTGCAGGGCTCAGTAGAATTCCCCTACAACACACAGGCAGAAGGCAGTTCTTTGTTTCCAGTCTGATAATGTTCTCACTCCTGCAATTTTACTTGTAAATGAAAACAACTGAAAAAATATATTTTGGGAAGAAAGAAAACAGATGGGGTGGGGGCGGGGATGGGGCATATAATGGATAATATATGTGTGTTAGAAAAATGCAGAAAATCAAGAAAAGACCAAAGAAAAACAGAGGCAAATGTGGCCTCTTAAAGTCATCTAGGCCAGCAGTTAGTATTTACTGTACATGATGCGATGGACTGGCCGTTTTAAATTGAAGAGGAAAGTGTAATTAACTGTTGGTCAATGTAAATATATTTAAAACGTAATAGTCGTAAAGCAAATGTGTCTTTGCTTTACTTTCCCGGTATGGCTGAGGAATGTTTGTGTCTACTCCCAGAGTGACTCACTGGCATTAAAGAACACCTGAGTTACAGTAAGTCTGTCAGTATTTGGCTGCTGCGACGCAGTGAACAGTTGTCAAAGACCATGGCTAATTTGTGTATTGACAATAGTCACTGCCTTTTATATGTTCACTGTGTATCTGTTATTATAGCAGCTGTTTTGTTATCCCTAATTCCATAATTATTCCCAAGGCAACCTCTACCTTTTATTTATGAGAAACCTTTTAAAGATGCCAAAGAGGTTCATCTTTCCGTGACAAACCACTTTGGCTAGTAATTGCTGCAAAGGATGTTTATTGCAGTGCGTGGTTGACGGCATTTGAAAACAGCAATAATAATTCTGAGTTGACTCTAAGTATTGAACCAAATAAAGCTGAAAATGAGACATAATGGTTTCTTTATATAATAAGTAGAATCATATATCAAGCTATCCACACTGATCTCAGTTGAGAGGTTTTACATTTGTGAGTGATTGTTTTTGTGCGAAGGTTGGGGGTAGGGTGAAGTTATATTTGGTGGAAAGAAGTTCAATAATGAGAGCATTAAGCAACTATGGTAGGGGGTGAGCTGGGTGTGCGTGCATGCATGCTGTGTGTATGCTGGGGGTAGGAGTGCTGGGGTTTGGGGGGTTGCTGCCTAATCCCTGAGGAAAATGTGGAAGAAATTAATCTAAATTACAAGAATGAAGCTAGTCTGGAGTCTGGGACTGGAAGAGCTACAGAGGAAAGGCGGGTGAGAGGGAGGGAAGAGGGGGACCAACTCTTTCTTTTTTTGTTTTTTTGGTTGATGTTTTCTTGTTATTTTTTTTTCCTTTTTTCCCCCTCATCCTGTGGGAATGAGGTGGTCTGTCTTCCTTCCTCTTTGGCTTGCCACGCAGATGCCCCTCCTTCGCTTGCTCATGAATGGGCCTCTTTCCAATTAGTTAGCATTGTAGCCACTGCCAGTGTGGACAAGATTGTAGAGACCCCTCAGTCCCTGTTCTCATCCTGGTGCTCTCTTCTCACAGACAACAGATGTTTTGGTTTCTCGGGGAATACGTGATTCTTTGCTGGCTTCTCCTAGTGTCAACAGCAAAATGAAGATACTTTGCAATTCTTTTCAACCTGCCACATCTCAGTACTCTCAGAGAGTGGAGAAGAATTAGCTGTAGAAGAGACCTTGATGGTCTCCCACAATTTTATATAAGCTAATTCGTACAAAGAGTCCACCACCAGTAAAAAGCCCTTACTTCTTCCTCATTTACTCGCACACAAAAACAGATAAATTAACACAGGATGGTTGCCGCCACTCATCTATTTAATGAAAAGCATCTGCCGTCTCCCCTTGCTAACCAACATACAGGCAAATCTTGTTCACCTAGGTCTGAGTGCAGTAATCAGAACAAGCTGTTTGGTCAACAAACAAACCTGTAAACACAAAACGTACCAAAGTTTATGCATAGTACTGTTTACCAGTTTACCAGAATCAAAATTCATGACCACAGGGGGTATCGCAACAGGAGATAAGTAGTCTCATTAGTTGCTCAGATGCTTCTTTCTCAAACATTTTTGTGCAGTCCATTAAGTCTACTGTGAATCAATAGAAAACAGAAAAAAATCCCATGAAGCAACATTTGCTGCTTATTGTTGTTACCATTAATGGGATTATGGCTTAGCAGGGATTATTGATTTGTCTCCGTCTCGCTGCTCAGTTCTTCATTGTCACTGACATGCACATGGCTGATTCCCGAGCCCAGAATGAAGTCTGAGAACGCATGGCTGAAATAAAGGATAAGGCCGCAGTAATGGTCACGTTCTCTTCACTGTTCATGACGTCTACGTGTGAGTTCACTAAGCAATTTTCTACTTTCTCTATTTTAGTCTTAAATCCTATTCTTGCTGACCTATTTCTTTGGTCATGTTTTTTCATGCTCTCAATGTTACAACTCTTGTCTAATGATCCTTTTGCCAGCGTTCACTATCAGTCACTAGTCTCCATTTTTTTAAATTCTTTGTAATCTTTCACTGTGGGTTTTAGGGCATCTACAGCGCTCTCACGGTGCTTCACCCAAAGTGTCATTCAGCCATCTGCTCTCTCTGCTCTACCACCACTGCTATCTAGACTTCAGGTTTTCCCGTCACTACCTTCCACTCCCAAATATACTTCCAAATGTGAAGAAAATAATGTATTTATCTTACATTAAACAACAGACAATAGTTTTGTTTGTTTATTTTTGTTAGTAGCTGATGAATTATACAAAGAAAATGCCAAAAGACAATGGAGTTTAAAAGTGCTGTACTCTTAGAGTTGACTGGCCCTATTCTTGTCTGAGAAATTTTACTGGTTTACAATGTTCAGTGATATTTTCATTGGGAGCTCCAACAGTCTTCCAGGTTTGATTGGTTTAAAAAATTGTTTGTGGGGCTGCATTTTGTAAAAAGTAAAGGGTAAACTTTGCAGATGCTTGCAGGTTGCAGTTAAATTTATTTATAATAATAACTAATACTTTGAGCGTAAATGAGCATATTTTATGTGTATTAATGTATTTATTTCTATATTTTGTAATACTTCACAGGCTCTGGCATCTGTCATGCTAGTAATGACAAACTCTTCTGTCATCAAAACTGAATTTAGGCCCATTCACATTATAATTCTTCAGTCAGTTGGGGATGATCATGGCTAATCAATTGATACAGTTTTTGTTTGTTATCGTTTTATTTTTTAAAAACATTTAAAGATTGACAAGTTTGAGTCTATTGTTATCATTTTAGTATAATATACCTTTGCGAACATATTAATTTGCTGCACATGTTAGCTTTTTGTCCACTCTATGTCTGTGTGTGTCAAGTTAAACTAACAGAGTATCCGGTATACTGCACTACTACACCTTATTTAGCTAATGTAGTGAAAACATGCACATGCTTTCAGTCACAAAGGGAGACTTTATAAAAGTAGCTAGTTCATTCAGGAGTTTGCTTGCAGACACAATAAACCATCTAGATTCTGGTTACTTGAACAATTCAGTAGAAAGATCCAGTACCTGGTGTTTGCCGTGTGTAATAATAACTGCTTGTCTTTACTTCCTGAAGCTGTTTTTTTTTTTTTTAATGCGTTAAAATTAATACCATTAATGCTATATTTTGCTATTCACTAGCAATTCACTATCTAGTGCTAACTATTTCTAGGGTGCTTTTCAGTAAAAAAAAAAAAAAAGAAAGAAAGAAACTAAGTCAATGAAAAAAGTGAAAGTCCAAGCTGTAAAACTAAAACTGTGATCTGAAAGAGACTGAAACACAAGTAATATGCATCCATCCATCCACCAAAATATTTAAAAATATAAATACAAAATATTTAAACATAATATCTTTAATATCTTTAAACCTAATAATACTAATATTTGTACTGTATAAGAAAAAAAAGATAAACATAACAAATAAAGGAAAACCACAAATCTGAATTAAGAAAATTAAATCCCCCAACTAAATATTAATAGTAGAGGAAAAAAAGACACAATAAAGCACTGACAAGTCACACATTTCATTTTGGAAGCTACAGAAGTAAATCACCTCAAATTTAGAGAGAGACAGTTCCACATTAGTTTCATTGTAAGGTTTTGAAATTTATACTAGATCGTCAGATGAAAGCGGCCGCCTGTTAAGGTCATGAGGTATGAAGATGCTAATGATGTAATCCGGAACAAGTTCGGTAACTGATGAACTTGCTCGACATGAGAATAACAATTCAGGTTGTTAAGTTGCACATGATGAGGGGAAACATTTAAAAGCCTGAAAGTGATAGCTGCTACAACCAGGACATAGGATATTAAGCATACATGCACATGTGTTTGTGTGTTGTCCTCACTTCAGAGCAGGAATGCCCATAAGCAGGAACTAGCCTTTATGGTTCAGCTAAAGGTAAAGCTCATTACTCTGGCCGACAGTCTCTAACCAGCTGTACTGCACAGTTTAAATTCTGTCCTCGGGCACTTTGACTTTCCACTAATAAAGATAGCAGAGCAGAAGAGAAAAATATGGGATAGAGAATAAATACGAGAACGTGAAGCGGTAAGCAAGGGGTACGCAAAAGACAAAATAAAATATCTAAACATAACTGGACACTTGAGTTTTGGCTAAAAAACCCCAATTGAAAATAGGGCCTTTGTTTAACAAAAAAAAAAAAAGAGTTAGACACAACTCCCCATATTACAAAAATCAAAAGGATCTCTTGTAAGGTGCTTTTTGAGGTAAGAATCAGCTAAATGAAAAGATGCGTATCTTCCAAAGCAAGAGAAAATAGTAAACATGTGAAGCCAAAGCTGCTTTGAATGGATTTCTTTGACAACAAATGCTTCCAGTATGGAGTGAATCATTGTAAAACCACATTCATTTCCTGCCTGTGTTTATCCACAGAGGGATGAGATACAAAGCTGTCCAGACTTGTTTGCAACGTGCAGGATAGTGTACAGAGAGGGAGATGTGCTCATCTCTGACAGGGAAAGGCCATACTTAAGCAACTTGTAACACTTGCATGAATAGCAGTTTGACAGTCTCATGCTACCGAACAAAAAACAAAACAAAAAAAACCAAATAGAAACACTAGCAAGCTGCATTTTTTAAAGTTTAAACAAATTTATTCATTATAAAGATGAAAAAAAAAAAACCAGACAAAGTTTTACTTCAACCTTCATTGTCCTACTTTAATCATTAATTAATCAAAAAGCAGCTCTTTTCTTTTTTATCCTCTTTGCTCATTCCTTCCTTTCCAGCAATTTATTCAGCCCTTGTTTGGCATATGGCAGCCACAAACTTGCATGCCTCTGTGATGTTGGACGCCATTGTGTTGAAGGGAGGGAGCGAAAGGGAGTGAATGTTTACAGTACCTACCCGTGGCATCCGGCCACTACGCTGTTATTGCTTAAAGAGGGAAGGTGGTGATGAAAGGTGTCAGTGTCCATTGGCAGATTGGTAGAGCTCCTCTTTAAACAACAGAAAGAGAGAAACAGGAAGAGGAAGAAAGAGAAACAACAAAGCTATTTTCTGCTGTGGTTTTACTGAAACCTAAATGTCGTAAACTAAATGTTGTATTTGAATATTACTCCAAATGTGGAAATCATATCTGTCATAGTGTGGATTAGGGCTTGTGTGCTAAACTGGGCAAACACATTTGCTTGTTTTAAATGTTTGAACAGCATAAAGTGGACAAATGCCTTCGCACCAAATTGATTTATTAAAAAAGAAAAACCATGATCTGTTCTGCTTACTTAAATGTTTTGCATTTCTGTGTTTATATGCAGCTGCTTGTGTATGAAACAAATATAAAGTAAACAAGCATTATAAAGTGTGTGTTTGTGTGTAGACTCACATGCACCTGTCTATTCAGAATATATAACAAGAAAAAATAAATAAATTAGCGTGACTGCCACTTACAACGGTTCTGCTGATGCAAACACTGCTGGATAAATGGGCAAAGGAGCAAAACGAGAGCATGAAGAGCACAAGGGAGAGAGAGAGCATGGAGAGGTCCCAGATGCCAGTGATATGAGGGCGATAAAGCTCATATCTCAGCATGTTTATACTCAGAGAACTGCTGCGGTATACTATCTGATTGTTGGGTGAGAAACAGAGGTGGCTCTTATCAAGAGAGTCATTTTATACCTTTAAAACTAATGTAGTCTTTGTTATTACTTAAAAAGCAATTGCTGAAAGCAGTATATACTTACCACAGGCATCGCACTGCACCGTACTTTGCTTTCTGGTATTAAGCTGTGCGTTTTAAGCAACCTTCATATCCACAGTTGCATTAACAAGATACTTGAAGAAAGCAGGCGTGATAAATTTCACAACTTAAACAAGTGCTTATCAGACTGTTGGGAAATTGATTTTGAGATATCACACTGCAGGATGTATGAGTGCACCTGCGTTTATGGATGAGTGCAGTATGAGTCACTAAATATCTAGCAATACAAGTTTACCAGAATACACTGTATTATACCACAAAGACAAATCAACCACACTGGATGGATTACTATATCATTTTTCTAAGGGAATATACTTTGACAGGGTATGTACATTTTAGGTTGCCTGCCTTAAATTATATTCACACTAAAAGCAGATTAACACTGAGTACAGGTGTAATTTAATACAGATATGAATGTAAATGTTCTCTATTATAAAACTAGGCCACACTGGTGAACTTTGTTGTTTGTATGTGTTTTCCCTCCATCTCTAGATACACGAGTGGACAAACGTACGAGCATGAATGCATGATTACACAAGTGTGTGTAAGCGCAATCCTGAACATGTTCATGTGGGGGTGTACATGTATGTGTTTGCGTGTGGGTTTAGTTCTTTGTCGAAACAGACAGGCAGAAGTCTCCAGCAAGGAGAAAAATGTGCAGCTTGAAAATATCTGTCTTGTTCTGACATGTCTCATCATTTTCTGCTCTGCGCAAACTGCCTCACTCCAGCTCACTCATCTACCAAAAAGCCTGACAGCAGCAACGTGCATGCTCCTAAATGATTAAATAAGACAACTTGAAGAATCCAAAATGCTTGAAATATCATATCATTTAACCTCCTAGTAGTTATCTCTAATGACAAAAGCTTTACCTAAGTGTAAGAGCACTTTAACAGATACATCAAAAAAGGATTTTTAAAAAGTCAGCAAAAATATGGTGAATAACTCATTTGTGAGCAAAAGGGTTCTTTTACTTGACAAGTACCAAGATGACCCACCAAACATCTAATGAATAAAATAATTAGCATGTATAGATTTTTTCACGTAAGAGTAAATGCTCAGATATAAATTGGTTAACTAGCTCTTCAAAAATTCAAATTTTTTCATTGTTGCTGTTAAAAACAACACAGTTAATCAGTACCACTGTCTCCTTACTTAACCTCCGAGGGGGGCATCTTCCTTACTGTCTTATCTACATCTGATACCAGTTTCGCTGAAGTGTTCTCTTGAAAGCAAGTTATGCCCATGCGCTTTATCTCCTTATTCTCATGTTTCAAATGTTTAAATCTGAGGTGTCATTTCAGTGATATCACCATAGTGAGCTACTTGAAATGATTTTTCCTTGTTTTCCATACTCAGATGAGTAGTTAGGCCAAGCTAAGGAGCTTTGAGAGATAAAAGTAAAAAGTGACTAGAAAAGATTCAGTCTAGTTGCCGGTTTAACAAAAACAAAAAACAAACAAGCAAAAAAAGTAGACTTACTTTCTGTGCACTGTGCCAAAAAGATTGCTCGTGATAAGAATATGTCTTCCAGATAGTAAACTAAGAATAGTAATAATGCTGAAAGTTGCCAAATACTGGATTCAAGGACACAAGGAGACAGCCTTGAATGAGAGATCTATGATATTTGAATCAGTTAAGAGTCAAATTTTTACAGGCAGCGTCACAGAACTTCATGAGTAAACAAATTATGAATCTACAAAGCTGAATTTCAGGAGGTCTAAGTCTACCTCTGCTTGACAGTCTTTTCTCACTAAAAAGACACTGGAGCATAGTCTACTCCTGTGGAGCCACATGTCCTTGCTGACTTGTAATCAAATCTCACTGGTGCTTTTATATGTCAAAATGTGGTTCCTGCTTTCTCGTGTTTGCTCAGGAATGACTTCAACAACTCTTCTATGTAATTAGTGTTCTGGGAAGATGCCATGATAAAGGTGTTTCACTCTGGCCAAGACTTGAGAAAGCATGCAGTCTGAGGTTAAAATTGCTTATGGGTGATTCTCTGCAGACATAAAAGGGATGAATTATACTTTTACATTATGATGTTTTCCAAGGTTTTACATATCAGGTCATTAAAAACATCATTTAGTCCTCACCAGATCCAAAAATGACTTAAATATTGCCTCAGATGAACAACAACAACAAAAAAAAACATGTAATATTACACCATCTAATTATTTATTTATCAAAAACTAAACCAAATGCAGAAACGATATGTGAAAGACTAAGTATACCAACTGAGTAACTCGTAGAACCAACTTTACAATTAGAAGCAATAACTTGAATTACTTGAAATAATAATTTCGTTAGAATTAAATCAGTCTCTCACATTGTTGTGGGTGAATCTTTGCCTGCTCTTCTTCACAATGTTTCATTGGTTCATTGTGGGCATCTGTTTATGCATAGTTCTCTTAAACTCCTGCCACAGCATTTCAGTCAGGTGGAGGTCTGGACTTTGGGCCATTGCAACATCTTGTTCCTTTTCCTTTTCAGCCCTTCTGTTGTAGTTGTTACTGTGCTTGAGATAACATTGCATAGCTCAGTTTTACTGTCGAACAGGTTACATTTCAAACAAGAATACTTTGGTATACAAAGGAGTTCCTGATTGACTCAATGACTGCAAGGGGCCCAGGTCCTGTGGTTGCGAAAAACAAGCCCCAAACATCACCCTTCCACCACTGTGCTTGACAGTTGGTTTGAGGTGTTTGTGATGATATGCTGTGTTTGCTTTTCTCCAACTGTGGTTCTCTGTATTATGGCCAAACATTTCCACTTCTCTTCTGTCCAAAAGGAGATTGTTCCAGAAGATTGCTGCAGGGACTTTACCTTAAAACATAAAGAGCTTAACCAGAAGTAAGAACTGAAAGGTTTTTTG
>NC_137936.1:35003010-35065453 GCF_963969265.1 Rhamphochromis sp. 'chilingali'
CCTCTTGAAAGTTAACAGTGCACGTACCAATAATCTTTTTATTTTTATCTTTGAGGTTTATGCTGCTTTTGCGGTCATTTGAAGAGGTGGAAGATCATGTTGCACACCGTGAGTGCTAAAACAATCTCAAATGTCAATTGCTTTTGCTCTTCGTAACTAAAGGAGAAGAAATGATAACACGGTTATCACAGTTTCTCTTTTTCACTCAGTTACTCGTTAAAGATTCAAATTATTAAAACCTAAAAACTTGTTTTTCAGAAACGGAGTAATGTCTAGTGTAAACTGGGGCGGTAAATTATGTGAGAACATTTGCTACCATGACATTTATGGTTTATTATATTTGCCAAAAATTGCAGTTCCTCAATTTCACAGCATATTTATGTGCTTATCATGTTCAAATTATGCAATTCGGAAATATCTCTTTCACCACAGACTGATTACTTTGTGAAGCCTACTAGGAGTGTTTGTGTAAAGTAAACACCAGTTTTGCACAGTGTCCTGTGTTGACTGGGACCAACAACTCTGCTTCACATGTCACCATGTATATAACATTATTACAAAGTCTGCTGCTGCTCAGTGGCCTTGTGGTTTCTGATATGGCAAAGCTAGTGAAATGGCAGAGAAGCCAATCTACACTTTATAACTCAACCACACATCAATAATAGAAAAAAATAGATTACAGTAAATCCATGGTTCAAAAGCTGCATACCTTTGAAATGTCAAAGGGGAAACCACAACGGATAACTCATCTCAAAACTCATTTCAACTGCTCAATGCAAGCTGTATTACAAATATTCAACAGCTTACTGTTCCCTCCAGGTATTTTTCAGCAAAACACTCTATACATTTTCATTTGCAAAGAGATAAAAAAAAAGAAATGTATTTTTTCACTGGCAAGCAGCCAAACCAATTTAATTACATTCCAAATGGGCACAATCTCCACAGAGCAACCAGCTCATGTTGTATTTTTCAAACTTCAACAGCCTCCTTGACTTTCTTGGAGTAATTGAAATCTTCCACTCTTCCACCCTCGTCATTATGCTGAGCAGCAGAAAGTACAACAAACCAAACCAAAAGGAACAAGGAGATCTGGCGCTCAGAACGAGACGCTTTAGCCAATTTGTAACTTCATCAGCACGTCTTGATACAGTTTCTCCTGAAGTCAATTAAAAGAACACTAGATGGTGTATACCTAAAAGAACTGACACCTTCCTCCTGCCAAAAATACGGTGATTAACCCATGAATGGTGTCAGCATATCCTGGGGAAAGTACGATGGGAGGTGGCTATTTCCATTTTGGATAAATTCCTCCAGCCAGATTCAAAAAGACTCTTTTTTCATTAATTACTTATCAGAATGCAATAATTCTGCATCTAAGGATGCAAGTCTTTGTAAACAACAGCCTACGGTGCCAAGAGGTAAAGTTAAACAACAAAAAAACCAACACAACAACAGTAATTACAAATACAACTCGAGATAACAAGACAATTTGGATTCAGATATTTTTTTCTTTTAAAAATGTTTCAGATAGTTTTTGTTTTTTATTTTCATCACTGCAGCGATGCTGAAAACATTTCCAATTAATGTTTCAGCCCTTGATTAAACATCAAAAGATGCCTTAAAAGAGCTTACTGGCAAATTATTTAAAGTCTCTTGGGAATTATTTTTTTATTATTATCATGTTTTTTTTATTTTTTTGAATGCTTAGAGAAACTATAATCTCAGAGATGTTTTCTATTCTACCCCCTGGGTGATTACAAAATGGCAGGCAAATAAATCATCACACTGGCGGTATCTGCGGATGTCTGTGTACTCTACAACTGAGAAAAAGGTCCTGAGGTGACCAAAGTACCTGGCATGGTATCAGACCTGCTATGCTATGTTTTCCTTAGTTTGTCAAATAATTGCCAGCAATCTTCAAGAATTACATAAATAACAAATAGAAACATATTTTCCATTTGCTGTGAATGGAGATACTCAAATAATAAATATAAAGTAATTTAAGCAATTTTTTTTTAATGATATCTACGCTCACTTAACCAGAGGTCTCTCTCTCCTTAGCTCGCTTTCTCTGTCACTAAATCTG
Source organism: Rhamphochromis sp. 'chilingali' (assembly GCF_963969265.1). Classification (NCBI taxonomy): domain Eukaryota; kingdom Metazoa; phylum Chordata; class Actinopteri; order Cichliformes; family Cichlidae; genus Rhamphochromis; species Rhamphochromis sp. 'chilingali'. Next base: position 35,005,097 of record NC_137936.1, read on the forward strand.
TCTGAGATCCCAGCCACAAGCAAGTGCCTTTGTGTCAAAGATTAAGTGAAACCAGGAGTGCCAGCAATGCCGCGTTTGCACTGTGAACACACTCAGTCTCAGCTGCACCAACACATCAGAGTACTCAGACATAAACAGCTACTGTAGATCAAAAATAAGCTAAGGTTAAAAAACTTTCATAAATGTAAATCTGTTATCTATTTATTTAATCTATTATATAGTACATATATTAAAAGCAAGTGTATAAGCAATGCCAAATAAGACTTGGCACTACTTGAGAAATGCATTTGCATCTGCATTTTACTACAGGGTGGCTCCTGTGTAAGATTAAGTGTTTTTACTACATAAAATTGTCACTGAAAATGATTGGGTAGCAAAGTCAGGCTATCAACACACAGAGAATATAATTCCTGGAAAGTGAGGCAATACTACAATGAAAACATTATGAACAAAGCCCAACAGTGCCAGAGGTGGTTTACAAGACAGAGGCAAAAAGAGGCCTTGGGGGCACTGTGGGTTTGTAGTGATAGGGAGGGGAATCTCACACACACTTGGCTCAGGGAGGCACAGAAACAAATGGCACATGGTGGACGACCAATCGCTGGTGGTCTAACCAGCTGACTAACTTCCGGTGCAACCCATAAGTGACTCAGTAATGATTTACTGACAAGTCAAAGGTTTTTAAAAACAAATTTAAAAGACTGTCTTTTGGATACATTTTACTACAAATCATTTGAATATAATAACAGTGATCGCACATCAGCTGCTAATGCTAAGCTGCTCATAGTATCAGTTACAGTGATCTGTGGCTTGAAATGTTGCTACATAACAACACATTTCTGTGGTCTATGAGCTCACATTTGCACTTGTGTTTATTTGTGTGATGTGACTGCATGCAAGAACGTCTACTTGCAAGAGAGTGTATGTCTTTGAGTGTCTCTCAGTGGTCCTGTGGTCTTTGAGTGTGGACCTGAACCAGCCGTCTCTAGTTCTGTTTGCACAGGACATGCCTCAGGAAGCTAAGACAACTGTTCGTGTTTGCCCAGGCTTGCGAACCCGACAGCTGCATTCTTTGACACTCTGTTTATAAGTGTTTTTATACATTTAGCCTATGGAATCTGTTGGATCATGCCATTCTTGCTGACCTTTTCTAAAGAAACACCCATCAGAAGGAGAAAGGAGGACTATAACGCCAACGAATAAATCATTGGCCAACTCTAACAAGTACATTCTTCCTGACTTTCCTGTTCCTGTCTCCATTAACACAACAAATCTTTATTACAACCAGCACTGAGTCAACAGTGATAATTTACCATCTAACAAAAAAGCAAGAAAAAAAATCGAATCATTCCATTAAATAGCGATTTGGAGCCTTAACAGACTAAACTAAGGATGTTAGAAACACCACATCTAGACCTGTTCTGTCATAATTTGCACGCTCTGACCTCTCAAGATCCCCCAAATCGCTCTTACCCATTCTCCTTTTACTCTTTCTTCTCCTTGGTGTTTCATTTCCTGCCCATCAGCCTTAGTCTTCCACCATTTCAGCTACAGCCTTTACTGGCAAAAAAGTCACGACAGTACCAAAACATATGCTATAACACAACATTCCTATAGAGATGAAATGAAAAACAAATTAGTGGATGAACTCTAAGACGTTTGGAGAGTGGCGAGTGTGAAAGTGAGAGATGATGAGATCCGTCTGTGCTTATTTGAAATGTTGATATGGTTTTCTCGTACAATGGTTACGCTAATTTATGTACCAAAGCCTGCTTTACACAAATCTGCCAAGTCCAATAACTGTGCTCATAATCTCCAGCATCTAGAATAATCACTTTGTGGTCTATTTGTTTATGAATGAAATGAAGCAATTATCCTAATGAAGATCAGCTTTCTTGCTGGGGGAATTGTAGAATTTCAGCACAATGAAAATGTTTTGTCTTTGTTGCATCCATGTTGGCATGCTGATTCCTTAATCATAAAACAATGGGAACAACCCAAATTTTATTGTATGATAATTAGGAACATGCTATTCACAGTTGGGATTCTAAAACTGTAGCAACAAAAAACTGAACTACGCACTTCCTGACCTGAAGTCTAAACCACATGCATGTGGATGCTGCTAAATGTCAGCAACAAGTTTGGCTGTTGCTATTGGCGAACCAAAAACATACATTTGCACAGCAAGAGATCAAAAGTTACTAATGGCTCATTTTTATAATAAAAAGCCTTCTACGCAACAGCTTTTATGACACTCACTACTATGTTTGCCATACTTATCTCTGCTGAAGCATGTTACATTTGTTTTGTCTACAGAAATACAGAGACCTCACTCAACAGACATAAAAGTGCAACTCGACTTAAAGAATGAGCCTTCAAGTTCAACAAAGAATGAATCAAGGGTTGTATTTCTTTTTCTGCAGTGCTGATGGAAAGCAGATGAATCTGCTCTGAAATGCTACTGTAGCACACTGAAATACTGTCAGCTTTCCCTTCCCGTCAGCACAGTGAGCAAAGAACAGGGCACAGAAATAGTTAAATAAATCAGATAAAGGAGATCTTTCTCCCTCTTTTTGCTTCCCTCTCACACACACACGCACACACGCACAGACATTCTTTAGTGAAATCCATCAATCAGCATTTCATGCAGTTTGGGTTTGAACCACACCAAATGCACTAAAACAATAAACGTCTGTCTTTCAAGTCGCTATCTGGACTGGAACACATCTGGTGGCAAGGCTCATTTTGGTTTCCACATCGTTGAATGACATTACAGACTCAATGGCGAGCTGAAAAATAAAGTACCCCTAAAAATCTCTCTCCAGTTTCCCTCCACCTACAGACCCTTCTCTTTCTTTATGCACACACCAACCTTCTTCCCCCCTCCCTTCACTAACCAGCTAACCTCTCAAATGCTATTCCACCACCCATCCCCCAACCAATCAAGAAGTGAATATAAAGCAGCACAAGGAAACTGGGCTGCAGGAGGGAGGTGATAGGGGGGGAGAGACAGCCAGTCAAGGCAATTGCTACTGAGAAACCAGTGGCCTCCTGAGGTGAAGACAGTTTAAAATGCCTTGCCACACTGGACTTGACTTTACACAAGTCACAAGTGCATGATGCACACACCCAACAGCCAGCTGAGGAGCCAAGAGTCAAGCCTGACTGTTGTATTTTGGTTTCAAGGGGCTGTGACGATAATTAGGGTTAATGTGATTTAATGAGGGGCATGAGTTGAACCGGGGCTCGGCCGATTCACTTCGTAATCAACGTCAAGATTGAAATTACTCTGACACCTTATGATGCGGCTGTGTTTCGCAGTAACTTACAGCTTGTCATGCACGTCACCCAGGCTGAAAACTTAATATCAGCCTCACTCTAAAAGCAGTCTGCTGATAAACTTACTGAATGATAGATTACAGGCTGATAACAGCGCAGAAATTACTCGAAATGCAATAGTATATCTCTAAAGTATATTGGGAGGAGTTTAAAAAATACACTGTCATGATTCAATTCTTGGTAATATAATCAATCATCAACATAAATAGCCTGTTTCTATGGACCTCGGTGATTAAGTAGATAACGAGGCAGGATAAACTATAGAATCTATTTTCAGCCATACATGACTTATGACCCTCTTAACACCTCTAGTAGCTCTGAGTCATGTCTGGTCTAGATTATAAAGTACAGAGCACTGGAGTGCTGTGAGTCTGGTTGACTTCTCTATCTTGTAGGTTAAACTCGAGTCCATCGTGGTAAATCCCTGTAATGGATAGCTGTATCCCCTTATTTGCTCTCTGTACAGACAATAGCTGTCCTTAAAATACCCCATGAAATCCAAGGCAGATACAGCTATAGAATAGAAACTACAGTATCACTGATGTGGCGAGATTGGGGCTTTTTCTTGTGATGCAACTATACTGTAACATAGAAACATAGCTAAACAGACATGAAGCCAAACGAGGAAGCTTGGGTTCTGCGTGTAACACACTTTTGGATTTAACTCAGATGAAAAATGCAGTCGTACCTCTATTTCGCTTTATTGTGTTTCAAAACAAAACCATCACACTCCTACTGTAACAGTCCATGCACACAACACAATCTAAGCCCCACTGCTCCAGAGAATAACACTGTAGCTACTTATGATTAACTCAAAGACACAATCAGCCCCAGGCGATCCAGCTTCCCTCCATAACCTTTTGACATTGCTGCTGGGAAGGTAAATGAGAGAAGAAGTTAGACACAGCGAGGGGGGTGGGGGTGGGGATGTGGGGAGACAGAAAGACTTCATTATGAATACAGCCAGGAAGTGGTTAGACCAAAAAATAAAAAATTAAAAAATAAAACAAGAGAACTTTACAATAAAGACAGTTTAGTGATTTTTAAATCCAAAACATAGCCTTAATTCCATGTGCCGACTGCCAGTAACTGCATTATAACAGCAAACTCGCCACTTGTAGTTCCAGCAACACAGACTGCATTTTTCCCTCTGGTGTGCATGCGAGCCATGCATGGGTTAACATTTTCCCAGTGAGAATAGTTGGGATATTGCAACTCGGACTGGCCAGTCAGCAGAATGTTATGAATGGGCACAATGAAAAACCCCAAGTCCATGCTGTCGACCCAAGAATGCTTGCCTCCATGTAATTAACTTCGCTCTGTGTACAGAATGAGGTACTGCTGAAATAACTCTTCTTATTTCTGTTTCTATTACTGTCATGTTTTCAAGAGGGGGAAAAAAATCACATTCTGAGAATTCAAATGGAAAATATTTTTGCCTGTCCATACTTTGAAGTATCCTGTGACTAATACAGTGATTTGGATAGCACTGGAAATGGAACGAACCACTTAAAAAGGGGTGGTACGTGCTCTGCAAAAGCTGGCCTCATTGCTTTTCGAGTGGATGAATGTCAGCTAATGGTAATGTGTATTCGTGTAGTGATGTAAAATAGGGCATAAGATTAAACATAAGATAAATGTATAAATGAGGTATACCTTAAAACCTGTTTCATACATACAGCTCACCTCAAAGTGTTTTAGCAATTAGATTTGCACTTTGCACGCATGCAAATATACGCACACGTGCACGCATTTAGCCCTAAATAAAATCTCTAAATAACTGATAGTGAGTTGGAACAGACTGCAACTATGTAAAGAGTAACATCTGCAAACCATCGAATTATAAACCTACAGTATAACTACAGTATAATTACACGAGAGGCTCCCTCTTGGGCACTGTGTTGTTAGAGGGAAAAGGGATGAGGGGAAAGTGGAACATCTACAGTAATCTATCCAACTTCATTTCACCGGAGTGATTCTGCCTCGGGGTATGCACAAGTCATAATGCATTTGACAAATAGTCTCCCACTAAAACAGGCATTTGCGAAGAAGTGGCCTTCAGCGCTGGTATACACAGCTGAGTGTACACTGAACAAACAAGCCTCCCACTCAGCGAGGAAAGATACAGAGAGGCTTCAAAAAGATTAGGAGAAATCTTGGGCGAAAAGTAAAGATGACTCACAGTGATTGTGCAAGTGCAGGACAATGCAAGTTGGATGGAGTTGAGAAGAGCAACAGAGCCGTGGGGTTCTTAACAAAACACAAATCGATGCTTTTCTCATGTGTTGTTCTTTGCATTGTTCTGAAATACGGGCGCACAGGTTGTTTTTACAATGAATTGCAGAGAATCATCATAACGGTTTTAAAGAATATCTTTATCCTTTTGGTTTTTGAGCGTGAACTTGACTGAAAAACAAAACTAAAGCATAACCTTCTGATTAAATATTTGGGTGATGCTTACATTCTCTTGTCAGTTTGTTAGCATTAATGTAGTCATCAGTCATGCAATAAATCCTACCTTCAGATTACAGTGCTCAGTTTTAGTTCTTACAGTTGTTTTAAAGAGGTGTTGATTTAACACAGTGACTACAGTATTTAGGTTGCAGTGCTAGCTATATATACTGACTACACTGTATTCTGCCCATCCCATTTATAACACAGAAGAAAAGGCCAAATAATGAAAACACCTATGATGAGGTTCCTGGAAGTTAGCTCATGTAACATATTTTAACAAAAACTGAGCACTGTAACCTTCCTGAAGGCAATCTGTGCTGCAAGAATGTTTTATTGCATCTGTTTTAACAACCTGTCCCTGAATAAAAGCATTACATTAACAATCTTTCCTTCCTCTGCTTCTGATTTCTAAAAAGAAAGTAGAAAAATAGAGTAGAGATCTGATCATTGTGTGTGCACACAATTTACAGTCATTCACACAAAGCTTAACAGTCACCCTCAGAAATAGATTTGACTTTACACCACTAGAACAGGAAGCCATACACTTTTTTATATGTGAACTGTCCCACTTTGTATTATGTGCACTTCCTGGTTGGTGTATTTAATACTGTACTGTAATGCATAATTACACGAGTGATTGTCAAACAAGCTGTATATATATATATATATATCGGTGTGAATGTCTTCAGGAGGCCACGTTTGGGAGTTTTGTGCCTATTTGAAAACATGCAGCTCTTAACATTGCTTAGAATTATGTTTGCAATTTACCATGGAAAAATTAAAAAAAAAAAATCAACAGCAATGACTAACTGTCTTGTGAATCTGACTTTAAGAAAAAAAGAAATCAGCTTCCTCACTTGCTGATTGAAGTGGCATTAAACAGCTGCGGTGCTTCTAATACTGAGCCACTCCAGCAGGTCAACTCCATACTTGTGAATTCAAGGCGCCAGTAAGATGAACTATTGCCAAAAATGTCTTATAAAGATCCTGTATCATTATTCAACAGTTACGTGTAGAAGCAGGAGTACAGTGCAGATAATGTGTCGCTTTACATCATGGTCACAGCTGTTACTTTAGTAATGACAATGTTATATGATTCTGTCCTTGAAACTCAAACCTGCTCCTTACCGGGCCAACAGCCTCTACGCTTGCTGAATCATGATAACCAATACAGTTCATTGTGTTAATACTACAAGAGCTGGGACGCAGCCTCAGTCAGAAACAACAAGGTCCTACTGTGATCTTCAGTAGATAGCACATCTGCAGCTACTCTGTCTGCCTACAGTGTATGTGTTTAGCTAACCGCACACACACACAATTATACAACTTTTTCAAAATCACAAAAAGATTACAAAAGTACTTCTATCTGAATTCTGCTTCTAGTGATAGACTAAATTAACGTGTAAAACAAAATCGAGCTATAACTATGAACACTTCATTTGGATTTTAAAGACTGATGTTGATGTCCCAGTGAGTCAGGAGTTGAGGAATAACTGCAATCCTTGTAAACCATTCGCGTATTGTGATTCAAATCTCTCTCCAAGTATGTGAGTGTTGGTGTAGAAGAGTGTGTCCACAGGCAGCTAACCGCATGTGTTGGACATGTATACATACAGGTGACTGTGTGCATGAACAGGATAGATTAACAATTCAAATATTGTACTGAGCTATAATGTTTCACTTTGTCATCAGCAAAAGCTAACTGCCTGCTGGCTTTCTTCCAGGTGCTAAGGCAAGCAAACCAATGTGAATGGCTGGGGGTATACTGCCTTCTTCTAGTTCTGCTCAATAGTTACTGGTAAATGTTTACACAAGTTTTACCTTGACCACCGCAGTAAAAGAAACTTGGCTCATTACTTGCAACTTGTAACCTTGGACTATTAAGTAGGTCTGTATGTACATTTCTCACTTGTAGATGCCAAACATTTTTCTGCAAGGAAAAGAATCTGCAATGGTGTCCACCATGGACAGAGTGCAAGAGTAAAAAGCTTCTCTCTTTACTGTAGGCCCAACATCAACAGGATATCAATAACCACATAATTCAAGAAGAAATTGGAAAATCCAAAACGCACTACTGCAGATGCAGCCTTTTCTTTCCTTTCTTTCAAAGAGCCTGTTTTCAGAGATAGATAATCCATGACAGGTGTTAGCACTTCAAGTTGTTCAATAAACGCTTCTTTTACTACTGAATCGTGCGTACAACGCAGTTAATTTTTCCAGCACTTCTTATCAGTGTTAATGTAAACACAAAAGCTAATATAATAATCAAACTTTAACCAAACACGGAAGGCTTCTTTTAAAGGCAAAGGCGAATAATCATTTCTAAAAAGTTATTATGCGCACAATGATGTGGTTGAATTTTTGTCCATACAGGTGTTGATAACCAAGCATGCCAAAATATACTAGTGATTAGTACTAATGGAAAGTATCTTACCGAGCAATAATGCAAAATAAAACAGACGAAAATGCCAAATCACGCTGCAACATGTAGAAGTATAGTCTTAACCAATACGCATAGCATGCTCTCATATTTCAACGCAATGCTGATAATTGTATTTCGGAATAATAGTGCACTGGCCCTGTAAAGTAGCTGGAAAGTGTATTTCCGCAGTTAATTCTGAAGCATTTAGATCATATAGAAAACATTCTGGCGGTCTATATATATTAGAAGACAAGAAAAAAATGCACACGTTCATTTTGTCCATTTGTCAGTTTTGGTTGTTGAAAGCAATCACCAGCTCCTCCGGTGCGCCAGATAAAGTGGTGCGCTCCAACTCTGCTCACAGGACATCCACAGCACAACGCAGCCCCAGTTTATTCACACTAACACACAAGCGATTTGAAATTAAACGCCACCTCACGTGCACGATCTCAAAGCAGGTGTCCTTTTTAGCAAAGTTTATGAGTCCAAATACATTAAAGAAATACAACGAAGTTGACGGGGAAATGCAGCCTGTCACTCACTGATCCCGAGGGAACCAAAAGTGCAGCACTTGTCACTAGAGGTCTTCAAACAGCGTGCCTGAAAAAATACGACCCGTCTGCCACCATGCGTATTCAATATACATCATGAAACTTATGGCTGCACATCTGACCGACTAAAGTAACCGTAAACGTTTACCTTGTTGGAATGGTAATAGTCCAAACCGGAGTCAGTCGGTAGCGTACATGAACCCACGCTTGAAGGGGGAGCTGGATAAAATCTGACGTCCATCTCAGAGTCCGCAAGACTGACGGCATGAAAACGTAGCTCCCAAAAAAAAACCTGTGCGACTTCTCTCTCTCCTGCACACACACACACTCACACACACTCACTCACACACGTCTCTCTCCCTCTCTTTTTTTTCTTTTGTGTATCAAACCGAACAAAAAAGTAGTACGAGAAGATGTTCAGTCTTTATATCCGTCCTACAGTTACTTCGACCCTAACTGCACGCTGATGCTCTCATATATAACATCCCTATAAAGTTCACTTGGAAAGAGGGGGGAAAGAAAAGACAGATGCCCGCCTCAGTAATCTCTGAAACTAGGAAGCTAAACAGTGTAGTTGTTTGACAGCGAAACAAGCCGGGCGTGCTGCAGGTGAAGAAATGATCTTGTCTACGGTTTCTCCCAAAACGCCCGCTCTCCGTTCCTCGTTTCCAGACGCGCTGTAGCTTTGTCATGTGGGAGCGCTCTGATCCATCCATGCGTTCCCGTCCACTCAGCAACTGCTAGGCTGCGACCTCTACCGGTCAGAGGAGGACAGGCGAGAAGAGGGGCAGTGGGGCTGGGAGGATTGACGAGGTATAGTGAAGAATAAGTCTTTATTAGTGAGTTTAAGTGACCCTCAGATAGTGGGCCAACGACAGCCTCTCTGCGTGGTCGTGAGAGCATCACAAGTTGATTTAACACTGGGGTGTGGGCATTTGGCTGATTCAAAGAGCTGTAGAAATGTTTAGTTTTTTTGTGAAATCTCTTTGAAATGATCAAATCAGCTCTTACACAGGCTCTGTTCATCTTTTAAAAAATGGCTAAACATCTAATCTTTACTATTTAATTAATTTTAGTGTAATAACACTATATCTGACAGACACAGAAAATACAAATGCATTCAATTCAATAGGAATTTAAAGCTTTATGTTATATTTTCATGAAAACATGAATTTATGCTTTGAGATTCCTGATATGACCCTGAATTTAAATGACGTACTTGGTATGATGTGCAGCCTAATGCTGCCATAATTTGGACCATAAAGTTCACGGTGAATCTCATTAACTTTTTCACTTCACTTCATTATTTAAATGTTGTTTACAGCAGTTTTGTCATATAAATAAAAAATATTGTTATGTATTTTGATGCATTTCAGTGAGTCGGCAGCCAGTGGAATACATCTCACTTATAAATAAAGGAATCTCTGTATCTCTGTGTATCTTCTTCGCATTTCACAACTGTTCATCCGTCCAATTTCAAACTCGGGAGTTTTATCTCAGTGGACCACAGAAGCCATGTGGATGGTCAGTGGTCTCATATTGTGGTCTCATTTATCATCTACCTATTGCTAGGTAATGGGAAAATACTTGACCTCACATATGATGTCACAAATCTCCCTTCTGTGAAGAAACCAGATCACCACTAATGTGGCACATCAGATAATAGAAGACTAGAAGTCCCAACTTTGCTGAGGGGAAAACAGTTCTCACCTGATTTTGTATAGTCTGAAGGTGCAAAATAAATATATGCTTAAAGGCTTCCATCTACTGGATTGGAAACCTTAGCTGGGAAATGGGACAATATGTTGGTTTTTTTGTTGTTGTTGTCTTTATAAGCCACCAAACAGTAAAATTAATCATTTTATGGGACAAAATTTGATAGAGGTCATAAGACATTGGGTATCATCGAGACTTGGAAAACTATTGTATCTTGACACTTGTTGTTTTTTCTGATCATTTAATATGCCAGGGTTATCTGGTGTGTTGGTTTTTGTAATTTAATAATGCTGTTGAAAGTTTGACAGTATTTAGGTTGTGTTACAGTGGAATGTAGATCATTCAGAAATCTGTGAGTTGGTTTTTGATGCCTTAGCTAACTATAGTAGCTGGCTAACTATGGAGTCATGGCTATGCAGAGATAGAGTGCTAAAATCATTCTCTGACACAGCAAAACCTAACATTTTTAGCCACTTTAAGGTATTTTACTGGTGTCAGGCATCTGTTGCATTGTGTAGGGATAAATGTTTTCCCCTCCACCTGACCTGATTTTCTCACTATGGCGATATAAATTGTTGCTCTAATTTTGACCCTTGAATTCACACACATAATCACATTCACACACAGCTGGACAAATAGAAAACATGCTCACACAGCAGTCAACACAGCATGATGCACACACAGAACAACCATAGCTTTAGCGAGGTACAGATAAGAAAAAATAACCTTGCTCCCAGCCAAATGTGTATTTTTACAAATGGGATGAAGTGGTGTTGTGTGCTCAGTCTTATGGCTATGTGCAATTTATTCTTGCGTTCTTGCGCAAAGTGTGTATTTTTTCTCTCACTTTGAGAGTGTGTTTATGTTAACCAAGCTGCCATTGTTATCCCAGTGGGTGACTTTTTGGCCCCCTCAGGACTCTGCCCATGTCCATGTTGCTAACACACGGCATGGTGGCTCTGGCCCTGGGGTTTGAGCCTGCGTTAATACCAGGCACAGATGGGTTGCACCATGGGCTTGCTGTTGCAGTCTGCCATCAGCTGCCAGCTCAGGCTGTCCTGACTCCAATCTCATAAGGTTAACTGTCACAAGGATACTGATTTCTTCCAATTCTGTACCTCTGTGTTGGATTCCTCTCTGCCTGTCTCTCACTTTCTCTCTCACCGTTACTCGTTCGCTCAGTCGCTTGCTTTTACAGCAGAGGATACAGTACACAGGGTTATCTGGCACATGAGGACTCATGCCTTCATTGGAAAAGAATGCGTGTAGTTTTTTTGCATTACAGCCTTACGTGAAACAGAACAGTGAAGGACTCATGCCATATATTAGCAAAATGGGTGATTAAAAAAATAAGTAGTGGAAGAAATCGGGTAAGTGGAAAAAAGTGCAAGCGAAGGATGCCGGTAAAAATCGAGATGAGGAGAAATTAATGTGTGGTGGAGGGGCACAGAGAATGGTGTAACATGTAAATAAAAGGGAGATGACACACAACTGAGGCATAGTCAGGAAAACTTTAACATTCAAGGACAAAAACTTTCCAGTGTAAAATGCAAATCGTGTCATCCAGCTTACCCTCTATTCATCCATTCAGCACAATAGTGGCACAAACATTTTTATTGCCACGGTAAGAGCTCCTGCTAGCATCAGGAAATGAGAGGAAAAAATAAAACATTAGTTTCCATTAAGGGTTATAACCTTGCTTGTACTTCAATGATGTCAGGAGCGCTGGTTTAATAACTTTATCTGAGCTGTAGTCATTTTACTTTTCATAAATTGATAACTAATTTTTCAATGCAGAAATATAACATTTAGATGAAAATGACTTTAAGACCTCAATAATTTTCCTTTTTAAATAAAGCAGTAAAAGACCTCACTGATGTTTGCAGTGCTTCGTGCTAAACGCAAGCAATCAACTTTGGAGAGAAAACATTCGTTTTTCGGTAATTGACGTACAGTTTCACTTAAAAATAAAGCACTTACTGATAAGAGGCAGAAGACAAAGACGAAAACACTTTCTTCTTTTTCTACTCTGCCCCTCAGATCTCTCCGCTTCCATTTAAGTGAGGTTTTAATTTTTCTTCCAGATAGAAATGTGCACTGATTATCAACAATTGCTGCTTTGCTGTTTTTTAAGTAAATGTTTAACTCACATATATCACAAGGTTCCCTAAAGAACACAAAAAGTGGACTCAAAATTAACTGTGACTTACTAAAATATCACAAAAAGTAGCAACTTTCTACCTTGTGCAATATTAAACCTCTAAAAAAACAAATTATCAGTTATGTTGATGCGGCACATGTTTACCATCATCAGCTTTTCAGGGTTATTTGTTGACTTTGGACTGACATGTTCTAAGCGGATTCTTACAAAAAAAAATGTGATCAAAAGTGGGGGTTTTCCTATAACAATTCACCTATATTCTTTGATGATGTTTAAAGATCAGTTGCAAATTCAAACGGCAAAGACAGTGACTGAATTTTAAATGACCTGGTTAGAATTCTAAGACTGTCAGTATGAGAGAAAGCAAAAAGACAAAGACAACAAAGTACAGAAACAAAAGGTGATTCATCAGTTCCAAATGTGAGTCAATTTGCTAGATTCTGTAACTACAGGGAGAATTTGACAGTGTGTCAGTGAGAAATGTTCTAACAAGGATGCATAATTTTGCTATTTATTGGCATTATCCAGTGACTGCAACCTAAATGACTATATGCTAGGTTATTTGCATTTATAGCAGCTTAGCAGCAACGGGAAATATGTTACACATAAACCATTCAAGCCTATTAAAGAAGTCACTGCTGAAAACAACAAAAAAAAAAAACATACCTTACTTATTTACAATGTAAAAATAGACTGGTTTAATCACAAGACCACTCAAAAGGAAATGGTTTGGGTTAAAATAATCACCTTGTTAAGGTTAGGGTACCTCGGTCATCGTTCTTACTGTTTAAGTATTTGCAGGCCCCTAATTTCTCTTTTCAGAATCTACTTGATGAAATTTAAATGCTTTAATTTCCAAAAAAACCTTCTCATATTGTACATTGCTGCATCACCTCTTTTCACCCTCTCGCTAACAGAATGGGGAATAAAACCACAACAAGTCAGCTGGCCTTATCTGGACTTAGTGCAGGCAGCTGTTCATTCATTCTCTGTTTGAGGGTATGCCAAGCTAGCCTATAGGCAAAAATGTGCCCGTTTGTTAGACAGTGACGTAGATAAGTGACAGATAACATTTGCTACAGTTTCACCACAGCTGACTTTGAAGTTCATTTTCTCTCATCTGCTGGATGTGTGTTACTCAACATCAACTGTATATAAACCAGTGGAATGGTATTTTCCTTGAGTAACAATGTTATCGACGCATTGCTTTTTACCATTTAAAGACACATTTTCCATTGCTGACAAACAATTTAAAACAGGAAACAAACTCTCCAGTGCTAAAGTTCAGTGTGTCACCAACCCATTCAGTGATTAGTGCTTTTGTTTCAGTGTGGACTGTAGTGTGTTTTACACAAGCTCTTTTCAACCCAAAGATGATAATTACTTTGAATAATAAACCTTTTTTCAAACTACATGGCTCCTAATGCATCAAAATGAAACCCAAACTAACGATAATGGATTGAGATCAGTGAATAAGATGAAAAATGCCTGGTTTGTAACAAAAAAATCCTCTAGACACTGTACCTCCGGAGGTTGTACCGTACATTAAATTCACCATTTCTTAAGTGGCCTTCTCCTCCTCCTACACAAGAGAACACACATTAGCCTACTCTTTCATCTGTAACAAATAAGCAGAGTTATGCAAGTGTTATTTAATGTCACTATAATAAGAGCTTCAGTTCCCCACTAGTTATGGGAAGTGAAGCTGTCAAGGTGGAGTTTCATCAGACACCACAAGACTTTTGCTGTTGGTCATTTTATGCAAAATATTAATGCTTATTCTTCTGTAAAACAGAGGCCAGTGCTTTGGTTTCAGGAATTACCACGAGGACCTCTGTAGGTCAAGTGTTATCTTTGCTGTCATCTGAGCAGAGCAAGGTTATTTTATGATTTTTTTTCCCATTGCATCCACTTACATTGCTTTTAACCAAAATTTGCAGTCCTAAATGTTGCTGCTTACCTCCCTGATTTAATTTAGCACCCTTGTGAATATTGCAACAACATTGCCTTGGTCCACTGTTAGCAATTCCATATAAGGTTGTCCAGAGTACAGCAAACAGCAAAGTAATGGTAAACAGGAAAGAGTTCAGTTGGTCCATTAGGCAGAGAGATGACTCATTAATGACCTGAATCTACACAGAACACTGTTTTTTGCAGTTATTACACAGAAGCAGCATATTTGTGTGGGGAGGAAAAAAAAGTCAAACCCATGGAAACTGATTATGCTAAAAAGACTCACCTTTGCTTTGATTTTTGTCATTTGTGTTCTGCGAAGCACTTTGTTATAGAGCAGCTTGTGAAAATGCTTTGTAAATGCCTTTATAAATGCCTTTATGAATGACTTTGCCTTTGACATTGCCTCTCATGCAATAAATTTCACTTTATGTCAATTTAAGCTACATCAGACTGGTACTGAGGTACTTAATTTTCTGCTTTCATATTTCCACTAAAGTCAAGCTACCTAAATAAAAAACCCTTTAGGTCAGTAAGTTTGGTTGTTCTAACTCAACCATATACCGAAAATGAATTCCTGTTTCTCTTCAAAACTGTTCTACTCTGATCTTACACAGAAGACAACGCAAATCCAGACAAGTAGGAAACAAGACAAACAATGGAAATGATGACATGACAGGATTTGGTGGCATGACATTTTGGGTAACAAGGCACCATTATTGCTCAGATGCACGGTTACAGCTAGACTTCCTAGACACAGCAAGTAGTTTCGTGTTGTGTAAAATTGAAACACTGACCACAATGTTACAAAGGAATAGATTTTTGCTTCAGAACATATGTGCACGTTGTTTTGACCACCAGTACTTTTCATTTCCTTCCCTGTCCGACTGTGTTTCTGCAGCACATAAAAACTTTTCCAATTCAGAAACACTTTGTGCCAGAGCTCAAGCGAATTAAAGTGTGCAAATAAACTATTATGTATGTCAGTTCCAGAATAACAACAATTATACGCAGCACAAAGGGCTGCTCAATGGTGAACCTTTGCTAACCTTTTCTAGCCACTGACATTCAATAATGGGACTATGTTGTCTCTTGTTCCTTTGGACAATCATCCATTGAAACAACTGCCATTCATGCAGTTTGCTCCACCCTCTGCGTGACCCTTTTTCATACTAGTAATTAGCTGCTGTTGAATTTCTACCAGATGCAAAGCAACCACGTACAATATTGACTATTTATGTGGATATCTATGGCAGTTTATTAGATTATCATTTGATACACCACTCTCAAGTCTGACATATAACTGGTGCATTGTGATTTGGTTGTATTTTTCCAAAAGAAATGAATTTTAAAATGTCAAACTGTTACTAGAATTAAAATTTAGCTTTGAAATAAGGTGAGGAAATGTGCATGCAATTCTTTCTGTTTTGATGCAAGAAAATGGAAACGATTCCTCCAAACATCTGTGCACAATTGCAAAAAATTACTTTTAATCATGTTTTTACAGCTCAATCATCCCCTCATCCTCCCATTCCACTTCTGAATAAACCCTCTTCTTCATCATCCTCTCATTCCCCGACCTTCTACTTATGTTGCACATGAGAAATGAGAGGGGGATGGGAGGGAAGATGAATGAAACAGGGAGTGGGGAATGAAAGGGAGGGGGGAACAAGAAGAGAGCAAGATTGGGGAAAATGCCCTTTGACTGGATTTAAAAGTCTGTGGCATTTCATTTTCAGAGAGAGGAGAGCTTCATCTCCTTCAGATCCTTTAAGGGCCAACCTAATTGATTAATGTTTCCATCTCATTGAGAAGAGGGGGGTTGTGGTGGGGGACAGGGGGCATTTGAAGCTTAACTGGAGCCTTTTACATTCCCAAGTCTTAAAACAGAACCACCACAAAGAGAGATGATGACAGAATGAAAGTCGGAGTGATGAAACAAAGTGTAAAATTCCAGTAGATGAGTAAAATATGTTGAAGGTCAAAGTTGTTTCAATCTGAACGTAGAGGGATAAAAAAATAGTCGTGTCTTACCCCATACTATAAGCTCCCCTTGTAATGAAATAATGTACGTGTTTTTAGCAAGGTATTCAGTTTTCAAAGAGGCTGTTTAGGTTTCTGCACCTGTCATCCAGCTGGGCAGCAGCAGGCACTCTATATGATTGCAAAATCAAATGTAAGAAATCCACTGCCTTTTCATTGAAAGTGAAGACTGATAAAAAAAATTTAAAAAAACAAGTCACTGACATGAAATCTAAAGTAAAGAAGGAAAATATACTTTCATATCTTGATAATTTAGTGCTTCGAATAGGTGATGTTTTCCCCAGTAACAGTATTTATTTTTGACACATGATACATAAAGCCTTACAGTAATTTCCAGCCTTCCATGCCCACGACCCGAGGCCACGGGAACACAAAGCTGATCATGGCTGAACAGAAGTAATGGAAATTAATGTGAGGACAGACTCATAACATGATAGCTCTGTAGGCTCAGGTGTAAGCTGAGGTATGAATCTCAAAACTCTCTGAATGAAAATATACCATGATTACTTGCCCTTTGCATGTTTTTGACACCAACATGAAAATATTTATATATCGAAGACTCTACAGGCATTTCCAATCACACAACAAAACCAGTGGAGAGAAGCCAAAACAGTACTGACCTTTACCCAACATGGTATATTAAATATGAAAGGTCAGCTTCCACGGTTGGGGGAGGGTGGAAGTTAAGTCTAGCACATAGCAGACACAGACAAAATACTGTAATATCTATCAGGCAAATCCCCGAGCTGCCTTCAGAGGTCATTTGAATGTGAAGGGTGTTGAAGCAAGAGGAAAGCAAAGATACATAGTTCAGCAGTCCTTCCGCTGTTGTTGAACATGAGGCATGCTGCTCTGCAGTTGCATTTTTATAATCCTATTAATCATGCAAGCTTCTGTTACATCTGCTCGACTTCCTGAATCACAAAAATTGCAATTTAATATAATTTGCGGTATTTCCCCCCCCCCTTAAACTAAATAATACAAACTCCTCAATAACAACTGTACAATTGAATTCTGTTCAGTGTAATTAAGGCTCAGTTTTATAATTCAAATGTCCTTCTGAAAACGGAGTCAGCTATTTAGCTGCCAATCACTCTGCTCATCGCTGAATGCATGTAGTCACCAAACAAAACAAAATTATTTCCCTTTATGCAAGCAGCTGCTTTTCACTCAGAATAAATTACTGTACAATAAGTTTGATGAGAGCCAGACATCTGTAGCTATGTTAACACATCATCTAGTATTAACGTAAATTCTAGATCTTTAAATGTAAATCAACACATTGACTATAATCACAAAGAATTTATATTTATTTCTTTCTCTCACAGAAAAGAATGCCTGTCAGCTTGGGACTGAGTTTTACTTGGGTATTATTATTTTTTTTATATTATATTGCTTTTAAATTACATTTGAACTTAAAAACATAGTAATTCATTTTATTGAGGTTTCGCATTAGTAAAAGGCAATGTTTCTTTCAAATCCACAAATCTAATCCAAATCCATTTTTCTTATTAAAGCATTTACATGTTTGAAAACAGAGGAATTGTTTTGAAAAATTAGATGCTCTTTTTGACATACTCCAAGTCCCTTCATTCGAATCACCAAGTGAGCGCTTTTGTTTTTTATTTTTATTTTTCTTTGATTATCCATCTACTTCATTCTGAGATTGGGCATGCCAAACAGTTTTCTTCTCTCACACAAATATTACCACTGAGAAAGTCATAATGTTATGAATTAATGACAGTGATAGCAGAAAACAGAAAAACTACCAAATGGTTTTCATTAAAGAATAACATCGTGTACTACGACATTAAACATCCATAGTAAAAGCCTTTGCTCCAAATGAAATTGAAGAACTTCAGTTTCTCCTCAGAAACTCTTGAGCTGCGTCCCAATTTTTGAAGATCACATGTCAAATCTGCAGCTAATCCACAAATAACATGTTAGCATCAGTCCAAATGACCCATAAATTCCAAGCATTTCTAAGTTACTTATTGCTGTTGCCTTGTCAAAGACTGTAAGAGTCACAAAGCAAAGTTTACTGGAGAAGTTATGATGGTGCTATAAACAACCCTCAAATACTGGGCCATTGTAAATTGTAGCTTCTATGGTATAGCTCATCATGTCTACACTGTTCTTAAAAACCATGGTGTTTATGTTGGGTTTCCATTATTTACATTTTGTGGGAGGTTTGTTGGTGCTGGTCATGTAACAATGTGATAAAAATCTGAAACAAAAGACAGTGTAAATATAGCATATTACAGTGATAAAGTGAGGATAGTGAGGACTAGTTTGGTCTGAATTTGAGCAAAAGAAGTAAGTTAGTAAGTAAAATTATTTATGTAGCACTTTTCACAGACAAAAATCACAAAATGCTTCACAATACAAAGAATGAAAATACAACATATAACAATGTAAAAACAATAAGAAAGCTGCATTCATCTTACATCTTTACAATAGGATGGTACTGGTTATGTGGACTAGATGCTGACGGACTGGAGCTGTGTGGTGATGGTTTCATAATTTCCATTATAACAATCAGAAGACTAGAGAAAGCAAAGGACTCCTGTGACCTCCTGCTTAACAGTATCTCTTGTCCTTGACATAAAGGCCTTTCTTGAATATATCTCTTTTGTTTGTCTCATCTTTTTTTTATTATTTCATGAAAAGTGTTAAGGATGAACAGTGGTAGGCACAGATGGATTGATTAAAATGCCATCAGTACTGAAGCTTGCATGTAGCATATTTTGAGTTTCCAATGTTCAGAATATTAAACCTAAGAAATATGATTTGAAATTGCAGCATTCACTGATGTTCGGAAGGGCTTGGTAACTTGCTTTCATAAACGGATTGGCCATCTGGAGAGCTTGGAGTTTTCCTGGTGGCTAGTCGACCTGTGGGTCAGGCAGCAAGCCAAGCAAGGCTGATACAAAAAGATTTTAAAACGTCCCAGACTGTAGCTTGATCTGACAGCTAGAGAGGAACAGGGGTGGGAGGCTGAAATATGAGGAAAAAAATTAAGACATAGAATGTGAAAAAATATTCAGTTAGAAGTGCAAGAAAACTATTTATCGCCGTATAGAAGGAGGAACGAGAAATGCCATCAGTGCAACAAGTGTTACTGCTGTTAACATTAACTTCCTATATAGCACGCTGTTCACACTTAAGAGCCATCCTACAAACTGGCAAACATAACCAAAAAGCCATCTTATAGCATTTAAAATGAGTATTTTGTACATAAAGCTAAAGACATAAGCTCTGCTAGCACACCTTATAGAGTGCATATTGTAAAGGGTAAAGTTGCTGCTTGTACAGAAATTTCAATGACTGCTTTAATTTAAAACATGGCAATTTACAGTTGCATTGTTATTTTATTTTATTGTACCTAGGGGTAGAGAAAACCAACAATAACATAAAAATGGACTTGTTGCTGGCACATTCATTTCCTCATATTGTTATGATGTATAAGGTGCTGGGGTACAGCTTCCTAGCACGCTTCTAACATATTTTGTATTTTGGTACCTACAACTTGATATGATGGGATAAGATGACACACACTATTTTATGCACATTTCACATTTGAGGTCAATACATTTTAAGATTTTTTAAGGCATTGAGATGCAAACAGCAAAAAAAAAAAAAAAAAAAATCTACTAATAACACAGTAAATTTAAGGGTCCCCCCCCCATTTATAATATTGACTCTTGCAAGTTTTCATTTTACTGGGTTTGTAGGATTTTAATTCAACTAATATTATATTTTTTGTTGATGCAATTTTTTGCAACTTACAAAATATTACGTTTTTTACATTTTTACTGTTCCTCTGGACGTAGCGTGTACTGTTTATTTGGGACTGTATTTAGATAGCAGCAGTGGTTTTGTAGCAACACTGACACATTTCAATAGTTCTTTTGAAATGGGTTGGCCACAGAAATTCCCATTATCGCATCTTCTGAATTACAACCAAGAGGTTGCTGTGAATGGTTTTTCCAGTTCAGTCGCTCATTTTTTAGAGCTATAACCATGGCATTAACCTTGGTTAACCACACCTTCTAGTAATTATCCATTCACATATTCTTTTCTTTACTTTGCTAAAAAAAACAACAAAATGAAAAATAGTCAGGGGCAAAACAGATATGTCACTACAGGCCACAAAAAGAATATCCACCTTAAGTCGACAAGGAAAAGAATCTAATTTTTCACTGTTTCATTTTATCGAAGTAGACACAGCCTCACACTGATCTGAAACACCTACACGGGAGGCATTTACTCATTGCTTTCTCTCCCCCTTCTCTTTTCAAGTTCAATTATGCGGCCGTTTCTCACCAATATTATCACCACCCTAAATTCATCATTTAGGACTAAAGCTGAAACTGTGAGGAGTTGTGCTGCCATTTTTCTTCTATCCGCAGTCAGGCTCTGACCACAAATGTACAGCTGTCAAAAACTTTCACCTATAATTAACAGTGCTGTCTGTAAAAGCAACTGAGAGATAAAAAGATTTCACCTCACAGACTGTGCTGGGAGAGGTAAATCCCCCTTCCACCATACTTTTAGTTTCATGTATCTAAGTCAATTTCTTTTGGTTATGTAAAATCAAAACATAATTTCAACCACCGAAGCATTCGCAGGCAGCCTTAGTGAAGTACCGCAGTTTATTTCAATGGTGCTTTTTTGGAAGCGTTTTTCAAATTAATATTTGACATTCTGCAGACATTTAATTGCTTCCTGTAGTTCTGTGAGTGACAAATGAAACAGCCATCAAGCTCTTAAGTCATCAAAGGACTTTTTATTCCTTTTGTGGTGACTTGGAAACATTAATTATGAACATCTGAAATAAAGAATGTCTTTATTTCTTTCTGCATCTTACTTGCGACAGGCAACATTTCTACCTGCAGTACATAAGCTTAAATGTGGAGACACCATCACTTTAGAAAAGCTAATCTCATGCAGCATAATCAAGTATACTTTCTCACAGATTCTCTGAGAGCAATTTCCATCTGCACAAAAGATGTATCTTGAATTTTAGATAAGTGAAAAGAGGAGAGGATCTACAGATTTATACCATCTTGTAAAGTTACATAAGCCACTCTAGGCTCATGACATACTTAAATAAGCAAGGTTATGTAACAGCTCTATAACTGCACTTTACCATTGAATAGCAAAGCAAATTAAGTAGGTGCACAGGAATTTACAAGTGAAGCAAAACATTGTACCAGATTCCTGCTTTTGTTCTCCGTGTGCATTAAGCTGTGTTTTCACATAAAAAAATAAAGGTACAGCTGTAAAGTATTTCCCCCACTGCTGATGACTCACAGGAAGTTAAAGGGAAAAGTGAAAAATAAGTCAAAGCTGCACAAACAGAGCACGCACATGCACAGGCACACGTGCACACAATGTTTCTGTTAAGTTTATGCGAGACGCAGACAGATTGGCTGTGTGTTGTACCCATCTACTAAAGGAGAAAGGGGTGTGGTTTTAAGAGCTGGAAGAAGTTATTTATCACTATGGTGTGTAACCGTGCCCGCTTACAAATTCAGAATAGTGGCTGTTATGAGCAAAGCCTTTCACCGAGTCATTAATATTTGACAGAAAACATGGCTTTTTTATCAGACGAACATTTTTACCATTTCTTTTCTCTGCACTGATGTGAACCTTGTGTCACGGTGCATTACAGGGTTTTGCTTTTATCTTGCTTGGCTATGTTACCGCATCAGCCACGCACCTCGATGTATCCAGCTCCTTCCCTCTTAGATCATGAATTGATAGTTTTTCCTCCTGTTAAAGGCAAAAAAAACCCCCCGCCTCCTCTACCATTTACCAATACATCTTAATTATTCCAAACAACTGTTTAAGTACTGTCAGTTAAACATTGCAGCATGTGATAATTTGTATATCGCGCTTCACATATGACGAACATGGCAGTTATACTGAAGACAGATGCAGCCGTGTGAATAACATTCCAAGGTCATGTTTTCTAATAGCTCATCTAATAACTCAATGAGAACTCATTTCTATTTGGATTAATACACTACATGCTATACACACTCCACAAACACACTAAACCTATGCGCTATAATGTAAACTGTATTAGGGCACTTCATTTTGTCAACAAGACAAACAAAACAAATTGCATTCACCCGTGTCAGATTTACAAAGATCAGAGGGTTTCTTCCCATTTCTAATGTCTGACACCGGTTCTAGCTTGACATAACAATAAAATAAACACACCCCGTTTGGCTGTGCATGCAATCAATGGATATTATTATGTGCAATAAAATGGAAGGTTTAGAAAAATTGAAACATACTTTTCCTGTTACTAACTGGGAAAACTGATTAGGCATATTTAAATGAAAAGAGGTGCAGAATCTATTCTGCATAAGATCACATAACTGTAATCCTATATTCTACAGTGTAAGCTGTGTCATAATATATAACTATAGATGCATCTTCATCACAGGTTTATTCCAAAAACTATGTATCTATACATTACCAAAGTACAATATCTATAATAGTATTATCCTTTATAATGTGTACATGCTGTCTTGATGCATGCTCAGGCATACAAGCAAAGAAATCCTAGATTCTGTTTATCTGTATGGAACATTTTCAGTGGGAGAAACATTGTATCACTCATCACAAAGAGTTCTATGGTTTTTTTCCTACTGAAACTATCTGGATGTTTTCAGTTCGAGAAAAGTTTGGGGAGAAACTTCTACAACTTGCACTCCTGGTGCACTGTATGTAATGTTTCTCCCACTGAAAACATTATATACAAATAAACAGAATCAACTTTCTGGGATGTGATTTAAGATTCTTTACCTTACACTGAAAGCGATTGTAGGACTCTCTGACTGTAGCTGTTGTCTTTTATGTTATGCGTTTCCCTATATTTCATAGTTCCCAAAGAAGTGACCAGCACAAAACAGGAAATGATAGCCACAGTTATAGTTATGGCCACAAAGGCTGTATAGGGAAGAAGTTAGGGTGATGTGATCGTTGAGAAAACATTGTACTTTAATGCAGGAGAGTTAAAATGTCCAAATTCACTTACTGAAAAGATTCAAATGAAACAGACATCTTTTGCTCTTGGAAAAACTAATGCTATATTCATACCTTTTGCAAGATTTGAGATCTGTATGATTCAAAGTCTGATGTCATCAAGTCTTCGGATGAACCGAGGTATAAATTTTACATGAATAGATACAATTGTTTTTAATATATAAAACCACATAATTCAATTACCAGAGCACAAAAAATATGATCTGATATGATGATAATGACAAAGGACTGGGAATTAAGGGATTTATATTACAATTGTATCTGTTTACTTCCCATTCACTAAAAAGTTTATATTATAAGGAAAATACTTGAAATACAGATTTGGAAACTGAAATTGGAAGTCTCCATTAAAAGCTCATTGCAAACGAGCTTGTGCCACCAGTGAATACACAGGTTAGAATAGCACACTTTAACTGATGAATGTGAACATAAGTCCTGCAAAGTTAAACTGTTATTATAAAGATAAACCAGACATATGCTTTAAATACACAGAGGCGAAAGAAATGCTTCCTCACTGTGATTGGCTGCCTAGAAGACATGTAAGGACATTATTTCAAAAGAAATGTGGTTATTTCAATAGACCTTAAACCAACTTCTGGTTGGTTTGCTTCCAGAAAATGGCAATTATAACAATAACTGTTGCAATGTTAGAATAGAATAGCATTTTATTGTTATTATTCATGTACGACAAAATTGCAGGTGCTCTGCACCAACTGTGCATGGAATAAAAATCTAAATAGTAGGACGGCTGGAATAAATAACAGACAAGAGGAGTATATACAAAACAGGAAAAGGGCACATAATAGAAAGGCACACATTAGAGGACACAGTGCTTGTTATAGTCTTGTTGTTGAAATAAGACAAAGATGTTTGTTGCAAGTATGTAAACATTTAGTATTTTGTCTTTGTTGAAAGAAAAAACACAGATATGTTTAAAATGCCTTCAGCTCTAATTACATTAATATTTTAGCTGAGAGTACAGGTCTGTACCTACACATCCTATTTTAACACTTTCTACACCAGAGTATTGTTTTAAACTTTACAAGGGGCTCATGAATCAGTAATACATTCTCCCAGAATGACATACAGTACATGTTCATTGTTGTGGCTCAGTAGTGAACTGGACATCTGTAAGAATTACTGGATACACGAAGTACAAAGTACGATTAATAGATTTGTCCAAAATCTGAACATAGTAAACATAGTGCTAAGTTGGAGCTCATTTATGGTAACTATGGAGATAATCCTGTATGATTTCCTCTCAAACTTTTCTTTATTCTACTTAAACTAGTTGTCAAATAAGGAAACATCCTAAATGTATGTCAAATAAATAAATATAATAATAACACATTGAAGAATAAATATTTATTGCCACCGAGCTGCTAGCCACCTAGAAAATGCTTTTGGCAAACCTTGTTAAAAGTCAGAGCAACCAGAAGCCCCTTTTTACCACATCTAAAGTGTTACTAATGGTTGTGATATGATTCTCTGTATGCTCTATTTCAGCTCTGATACTTTTTCCACAAGTCCAGTGTTTTGTTTATGTATGTACCCGCTCACATTTGTGGCACAGTATGACGAGGTGTGAGAGCATTTTTTACTTGGTTCATCTGGCATTTCAAATTGCACACCGAGAAGAAAGCTTCCTCGGATTTCACTGACATATCCAAACAAAGGAACTTAAATGTGCCAAATGGATCGCACAGGATAAGTAAGTAAAGTCAGTTGCATTTTAAATATGAAAGATTTTTTCATTACGTATTGTTAAATAACACACTGTTTGTTAATCAGATAGGTAAGCTTGTATCACTATACAATAATGAATCTTTTCTCTCATCTATAAGACAAAAATATATACTGATTACAGCAAATTAAAGTCTAATGCTCATATCTAGTCAGCAACAAGCTCACTGTAACTATGCTTTCAGCCTTTTATTTCCATCTATAATGCGCACAGGTGCAGCTTAATTCGATTGGAAGATGTTGCTCTGGTTATACACAAATAATACACTTCCCTGTTACCAGCAAAGTCGTTGTCATGGAGATGATGAGGCTTATATAAGCTCAAATGTATTTTTGTTCAATACAAGTGTATTGTCTTTACTGTGCTCATTTCATTATGATTTGTTTATACCCACACATATAATGGCAAATTGATTCAACAGTCTCTGTCTTTTCCAGCCAGGCACAGCAATGCAAAGAGATACACTTAAAAATGAATGTTTTTTTCTCTTTTTTGTTGTTGTTGTTGTTTTTCTGGATGGCTAGTAAGGCGTAAGGGATCTGCTCTCAGTCAAAGCCATTTTATACCATCTGCAAAAGTTGATAACTGGCATTTTGTATTTTCCCTCAGTATCACTTTTATCTGCATCACTGTCTCACTCAGAGCTACAGCTTTGATATTAAAATCACAGACGTCTGGTTTTGTGAAAAAACAATGAATGATTATAGTTCTTACCTTTCAGCCAACTATGCAACAGTGATGGAAAAAGATCTTCCAGTGGGAGGGGTGTCATTCACCTCACCTTTAACCTCGTGGCTGTGTATAGATCCAGCACCTACCAGCTTTCAGCAGAGGATTAAACAGCTAATGACAGAGAAGTGCTGTGATTGACAAGTTAAGGTTTCCTTCCTCGTCAGAAGGGCCTTTGTGTTTGTCTCTTGCCCATTTCTTCCCAGAACTCACATTTCACATTCCACCGTGACTTGAACAATTTCTAAATTTCTTCATTGTGAAATAGCTACAAGTGAATCTGAAGCTACTCTATTCACACCTTAAAAAAAGCCTTTACATTGAATAATGAATAAGTCTTATTTAAAGTTCTCACACTGCTGTTTGTCTGCTTTGAACCAGGTTTTCTCACATTGCATGTCCACTGTTCAAGTGCAGCAAACATCTACAGTCTACTGCAGTCATCGTCTCAGATGAGGGAATTTTCAGCCCCAGTGAAACATGTGGGAGTACGTATTTACTGTATATTTATTTTAAGCCTTTGACTGTATTTGAATTGAAAGAAGGGCTGTTGGTGGTGGGTATCAACACTTGTAAAACTAAAACAACTTCAGACAAAGGATTTTGAATAACCCTGTTTAGATATGATTTTGTCTGGAGAGCCCCTAGTACATTCAAAGCTAGCACTCCTGCTTCACTGGCATACATGTAGCGCTGTACGGACATTCTAAACATTTTGACAGCTAAGAAAAAACACAATGCAGGATGTGAAGGCAGGTCAAAAAATGAAGTGATCCTCCTACTAATGTTCCTGTCATATGTTCTAAAATGTATGGCGTGTAACATCAATAGAAACTGACAGAGAATAATAGCATGAAGAGCAAAGCTGGAAGGACTTGTCTGTCTGTCTCTCTCAGTCATCTGGACCAACCTGTCCACAATCACAGCCTCTTAGAAGATTTGCTACTGGTTGGGGAATTTGTAGCCGAGCGATGCGTCAGGGGTTGTCATATAAAATGTAAGTGCTTTCCCCCTGAGTAATTTAATCACAGACTTTTATGGAGGCATCAGGCAGCACATTGAAAGACAGAGTGAAAGATCTGTAATTGGCATTCTTTCATTCAAAGTAATATATGGAATATGTGGTATAATTACAGCTCCGGTAATGGTCTGAGGATGACTGAAATGCTAAAGCGTAGCGATTGGTTTAATGTGTGTTCATCAGGGGGAATTTGCACCATATTGACTTGTGACTTTCCTTGGTGGTATTTCATTTGGACTAGTCAGACATTACGGTGTGGCATTCCTAAACGCCCATCTACTCATCTCAGACTTTGGAACGGTGAAAAACTTTGGCTTCTTAATAAGTGAAACTTAGCAGAAATCTGAGTGAAAAATAATGTGAAAAAATGAGTAAGATGTGTGGGTGATGTCTGAGATTAGCTCGACCATCAGCATAAAGCTCCTGAATAATCTGAAAACCCACTTATGCGACCGTGCTATTTGAATAGATACTTTCATTTCACCGTCTGCTTGATGCGAAATTTGATGACACCTTTTTTTGTGGCAAAGTTTACGGCCAATATTTAAATTTGAGCATTTAAATGAACAAAGTACAAGACAACTGATTAATGGCTAGTATATATTTTATTTATTTACTTATTGGTAGGGTAGTTTAGGCAAGCCTCATATTTAAAAATAAAATACATTTTATGTTTCTCTGATAGCTTACATTAGACTTACATTTACAAAGTTCTTCATATCTACAAATATATATTTTTTCATATTTATCTTTTCCGTTTTCTTCTTTTTAAAGCGTAAAGCATAAGATTAAGCGCTTACCTATTTTTTTCTTAGTTAATTAAAATAAACAAAATGTTACGAAACTTTATGTGTGTGGGATTACCTTCACTACACCACAGTAATGCCTTGTTTATGATAAACTGTAGATGAAACACTAACACATTGTGGCGACACAAAAATAATTATTTACTGGAAACCAGGCGGTTCCTTGATGGCTTGGGAGTTAACACACTGCATGGTACATGTTTACGGTACTTTGGGCCTTTCCATTCGCATCAGCCCTCTCATTTCTCTGTTTCTAAGCTAAACCAATCAGGTGGATCTGCTGCTCCACACAACCTCTGTACCGCACATGTGTGTGTTTGTGTGGGTGTGAGTGCGCGTGGCAATATAAAGCCAGTTAGTGGTGGTTTATAGATATAACGGTTTATAGGTTTATAGAACGTTTCCATAAAAAAATTTTTATTTGTGTCATGTAACATCATCTAAATGAGCTCCAGAACTGTCTTGCAAATATTCAAGTAAGAAGAATGCATTTTGCCTCATAATTAGCAGTGTAATGTAACCTGAGGATGGTGTCACCCAAACATTCAGAAACATTAGGTGCAGTCACACTTTCCATCATCTCATTTATCAAGAAACAATACTGAAATAAGATCCAGGTTGCAGGAGAGAAAACGTGAATGAGACATGAGGGGAGAAAGGCACAGAGAGAGTGTTGGAAACAGAAGAGGACAATGTTCCACAATCCTCAGATAAACTCAATGTGACAAGATGGTTACTTTCTCCCTCTGCTGTGACAGTTAATTTTGGACTAGGAAAAATGTCAAAAATGTTTAGCTGCGCTTGAGCGGAGTTAATTACAGAGCCCAAGGCAACTCAAACTAGGGCTGCTAATGGCCCTGACTTACAGATAAAGCTCCATTAAACAAGACTGTTTTTTTAGCCACTCATCTAATTTACTTAAAATCAAACATTTTGGCAGCAGCAATTAGATTGTCACTGTTTAGGTTCGAATTTTTAAGCTGCCATTAATCTGATTAAAGCTTCATCTTGTTTGTAATCATTAAAAAAGACACACAAAAAACCCTTTATCCTCTGGAAGTAGAGCATTGTGTACAATGTTATGTGACAGATGCATGAGAAACGAAACTACGTACGTGCAAAGATATATTCAATGCTAGTTTGACATTCATGCTCTAAACTGTCACCACTTGACATTTAGACCCTCTGACCACCTATTAAACAGTTGCTCTCGTGTTTCTGCCTTTCTCTCTATCTCTTTGTTTCTTTC
The DNA here is from genome assembly GCF_963969265.1 of Rhamphochromis sp. 'chilingali'. Taxonomy (NCBI): domain Eukaryota; kingdom Metazoa; phylum Chordata; class Actinopteri; order Cichliformes; family Cichlidae; genus Rhamphochromis; species Rhamphochromis sp. 'chilingali'. The sequence continues at coordinate 35,034,347 of NC_137936.1, forward strand.
CTTCCTTTGAGGTCAGCGAACCACAGTGTTAGTGTTTTCAAGCCGCTCTTACATATCTTTGTGGTTGCATCACTTCCTTCTCACAGGTCCCTTTCGGCACTGCTGCACTGACACGTGAAAGTCTATGAAACAGCAATCAAGACATCGGTAGCACAGAGGCCAGAGCCAAGTGAACCCAGTCCCAGAGATCGGGACCCAGAGATGGCCCGTGAAATGAGTTGGAGTTGGAAAACCACCGGAGGGATATGCCACGCTCTACTGCCAATTTCACTATCATAATCAGCCTCAGCTTATAGAGTGATATTATAAGCCTGGCTATGTTCGCTGACACTTTTGCTCCTTTTTTCTTTTTTTGGCGCAGATGATAAGGAAGATGATACGATTTATGCAGCGACTGAACTGTAGATTCTGCAATAAAGAAAAAATAAAGAATGAAGCTTTTGATTCGAACTCACAAATATCTGCTACGAGCTTGATGCCTGGGTAATGAGTGATGGTGAAGAACTTCATTACATAAGCATATGTGTCTCAAGTAAAAGACTTGACAAAATAAGTTGTCATCAAACCATCAGCTGAGTCCTACTAAAGTTTGAAAGGGCACCCATTAACCAAGGCCAAATTGAATCCAGATGTTGTCAAGAAGGTTATCGCTCTAAAATAAATGTTGTCTCAGCATGTTGATATGCTTCTTATACTCCTATAAAATATAATTATGCAACCACAACAAAGCCACTCAAGTTAATGAACCAACAGAAGTCTTGGTCTTCCTGTGGATCTTTTTAATAGATGTGGTTGCTTTGCTAAAACCTCCACATTTTCTGTCTCACTGGCCATATGTCAAAAAGGGAATCGAAAGCTTCAAAGAAGGTGACAGGGTTTTAGATTTCTGCAACAGTCTCTTTTTTTTTAAGTGGGGCTTATTATAAACCAAATCTGCACTTAAATGAATAAATCATAGCAGGTAAAGTACAGCTTATGATTTCTCACTTTGTTTTTATTGCTGTAGGATGAACTGTAGGATGAACTGATTTCTCAGAATTACCCGAAGCCATGCGGCTGACATATCAGAAAAACCCAAAACATCATCATGCAGTCCCTTTTATCTCAGGATCTGATTTATGTACACCACTACAGTAGCTAGTCACATGACACGTGGACTAGTGGCCTGATTTTTTTTAGTATACCCAAAAAGGAAATGGTGAACTTACGGAAATAATGAGATTCTTGAATTCACATCAGAATAAAGCACCCATTAACCTAAGGAGACAAAGTAAGTAGTAACTAATTAGATTTTGGTTGGTGCTAATTGCGTCTTCTATTGGGCAGAAGGAGATTTATGGACATTAAGGAGGTCAACCTGATGAGTTTTGTTCTGATTTAACAGCGACTCATTATTAACTTGTTCCCAAGTTATTTATCATGATTTATTATTTACTAGATATCTTTCTCCAACATTTGGTTTGTTAATTCTTTAATTCCTGAGGATTTTGCTTACTTTGAATGAATACTTTGTCTTTGTTCTAGATGCAAAAAGCAAATAGGCATACGCCATCGACAACTTTGATTTCATTGAACTGACCTTTCAAAATGTAGGTCACTATGTTTATACCCTGTTCAGAGACCACTATAAGCAATTCTGTGATGGTGTTATTTTTGTGACTGTTATTGAGTTTCTTTATATGTATTTAATTTTCATATGCAACATGTTTCAATACACATCTGGATGTATTTACATGAATGCATACCTGTTTGTAGAATGTTTATTTTTATCAGTTGTACTTTTAATTGTATGCTTTGTTTATGGGAGAGTTTTGCTGTTTAAAGAAATTTCAGATTTTAGATAATATACTGCACCCTTTCTTCCCTCTTTATTAACCAATATTTATATACTGGACTCTTTGCAACCTAAGTACCAACCCCATGATTCTTTAGCCTGTAGCATCTTTAGCTATGATAACTTTAAGTAATAATTTTTTGTATGACTTTACCTGTCCCATTTCTTTGTGGAAGATTTTAGTCCATTCTGCTACACAGTGTTACTTTGGTTCATTGAATTTTGCAATCATTCATTTATACAGAGCTTTTTAAAGGTCCCCCCACAGCATTTCAGTTTGGTTAGGGTCTGAGCTTTGTTTCATTGCAACACCTTGATACTTTTTTATTCTGTTGTAGATCTGGTTGTTGTTGCACAAAACAATTTCAGCTAAACTTTAGCCGTCGGACAGATGGCCTGACATCTGACTATAGAATACTTTGGTATACAGAGAAGTTTATGGTCAACTCACTGCAATGTGGCTGCAAAATGAACCACAATCAACACCAATCCACGTCTGTGTTGCTGTGAGGTGTTTTTTTATCTGATATGCTGGATTTGTTTTTTATCAAACGGGGCACTGTGAATTACCTCCAAACATCTCAGCTGTGGTCTTTTCTGTCTAAAGGACATTGTTCCAGATGTGTTGTAGTTTGTTCAGATTTAGCGTTGCAGACCGCAATGCTGCCATGTTTATTTTTAAGCAAAGAGGTTTTCTCCTGGCAATCCTTAAAAACAATCCATACCCATTTAGTCTTTTTTTCTAACTTCCTAACTTTGACCTTTAACATGCTAACTGAGGCCTGTGGAGTCTGAGATGTAGGCCTTAGATGTTTTGCAATTTCTTTGGGCAATGCATGGCCTGAACTTAGGGTGCATTTGATGTGATGTTCACTCCCAGGAAGACTGTGCTAATACACTCCTGAATACGCCTGACCAACAAAGTGCCAAAACATTTGCTTTTATAGAGGCGCTCACACTATACTGATGATCATTTAATCCTGTGTTTTCAATTAGCAGCATCTGGCTGCTACATACTCTTTTAATTCCTGTGGAAGCAGTAAGTGTGTACTTAGTTTTTTTTACAAGAATTGCATAGAACCCTGTGAAAACTTTATTTTTCACATCACTAAAATTCTCCCAGACACTTTTTTGAAGTGTTTTTTTTTTTTCTAAAGCTTCACTGTGAAGAACCACTTTCAGTTCCAGTTTGCACATTTGTTATGTATACAAAATGTCAGTCAGTTTGGCAGTGGTACTAGGTTCCAGATTTGAGTTTGGAGTTTTGGTGTTAGGTTGACACATTTGGAAGTTGTTTCTTTAGTAGCATTATTCCAAAATTTCTCTCACTATGACAGTATCTGCTGCACCACAGATCTTTTTTTCCCCCAACTTCAGTCAAGTGCACTTCATTTATAAAAACTTTTAGGCTTTTAGAAAGATGAAAACATCCCATAACATTTTACTGCAAATAATATTGTCACAGTACTTTATAATAAAAGTAAATCTCTAAAATCTTCTAAAGGTTAGTCAGTTCTGAAATTCCTAACACAGAAAAGGGTTTTAAGTGAACAGCATTATGAATTTAGAAAGAATATCTACGCTAGATCACCACTTGTCTGTTATATTGAATACTACAGTAGGAGACCTTTGAAAAATCTGCATATACATAAATAAGCTGTGTTCTTTAATGCGTCTCTGTGTTAAGAATGTCCTTTCGTAATATAAATCTTCAACATATTGCATAGATCTCTCAGCCACAGCCAGTGGTCTTCATTCACTTTCAAACACATCTGCCTTTGGTATGAATATGGCTGTCAGTCCCATGAAGACCATCACAATAAAACACACTCATTATTGTTGTATTGCATTGTGCTTCAGCATCAAGCGAATACCACCCTTGACTAATTTTCTGTTTGTATCAAGAAACAAAAGCTCTTCAAATCTCCCCATGGGCTCTGGAGTGGCTTTACTGCACATCAAACTATGCTAATTACCTTTTGCATGATTAATTGGACCAATTAGAATTAGTAGAGGAAGAAGATGATTCTTGGCAAGGTGCGAAACATTCATTAGTCATAAAAAACGTTTATTAGTGTTCAAATTTAATCTAGCAGAACACAATGGGATTAGGAGAAAAAGACAGTTAATAAGTAGCGTGTTCAATCACTCTTAGCTGCAGATGAAATAATGAATGTCACTGCTTACGCTGTGCTCGCTCAAACATGCACACACAGACAACCTCCATCTCTTACCAAAGCTATTGTACTGTTGGAAAACACCCATCTTCATCTGTCATACAAAGTGGCAGTTGTAACACAAACATTCCCACTCTGATTGATGAGTCAAGACCATACAAGCGACTTATACACAGTAATCCTGTATAAGATTTATGGCCTGAAGATGATGCATTAGAAAAAGAAAAGAAAAAAGAAAAGAAATTTGCAATAAAAGAATCAACAACAGTACCAACAGTTGCAGCACCAGCAACTAATGGCGATTTAGCTGTGGCAGCATTTATAATGGTATATGGCATATGTAATAACAGCATTGCGTGACAGTACTTCACATGCTATGTAAACCATGGGAAATGACAGCTGCAGGGCAGTTGTTTATGCTGATGAGAAAACAAGCAGGTACGTTATGGGCAGTGAGGAGCGTGTGGGTGTTTCCTCACATTTTGCACACTGATGCAATAAAATAACACAGAGTGGCTTCACATCGAGCAACACCTTGGCCTGTAAAAAAATCTGCAGGCACGCATGTATAAATAGTTGTTCAGGGCTGATCACAGCACCATATCACTCTGTTGCAGATCAAGGTTTGCGACTATATTTTCGATGTAGCTCAAAAAATGCTTTTTAATCTCGTGTATGTTTTTCTTTCTAAACACCCCCCCCCCCCCCCCCCCATTCTTTCTCTCTCTCTGATTTAAGAGTTACGAGCTTGTTGCTTTGTTCCAGGGGAAACACCCCAATAAGCAAGCCCAATGAAAAACTGAGAGTTAGAGGCGAATTGTGAAACTTAGAAAAATCACACTTCAGTAAACACGGTATAACAGTTTCAGTATTGTGGATGTTTGGTGGCTTAAACCCAAATATATCAACAGGTTTTTTTTTTTGCCACTTTTCTACTATATGGCAGAGGAAATATTTTCCCACACTGACAGGTTTTGATGATATTTGGCTTGCAGATTTACAGTATGTAACGGAAAACCTGTGTGTGCAATGCTATATGTTTAAACATATTGCATCTGCAAAGGTTTTGCAAGTTACAGTAAATCTATACCTTGAAGCTTCCCTTCCACAAGAGCGCAGAAAGAACTGACTTCTCCTAATTTTAAGTGTGAAGCAATTTGCCCCATCAAGCTCATTCAAAGATGAAGTTAATAATGCTGTTTAAAGTTCACTCAAATTTTCAGATAAAGTGAAAAACACAATTATTAGCATATCAGCACAGTTTCAGAGTAAGAGGGTGAGCATTCTTCAGACATCATGAAGCTGTCATGAAGGTGGTTTTCTGTTCATATTTTATTACGTTATACTGTACTTTTTATATCAGTACACAACCAGGCATTAATTACTATTCAAGGCAAAGATTGTTGTGTGTTTTAATATGCATCTGTTCGTTTTTACTGATGCTTAACATAATGAAGTTAATATTCTGTTCAATCATCATTAGCGAGGGAGCGGCCTTATGTGTTTCCGTTATTTATTTCCGTTGTAGTACTGTATGAGGTTGTTGCAGCTAATGCAAGCTGGAGCCCATCCCAGCTGACTTTGGGCAGGGGAACACCCTGAACAGGTCAACTATCTGTCATTTGGCCTTGCCTTTCTTCAGTTAATGTTATAGAAGCATGAAATATGTTTAGTGCACGTACAGTTTATTCTCTGAATGGAAAAAAGTATATAGTACTTCTTACATTCCTGACTCATTTCTGCAAATTTTTGGGTTTGTTTTTTCTAAATCACTGCGTAAAAAAAATAAACACTGGCATATGTGGACAACTATCTAATTGGGAGCCTTCAGCAAATTTTATCTAGATGATCAAATCATATTCAAACCAAGTATTGATTGTACAGAAATCTGATTTTCAATCTCCTCCTTTCTCTGTATTTTATGACTTATATGAAAGTCTTTTGAGCACAAGTGATGTAGAAGAGCAATAATGTCCAGCACTAATTTAATACCTTATTACCATAAGCCTGGTGCAATGCATGCATAATAAATTGTTGTATCTTTTACGCAGCTCAGGCATATGGTTGGGAGACCGGATTCTCTTCAAACTGCACCAAATTTGCATGATAGGATGTGAGAGTTGGATGGATTTGGGGATTATATGAAACACAGCTTCCATTTCCAGTTCATTGTACTAAGGAGAGGTATCACATTTACACAGATGGCAAAGAATTCAGAAATGCACAGCTTCTGTGAACCACAAAGTGTGCACTTCAAACTTCAAATGCAGAATCTATGGATTTTTTTTTTGAACAGGAATATGTTCTCTATCAACTTTATGAAGCTCAATTTATCTGATCAGTATTGTCAGCAGTCGTGACCAGAGATCACATTATATTGGAGGTTCTAGAGACCATTCTAGGACAATTACAATGTTCATTATGATCAGGTCTTTCTAGGGGTTTGTCCAGACATAAAATTAAAACTAACTGGCAATACACTGACAGTTCTCATTCATATACTTGCACTACTGGCTAATAAGAGACATCTTAGTTAAAAAAACAAACACAAAAATGTGTTGTTACTTTATGGCCAACATCTTAAGAAGGAACGCTTTTCATTGTGGTCTGCACATGTCAATTGCCAGCAAGCAGGAGAAGAAAAAACAAAACACAATAAGTTCACACACACTTCACAAAGATTTTATCACTGAACTTAAAGAGCGTGATCTTTACTGTGCCCCAGATTTTAATTTCAAGTAAAAAAGACTCCCACAAATATGAAAGGCAACCACTCTCCCTCCTGCTGTCTTTCTGAATCTGGTTGTTCCTGACGCCCGATTTACGCTTCGACCACAAATACCAGTGGCCAGGTAATGCTGATTTGTAGTGACGTCAGGAACAGGGGAATAGCCGTGTTAATCAGCAGTCTTTTTTCCCGTGACACTAACTTGTCTCATTTTGCTCTAAAGGTCAGGCACACAGTAGTGGAACTAGCTGTGGTTCAATTTGGTATTTTGTTTTCCGCCAGTATTGTAATGCTTTTTTTCTCATGTCCGCTGGGCTGGAAATGGAGTGTCAGAGAAGATTGGGTTTTAATGTAACTATAGCGACTTAACTTAAGCTCATATAGCTCTAGATACAATTTGAAAATATTATTAGCAATCCAATAATTCCTGTCTTCCTTCTTCTTTGTTTCTAGAACAGAGGAGTTATTGCAGCCCACAGACAATGTCACATTAATTGGCACTTTAATAAAGGTCAGCCCGGTATAATACAACAATGTAATGATAGTTTGAATCCAAAGTTCATTTCACATTTTGGACTGTTAGCCTTAAAATGTTATTTTACAGAGCAGAGTCAATACAACAAAAATAATACCATCACTTTAAAACATCTCTTTTAAATCTTTATTTGAATTATTTGACTCAGTTCAAGCGCACATTTTATTCCATGTCCTGCACCTGAGTTTAGTCTTCAGATTTGGTAAAGTGCTGTCTTGTGATCTGGGATGATGTACTGCTAATAAATTTGGCAAACGGATCAAAAATCCCAACAAAGACAAGATAAAGTTCAGAAATATATATACAGAACCAGAGCAACCAGTCATGCTTGTTAAACAGAGGTTGTTAGTTAATGACATTAGTAAATTTGAATTATTCAAAGTGTTCACTTCAGTTTCCATATTGCTGTTTCATTTCAGTTCCCTTCTGCTTGCCACGTGCAACCGGGCAGTACACATCTCTCTTAAATTTACTGTCACTACTGCCCACACACATCTACCAAAATCAAAGAATTCCATATTTTGCATAAGCTTTGTACAAAAAATGGTGTAGAACCCCTGAAAACTAAAGAACTGTGGCTGTTTTTAAATCACATCAAGCAAATCTGAATATTAAAACCACATTTCTATATTCAAGGGCTGATTTTCTCTTCCTTTCTTTTACCACGGAGACTGAACATGCAAGTAATGTGTGCACCAGCTGAGAGTGCCTCTTTCTCTATCTGTGTCACTTTGTTTCATGTTTTATAATTATATACTGCAAGGTCAATCTAAAGCACAAAGCTCTCTAAAATTAGCTTGTTTGTGAGTCATCTTTGAAACCATCCCATAAAGGTTGCATGATTCTCAAAGGATGTAGCTGCAATCAAGGCCTGTTGGCTATGGTGGAGGACTTAAACCACAGAGACCCAAGTGCTGTCTTGTTCTTTCACATGCTTTCAGTCAAACCTCACCAGGTTGTGTTTTCAGTGAAATGGTGATTTGTAATGAAGGTTTATTAGTCAGAGACCTAATATAACCATCATCCTTTGGTACTTTTTTATGTCTACTAAATCATACATAAACACAAATAAATATCCCTTTTAACATGGCATCCCTCTTTGCATGGCATTATTATTGTATCACACGGCTGGTGGTCTTGACTAAAATATCTTCACAACTATTCAGTGGTTTGCTTTGACATTTATACGCATGCTTGGTCTTGCAGGCGATGACTTTTAATGCCTTTTGCTCTGACTTTTCATCTTATGCCACAATGACATTTGTGGTTTTGAGTATCATTACAGAGTAACAAGACCGTTGGACTGATTACCATGAAATTTCATGTGTATCCCTTAAAGTCAAATTGCAATCAAAATATGACGATTCCTTAATTATTAACATTTGGCAATTATTGCAGCAAAAATGTAAATTCTCCATTGTTTTGGTTAAAAGACATGCAATACGTTACTAGCATAACTGGGCTGCGTTTCTGTACTAACATGGCTGACTACCACCCAAGCATGCTAGCAATGCACATTGCACTGCACGTCTTAGCATTTAGCATGGAGTACTACACACTAACCACCATTGGTCTATATTTTTCTGATTTTTATGGTTGCTTATTTCTTTTACCCGTATGTAGCTTACAGAAACATTACTAAGTTCAGCAAAGTGTAACCACTATTGTGATATGATTCATATTTAAATCTGGTAAGCAATCTTGCTGGATTTGTATGGTGTTATCAAAATGGTTTCAAAATGACTCATAAAAGTCTCACCTGTTTCATTTTCCATCAACATTACAGTTGTGTGTAACGTCTACAGACTCATCACAAAGGTCTCTTTTTAAATTTTGCTATCAGAATGTTTTACATTAACACAGTGACCAATAACACAGCATAATTCAATATGGGTAAAAATGTATGTATTATGTTTTGCTTTTGATTTGTGTATTTCTGCTTTGCTTTGTTTGTATTGTAATCATGGACTGCAGCTTTCATTACTGGCCCATATCTACTTTCTCAACACTGACAAATCTCCTTTTGACAGAAAATACTGGAAACAAAAAGAAAGAATGTCAACACTTTTCTAGCAACTTACGATGATACAGTATCAGACATGTATTTTCACGATACAAACACAAGCAACCTTGTTAATATGAATAAGGCTCTGTTTGTGCAGCTTTAATCTTTGGTGCAAAACCGTGCTATTACTTTGCTTGCTTGTTTGTTTTTCATAATGTAGCACATGTTTCTTCAGATATTTTACAGTATTTACTCTCAATTGCTGCAGTTTTATCTGTGCACCTTGCTTTTGATTTTGCTAAAAATGAACACCCTGACTGCATAAATGTAGTCGCTATGTATTATTCATTTCTGCCTCTTCCATTTGAACTTACAGTTGGCCAGAGTTGTAAGCTATACGCTGGATGAGAACATGCTGCACTCATGCTGTTACTGCATGCTTTATGTTTTCATTTCCATGCAGTTTGCGCTTTATGTTTTGTAGGCTTTATTTGACTTTGAAGCAAACAATTAAAACTTCACAACACAGATTAATTGGATTCCTTTGTATTAAAAAGAGCGAGCCGTAACATATACTAAACATAAAAAAGGATTAAAAAGGATCATTCTACTAAAAAGAGGCCACATCAGGCTACTCAAAAGCCCTACAGTACATGGCATGCATCTTCCCTGCTGCAGCTTGATTGGTAGGTATTCACTTGCCCTCATATATTTACAAAGTAACATTGTGAAATGCAGCTCAGTGGCCTCCAAGCCTGTCATGGAGGAAGTCATTTTTCTGCGGCACCATTGCCTTCAGATGTGGTCAAACTGCATGGTCTCCTGATGCAAAAAAAAGAACAGACATTTTCAGAAAATGAAGTGTTTTGAGAGAAATGAGTGAGGGAGGGAGAGTCCCTTAATGGAGACAAGTAATGTAAACTCACAGAGAGAAAGCAGAGTGGGAGACAAGAACCAGTTTCACAAAGTTTGAAGTTTCCATCAGGAGGGACCACCAAATGCAGACTTGACAGACGATCAGTCAAAGAGCTTGTACATTTACAGCGCATGACAGTATGCAAAGGCTTTTTTTTTTTACTCACTCTATCACTCATATACCCGATATGTCTTCATTTGTTTTAACAGCAAGCTTCATGAACAATCTGATCGAGAGAATGCCAGGTATTTTTAAGTCCTAAAGAGCAGCCTCTTAACTAATAATGAGAGTGAGAAATGCAGTGCATTTAAGTGAAAACCTCAATTAATTATGTATGATTAGAAGACTCTTAAAAGCTTTGGGCAGAGAAAAGAAAGAAAGTACATAAACAGAACACGAAGTCCAGAATGGCTGGATGGATACCAGATGTGAAATTGTAAATGAACCTTAAGTATACAGGTGACTGCAGAATGATGAGAGATATTGCTTCTGCGTGGCTGGACACTGAACTGTGCACAGGTTATGCTACCTCAGTACCAAGGTAGTAAGGACACAAAAACTGGATCGCAATTTTTGAGTCAGTGTTTGTGTTTTATATTTCGAGTTTACTATACAAGTTGTTTTTCCCTAAAATCAATATTTTATTTGAGCATTTCAAATTAATTACTTTGTGCATTTTTGTGACAATTCTGAAATGATCCTTGTTCTGATAACGCAACTACATGTAAGACATGACATTATACATATTCTCCTGTTGATATCTATTAAAAGTGCATCAGTGTAACTGCACTGTTTTATGCTGTCTTGGAGGCTACATGCATGTCTAATCAGCGAATGACTCACTGAGACGAGGTCATTTGGAAATATCATTTCATCTGAAAATACATTCAGACATGTAGGTCATACTATACACTCCAGATAACTTCTGCAAGCCTGTCTTGCTCCTCTTTCCTTCCTCTTAGTCTCTTTTTCATTTCCCCCTCTATTTCTCCCTGTCAGCAGCATCATGCATGTTTTCACCTCTAAAGTGATTGTACCTGATTTATATGACAGGCTTTTAACCCTGCGTGTTCTTGTCCATCAGCATCAGGCAGAAAAACACCCAAGGGCATGTGTGAGTAGGACCAAATCTGGTTCTCTGCCATTCAGTACCTGTAACCTCCAACTAGAATGAACTCCAACAAATCGCATTTATTCCCGCCCGGTTAGGAGATGTGAATCAATCACACAAGGTGGGAAGTGGTGCTGAAAGTATGTATCCAAAAATATATTTCTTTCTTGTGTCAATAATCTCTTTGAGTTATGCATTTTTGTCCGTATGCATTTTGGTTATGTAAATGAATAGGATACTAACTGACAGTGACTGTCAGCATTTGAATCCAACTCTTCACCAGAAATAAGGAGCGCAAAAATGGTTGGAAACTAATTTACAGAATCTATTAGGTGAAAGAGTTGAAAGAGAACACCTTCATGCAGGACGACATGAATTTCTAAAACATTGTAGTGAAACCAGAGACTGAAAGGAGCCCAGCAAAACGGAACATTGTCTCCACCTGCAGTACAATGATGGAAACAAAAGTCAATGGGTTGGTGGTGTAATAGCCCCACTTGCTGACCACGAATAGGAACAGACAGTATGGGCAGGGAAATTAACTGGGAAATGATTGCCTGCAGTTTTGCTACATTTAATGGCCAAGATAATTATCGTCAGCAAATATTCATAACAGCTTAAGCACCGTATCTACCAAGAAAGTGGTTTATTAAGGTCTACAGGAGTTTTATTAACAAAATAACTGCTAAGCATATTTCCATAAAATAATATTTAATGGCCTCATTATTAGTTAGCAAAAGAAATCATCATTACCCATTGCTCATAGCCCATTGCTTTTACAATCTGAGTAAAATAAACAAATACTTATGTAAATGTTTGTTAGCTAAAGCTCTAGTAGTTATGTAATGTATCCTTTTTGTTTAACCATAGTTTTACCTCCGGTAAGGAAGCTGGCTTAGTTTGTGTGTGTGTCATTCTCTCTGTAACTATAAAGCCTTATAACTATGATTTTTTTGGAAGTGTGGTGTGCATTGCCCACATACAGAACTCATAAGCTGTATTAACATTTGACCTCTGACCTTCCCTTCAAGATTAATTGATTGATCTGAAAGTGATAAAACTATGTTTCTTACTGCTATTGACTGTATTGACCACATAGGTAATGATATTTGGAGATTCTAAATATTGCATTACTAATCACATTGCTTTCTGTGCATAGTTAGTTAAAAATATACTGTAGTAGCTTTTGCAATCAGAATTACGATTATGAGAATTGCGAGTGCATTCAGATCATAATTCTGTTTGCTAACGCTGCCAGACAAGACAAGATAAAAAATTTTTTTTTTCAAAAGCTGAAAATATTTGTATCCAGTTATTTACAAATCAATACCACCTGCTCCTACATAATGTTTGTGTAATCAAAGTACACATATGTCATGCTACCCTTATCTGATTTTTACTGCACTATAGACTTCTTCGAGTACGTTTAAAAAGAACAAAATTTTTTTTTTAATGAATATATACAAAATACAACACTTTTCTCTAACAGTTAAATACTGGCCAGAGTGAGCTGAGGTGAGTTTTGCGCTCTTGAAGTGCTTATTAATAGTTTCAGTATTTTGGTATTTAAAATATAAAGCTGTTTATAGTAAGTATTAATAAATTCAGTCGCAAGACGTTTGTATGCAAAGTATACGTTCTAATAGTGATAATAGTTTCTTTGGTTTAGATGAGGAGTAAATAGCGTGTATATGTGTGGAAAAAAATACATACACGTTTTTCTGTAGCCTCGGGAAACATTTTTCTTGCAACGATTTCGAAGTAGAAGTCTTGGTGCTCCGTAGTCACGTGACTCCTCTGTTTACAGACATCCGGAGAAACATGGAGGACAGCACTGGCAGTAATCCCCAGTCTCCCGGATTCACAGAGAAACTGAAGTCTTGGCTCTCTTGGTCATGGACTTATGTGTGCTTCCTTTGGTTCGGGATGGTGCTGATAATGATATACGTCCTGTGGAGTCCGCTGAAACTTCAGGAAACTCTTACCTCAGGTGAATTAAGGCAGATGCTAGCTAGCTATTGTTAGCCTACGGGTGTATAGCTTTAGCGAAAGCTGTGGTTTGACAGCTCGCTGTCTGAGTTATCGAGACACGAACAGTGGCGACTGTCTGGTTAAAAGTAAAGCTTCTATTTAGATATTAATTGGCAGACACATTTTGCATTTTCTCCTACCGTAGATCACACTGAATGCAGTCGAAATTAAGTAGTTGATGATTTGTGTTACCAAGTTTGCTACTGTGAGCTAAATGTCACCTGGTAAAGACCATCGAAGTTGAATATTTTCAAGGTTTTTATTAAAACTACTGTTGGGCGTAAGTGTCTCCTTTATTTTCTTCTTTCAGCTTCAGTGTTTTTAAACACACTGACACCCAAATTTTACGTGGCTCTCACTGGAACCTCCTCTCTTATCTCTGGACTCATCCTTGTGAGTTAATTTCTTTATCACCATAAATTACGTTTTAACCGTAACACATTTTAATACATTCAGTTGTAACGTAGGTTTTGGTTTAGAGTGCATTATGCTATATGATGCAGATAGCAATAATTCTTTTCAGATGTTTTAAAAAATATATATATATAATTTTTCATTCCTTCTTATGTTCAGAAGGAACCAAAAAAAATCATCATAAACCCTTTAATTATTATTATTATTGTTTTTAGCTTTTTAAGTGTTTTAGCTCTTCATCACTCTCAATTTAAAGATTCATTTAGCACAAAATCAGCGACAAATACCAATACAAATGTTCAGGCTGTATAATGGCACATATTAATAAAAGCATATTAACCGTTTATGTTTTTATTACAGATATTTGAATGGTGGTATTTTCGTAAATATGGGACTTCGTTTATTGAACAAGTATCGGTGAGCCACCTGCGTCCTTTGCTTGGTGGAGTGGAAAGCAGCTCCACAACTGGTCTGTTCTCATCAGTTAATGGAGATGCAGAGCCTAGGCCCAGTGTTTCTGGTAAAAAAAAATATACATGATGCAGCCGATCATAGCATTATTATTCATATTTATGTAAACAGTAACAACAACCTCTGTTTGTAGAATGCAAGGTCTGGCGAAATCCTTTGAATCTTTTTAGAGGAGCTGAATATAACAGGTATGTGTTTGTTTAAGATTTTATTCAGATAATTATGTGGTTCAAACACATTTAAATTTCATAAAGGTTAAGTGTGTAAAATCTCACCACTTGATGTCAGTAGATTGCAGATTGCAGTCAGCTTAATTGATGGAGCAGTGGTGGAGGAGGAGAAAAATATACAAATATTAAATGGACATTTATAGTTTGAAAGAGCTATTTGTGATTTTTAGATCAAAAGAATGTTATAAGATATACTGCACTATCTTGATACTGGCCAATCTTTGGCTAAATATATGAAACTTATCAGGAACAATGGCAATGTCCATGTTAGCCACTGTATTCAAGACAAGGAGGCAACATGGCGGCTTTCACGAACCAGTGCCTGCTGCTATGTATATGAACATTATTTTTTTCTGTTAAATAACCTTTTAAAATGAGTAATTCATAATATCTGAATTTTTCTAAAGATTTGTAACGATTTAAACCTACTTTTTGTCTTTAGTGCAGAAGTATTATTTTTTTCATTTGATTCACTGAACCATAAAATGGAAGCTATTATTTTTACTCTGTGTACCACAGGTACACCTGGGTGACTGGGAAGGAACCCTTAACATATTATGATATGAACCTATCTGCTCAAGATCATCAGACCTTCTTCACAGGAGACACTCAGCAGTTAAGGCCAGAGGATGCTGGTGAGTTATACAAAGATGAGGCAAATTGCTCAAATCTATGCAATCAATGCATACATGCAATACATGCCAGAAATTCCTTTTTTTATGATGTGAAGCACTACGGGTTTGTATACCAGTACCATAAACTCACATCTATATTGCAGTAAGCCTAGATGATCATCTTCTTACAGTGATGCAGAAGGCCTGGAGAGAGAGAAATCCTCAAGCCAGGATCAGAGCAGCTTATCAGGCCATAGAGATCAACCACCAGTGAGTTCTACTCATACACAGTGAACCTCTCCATACATATTTCTAGACGCCTTGCACCTCAAGATGCTCAGTGTTAGGCTTCATTAAAGTGAGACTGTATTACAGTTATATTGCCATCACATTAATGAGAAAAAGAGGTTGAGGTTGGTGCTGCTGTTTAGAATCTTAGATTTAGAGAACTTAGAGTTTAGAGTACAAGTAAATTCAGACAGCTTTGTATGGTACTTGTAATAATTAAATAATCTTTGAAGAGTCTTTATTGTGCTGACTTTTGTTTAAATGCATTAATATATTTCAATGATAATGTTTATATACAGTATATTAGCGTCTTTAAGGGTGCTACCATTCTCAAGTTTTGTCTTTGTTATGACATCATCTCTTATTTTTTATTTGTGAGTAAATATAAATATTTTCTTGTGCACTATAAAAAACAGCTTGGATTGCTATTTATAAATACATTAATTTCTTGTGTACATTTGTGTAGATGTGCTGCAGCCTATGTGCTTCTAGCAGAGGAAGAAGCAACAACTATCACAGAAGCCGAACGCCTTTTTAAAAAAGCTCTAAGTATTGGTAAGGATGGTTTTTAATGCACTACAATAAAGTACTCTAGGGCATAGTAGTACAAAGAAAGCTCAGTAGATGAAGAGTAACTCAACACTGTATATTTATCCTGCTTGTGCTGCATGCCCTTACCCACATTGTGCAGTTTAGTACTTCAGTGTGGACCTCTCAATATGCCACAGATAGATATAATACAGCAAAGTGTATTATTTGTTTTACACTCCCTCTCATGATGGAAGAATTACAGCTCCAAGATAACATGAGTGCTCTACATTGGACCACAAAATGTAGCGTGATATTCATATACAATACAGTTTTAATTTGTTTTGTTTTTTAAACTCATGGTTATTTTGCTTTGCAGTGAAATATTTTCTCTTTGCAATACAGCAGGAAAAGATATCAACCTACTAGTATATATTAAACGCAGATTGGCAATGTGTGCACGCAAGTTGGGGCGAATTAAAGAAGCAGTAAAAATGATGAGAGATGTGAGTATCACCTTTAAACATGTTTACTGCTTTATTGTTTTGTCACAGAAAGTATGTTACTAAGTCGACATGTTTACTGTACCTAAAACTGTGAACCTTAATATGTTTTATCTCTGTACAGTTAATGAAGGAGTTCCCATTGTTGGGAATGTTAAATATACACGAAAACCTCCTTGAGGCTCTTCTAGAGCTTCAGGCATATGCTGATGTGCAAGCAGTCCTTGCAAAATATGACGGTAAGACTAAACTCAACAAATATTTAATTACTTTTGAATATCAACATACCATGATTTTGCACAAAGTAGGTCAGTCATTTGAGTTGTATGCCCAGTCACATAAACACAACTTCTGCTTCTACTTTAGATATCAGTTTGCCAAAATCCGCTACTATATGCTATACATCTGCGCTGCTGAAAGCACGGGCTGTCTCAGATAAGTAAGTTATTTTTTCTGTTAGCTTCAGTTGTTGTATGTGATTGCCCTAACTTTGTCACGAATGTGAGATGTGATTTCTTAGGTTTTCACCAGAGGCAGCATCCAGGCGGGGGCTAAGCACAGCAGAGATGAATGCTGTGGAGGCCATACACAGAGCCGTTGAGTTCAATCCCCACGTGCCAAAGGTCAGTCATTTATCTGACAGCAAACATAGGTCTTCATCCTGAATGAAAACATACATTAGTGACCAGATGATCTTTAAACCAGGCTGTCAAACACAAAGCCCGGGGCCAGAATTGCCCCACCAGAGACTCCATTCCAACCCACTGGACGGCTTTGGAAAATCTGAAGGAGGGCATAGATTTTGCATTTTTAACTGTTTTGGGGTTTATTTGCATTTGTTTTACATTTCCGGCTTTTATTGGATAGTTTAGACAGGACAGGAATTTGGGTAGAAAGAGAGGGGGAAGACACTCAGCAAAGGGTCGCAGGTACGACTCAAACCTGGGCCGCTGCCGTGCGGCATGTGGTCGCCTGCTCACCTCCTGAGATAAAGTGGTGCCCACTTTTCACTGTATTTTCATTGGTTTTACAGCTTTTCTACTGGTAAAGATTGCCACCCTAATTAGATAAACAATAACACCGAAAACAAAACATTTCTTGTATGTTTTTTTTTTCTCAACTCTCTTTCACTATCTACTATGGAAATTTCTTTGGATCGGGTTGAGGGGGGTATGTTAAATATTGTAATTTTAGACATTTTTGGTGCTGATGGAGTTCTCTGTACTACAGCAACATTTCTTATCATATATAAAAACGGAGATGTACTGTTAAAATAATAATAAGCGTCTTTACACTGAGAAAACGTTTGTTTTTGAACAAACGGTCTTGTGTCATTGTAACACTGTCAGTTCACGCCCTTCATCCGTGTGCCACAAGTGGTTTGGTGGATTGTTTTTTTTTTTCTTCTTTTTTTATTGGATGGATAGTTCTGTTTATCCATCACGTTTTACTGGACACAACATCGTTTGGAATTGGAAGTATGAGTATTAAGTAAGAGGTGATGAAAGTCAAAAGTCACTCTAACCTCACAAAAAATGTTTTTTGGTCACTTTCTATTGCAAAATTTCACCATTGCCTTATGTAGATGAAAATGATGAAAAACTGGCATTTTAGAGGCAAAAGGTCAAAGGACAGCTTCACTGTGACACCTTAATATTCTGAAAAAACAGCTTTTTCAGCTAATGAACTAAAGAGGAAATTCTGACCAGATTTCACAATTGAATGGATACTCAGTTTGTGATACTAGTGTTTGTTGCCCAGATATTAAATTATTTCAGAGTCTTGAGTTCATATCTTACATGAGTCTGCACAGACATGGACGTAAACTGCAACTTTACCTGTAAGGGGAGGCATACAAACAAAAGGCAGAAATTTAGCTTGACGTTACTTTAAATATTACTGCCTCTATCTGGTCTAATCACGCAATACTCACATGGCTGCCATTCGTAAAGGTCCCATTCAGGGCAAACAGGAAAAGCAGACAGTAAAGTAAACAGTCAGTCAATCACAAGTGAGTTATTTTGACTGTAATAGGTGGTGCAACTACAGCAGCTTTCATTCCATTCGTTCTGTGCTGCTGGCTCACCAGGAGATGTCAGTAAAGGTTATTTTCTCACTGGTAGTGTCATCTCTAGATCGTGGATTTTATCCACATTTAAAATTCTTCTACAGTATGCAATTCACTTTGATTGTTATTATATTAATATTTATATATCTTTATTATTGTTGTAGTTATTATACAACGTATACAAATTTGATCAGCATATTTCATTTTCTTAAGTCAGAACACTATTTTTGGTATCAAGTCTATATTGTTTTTACCAGTGTTTTAGTGCACTGAATATTTTTTAACTTGGTGATCAGTTGGTCATATTATCACAGCTCTGTCTACAGCTGGACCAGGAGAATATGGGACTCTAGCTGCATATCTCTTTTCACATCAGTTCCCACAGGTTTAGATGTCACACGTCCATATGCGCACAGATTGATACACAACCAGATGCAGCAGAGTTTTGTCCCAGTTCAGCCTTTGTAGTGTGGTGTTATTTCATTTCACAGACTCCTATTCTGAGAGAGAGAAAGAGAAGCTGTGTGTTTGCATGCATGGAGGGGGAAACATCAGCCAGCACTTTGATCCAGCCTTTGATTTTAAAGTGAGGGCCCTCATCTTCAATATCTCTCCAACTGCTCCCTTCCCATTCTGCCCAGAGGCAGCCGTCCTCTTTCCTCTCATCACATACCCTCATCCTGTTTCTTATCCTCTCATGTTCCCTTATCCCCTCATCCCTTGTTTGAGCCAAACAGACAGTCTGAATGTCACACTGCCAACTTTGTCAAAATGACTTCTTTGAATTTAGGTGAATGGCTAAATGACATTATGAAATTTTAACACACCTTTCATGGAGGATTATTGGACAGCTCGTCTTTCAGCATTTGACTGTGGAATCTGGTGCATACTCAGTGCTCTCATAGCAGAGCACTGGGTATGGAAATGCAACAGTAGGGAAGGAGGGGGTGTTGCTTTGTGTTGTCTGGCATGTCTAAGAGATGAGTGCACCTGCGACTCCTTTGGCCTCTTTAAATGGGCGGGCTTGTTGTCACCAAAAGCAGATTTGGTGCATGAGGCTTAAAAAAAAAAGAACATCTGAGTTTAGTTTCCTCAGCTGTAGGACTACTGTTGCTTTGGCAAAGTTTCTAATACAAGAACTATACAGGCCAGATCACACCATCGTGTTTCCATCAGCTGATGAAAATTTCTGAACTGTTTCAAAGACAAAGTCTCAAAACAATCAACATCTGCCCATTTGAACTGAAAGTGGTTTTATGGTTATCAGAGTCATTTCTCTTTTTTTATAGTAATTGGTTTCAGTACAGATTTAATGTTTTTTTAATGATCTTTCCACATTACATCTAATGTTTTAGTCCTACCAAAGCATCTACACATTTCAGATAAACTTCAGACAACATTAAACGCACTAAAAAAAGAAGCAATAAACTAAAGCATGAGACCACAGAAGATGCATTATAGTTGGCTTGATAAGAGAAGGGGAGTATGTTTTTGTTACTGTAAAGACTCCAGAACAGATAGTATTGCATTCAACCGGTCCAAGCAGAGTAGAGGGGCTTTGGCTGTTGTGATCCAAAGTTTAGAGAAATCATTGAGCAAAAGAATAAGTAACCAATTTCTTCCTACATAAGAAAAAAAAAATCTAACAGCAACACCTGAGGTGAGCACAGGATACATCATAAGCCTCCAGCAGCTGAGTGATGTGTTAAACCTCAAGTAGTAGCAACAAACCAAACTAATTCATAGTTTACAGTCATGCTTGTGACTTTGTGAGGCTACAATTGATTAAGGGTGCTAGCCATAAATTCTTTTTTCCAGAGCACTGGAAAACAATTAATGGCAGTAGGTGAAGAATTAAGTAAGTATAGTATAACAACTTGTGCTTTGAGGACTTAAAATATATTTGTGTAGGTCTTGATATAGCATACTTTAGTATTTCTCACTGCAGCCAAAAGATCATCATCCTAGGTTGATAGATGAGATCACCACCATTGCAGTCCTTTGGATTTTCAAGCTACTTCTCAAAAACAAATATAATAAACATTGAACTACTGGCACTCCTCGAAGAAGTCAAAGTCCGCAGAATTTATTCTCTGTATAATGAGAAGATGTGCCAAACGTTATGATCATGCTTTCATTTCTGTCCAAACTGACTTTAGTCAGACTGTCGTTACCATCCGTACAGTCAAACAATAAAAACAGTGCAGTAGCCTGTGGTGTACACACACAGATTTGGAATACTGAAGGAGCATTGTTGGGCCAAGCATTAAGTGGCGAGTGTGTTATCAAGCATGCCAAGCAGATTATATATGAATATAATACCAGGCTACATCACATGAGTTCATTCAGACTGCTTAAAAGGCTATGCACACACAAAAATCTACATATACAGACACACACACACACTTCATTTGCACAGCTGGTTCAGTGCTCTCGCTCAGCCCCTTCTCCTCACCAGCTCTTCATCCATCTAATTTCCTCCTCTTCTCTTTTGCTCCCTTCTATTTTCTTCTCCTCCTCATCTTCTTGTCCTCTTCTATTTATCCTCCACTCATTTCTACATCTGCCTGTCCATTCCAGTTATCCTCTCTAGCAGCCAGTGGTTAAGAAACTGACAGTTTCCCAGATGCTTGGATAACTGATCAAATGTCCCTGCTTGCTAAATCTGCTTTACATTTATTTTTACTACCATTTTTGCTAACATGCATTCAATCTGAAGCGCTCAAAGCGACCCAGGCCTATTTACTTTGCTAGTTTACCCCACTTTAAATGGCAGTTTTTTATCTCACCCAATTCTCAATGACATTCTCTCCTCTAGATTGCCTGTCAAGGCTCAGAAAACCAGAGTTTTTTTCTTAGTGTATCACTGAAATTGGCTGTTTGGTTTGTAAATTGAGACGGAATAGGAGCATTTGAGTTTGTTCTGAATTAAGATGGACGAGGTTTCATCCAGATGACAAAAATGGAATTGGACTGTGGCTTAAGTTTCGCCCACTTGGGGACAAATATAAGTTCCCTTACCTGTGGCACAAGATGAAGTAGCTAGTGTCAATGTTTGTTAAAATTATATATTTTACATTTTTTAAAAAACAAAAATTATAAACAACTACAGGGTTGATGGCAATGTTGCCTCTGTGCTTCATTGTGTGCGGCAAAGTGCCGCAGATTAGAATCAAAAGGAAGCTTATGAGTTATGCTCTGAGCTTATGACTGCCCAGGGATGAAAGGAGAACACATGAAATTCAATCCCTTCATCAAAGAGGCGACAGGGAGTGCAGAGGAAGGCTGCAGAACAGGGAGGTGGGGGTGTGACTGAGGTGTCACCAGTTCTAATGCCATGGCATGCAAGGAAGGACAGCTGAGCAGCCAGCCACTCTAAATGGTTAGTCTTAAAACATAGAAACACCCAGACATATGTGTGCCATGTACTGTCCACTCATTATTAACAACAGAGATAAAAATGCATGCAAAAATATTCAGGTTTTACTAAAAAATATGTATAGATACAGTGGTGCTTGAAAGTTTGTGAATCCTTTAGAATTGTCCTAATTTCTGAATGAATATCGACCAAAATATCATCACATTTTCTCGGAATACCTAAAAATACTTGCGGTTAACCCAGTTAAAAAATTAGACAGAAATATTTACAAGGAACAGGATCGTTAAAAGTTTGTGAATCTTTACTATAGCAACATTACGAGGTACTGTGGGATGTTGGTGGTGTTTCTTACATGAACTGCTTGCTTTAGATCCTTCCATCACGATTATTAGTCAGGATTTTGACTTAACTCTTCTAAAACCCCACCTTTGTTCTTCTTTACTGTTCTTTTGTAGAAGAACATCTATGCTTATGTCATTGTATTGCTGCATGAGCTGCTTTTCCTTAAAAGTTCACCTTTAGGATTATTGATGCCACCTACACCTAAAGAAAATTGAATGCCTGTCCTCAATTAATACATTTTAAGTATAATATCCCTGTATATTTTATAGGGTTCTTAGTGTCTGATTTTTTATAAAATCAGCTGATGTTTTAAGTTCAAATATATTGAAATACAGGAAATAATAATAATCGAAAAAACAACCTGTTTTACTGAATGAACGACTTGGCTTTCTTGCTGATAAATGGTCTGAATTAAAGCTTGCTTCCATACTCACTAAGTTCTTTCTTCTATTTTATGCTATCCTTTGTTGTGTTGCATAAAATTAATGTGAATTATTATAGCAGTTAGGGAGGTTTTATAATCCACCACAATAAACCAGTGATAGGTTTTGTCTGTGGTGGTCGAGCTGGCTAGCTGCCTCTCCTCTGAGAGGGAATAGAGCATGGTGAAATGTTTGTGCTGAGAATAAAGGAAGGAAGAAGATGAAGACAGTCAAGTGCCTTGGCTGAACCGAGTAGAGCTGATGTAAGTAAGTCAGACAGGATAAGTGAGAAGGGCAAACAAGCACCTTCTGGTTGTCTCTTGGCTGCCGATTGCTGTTAGAGAAAATGTCAGGATGGACGGAGAAAAACTGCAAGACAGTACAGTCCACTAAAATCCTGTGAAATACAGATGATTACTTAAGTGTTGCTTTATGATGGTAACCTGCTTAATTGAGCCTTTATCCGTGAAGCTGAGAGGTATGAGAGATGAGAAGGACAGAGGTAACATAGGTGTAAATTTGCAAGTTTTTTTGTACAGCTATGTATAGGTGTCTAAAAATAACATGTGATGAAAAATGTAAGAATCTACATGTCAACTGAGAAAGAGAGAAAATGATGTGCAGCTACAGGCAGTAGGAAAAATGGGTGACACAGGTAGCAGTTATAGGGCCTTGAACATATGTAAAGACAAATTGGAGAAAGACAATGATGAGCCTTGGTAGTAAGTGATTATGGGGATGGGGGTAGGGGACAGGGTCAGGGATGGTGAAGCTGCATGGTCTGACTGGCTAGATGGATGGATGGATGACTGAACCTGTGACCATGGAAGGGATTAGACAGGATTAGCTGTGGGGTAACCTTCCCAAAGTGTCAGTGTGAGATCCAAAGCACTGCAAAGCTGGCCGCTCGGGAATCCAGCCCAGGGGGCCCCAGCACTGCACTTGGATTTTGTTTAAAACAGACCCCTGCCACACTGGGTACCACAGACATGAAATGCATAGATTGTCACATTCATCGGCGTCAATAGGTATACATTAAGGACTTCTATGCTGACGGATATAGACCTTTAAAAACATTTATTGCCCCCCGCCCCCCCAGAAAAAGCTCTGCACAATATATTGATGTATGTACTCTAAAAGCTAGATTTCTTCTATTTCAGAGTGAGAGAGAGGAAGTTCTATAGGTTGTAACTCTGGGATTTGTCAGCTCAGTGAACCAACTGACTCACTGGGACAAACTTATGCAGTAGGCCAAGAGAATAGAAGCAAGTTGGGCATGTTACACATTCATGGAATGATGTTACTGTACTGTAACAATAACACACATACACTGACTCGCGTATATAGAGAGAGTGAGACCTTTGGAAAACTTTTCCCTTCCACCTTGAACAATTGCAAAATAAGGTTCTAGATAAATACCTCACATGTACAGAATATGATTACATTCCACAGGGAGTTAGCCTGGGGGATTTGCACAATAGAGCAAAAAGTACTCATTGAGAAATGACGAGAAAATATGAATGACAACATTGAAGCTGCATGAAGTTATTTGGGACCACAAGGAATCTTTTTTTTTAAAACCCAAACAGTCATCAGTGGTTGTGGGCACTGGATAAGATTTTATTTACTTTAATTTTCCTGGTTTCTGTTTCCAGTAGTTGTACTTTTGAGCAGACTTTGGTTGCATGTTGTTAATAGTCCATTTGTCCAAATGCAATCTCAGAACCATCAGCTTACATCTAAGGTGCGTCATAAATCTGCTGTGTCTGCTGTCATAGACATGTGTGCCGGCTGCATCGAAAGTCCCAAAATGTTGTCCAATGTCCACAGTGCCTTCCTCAGACAACACCCAGACTGTGATTCAGTAAACAGTTGTCTGCTGATTTGTCAAATTGTCATTCAATTTCAGGTCATTATCTTACCATCTATCAGAATAGAAATTGTTTTAACTGCTTTATTATTCTTGCTCTTATTCAAAAATATACTAAAAGAAGTCGGTAACTGAACAAATTCAGGATCTTTTTTTGCTCAGAATGGTCTTTTATGAGCGTGACTATGTACAGTTAGTTCCCATAGAAGAAAAAAAGTGTCAGTCTTACATTGTGGATCAGAAATCTATGCAATTTTTTGGCATTTAAAGCTATTTGAAAAACGCGTTTTCATTCGTTATGGCTGAGTAAATCCTAATGTAAAAAAAAGGTGGAAATCTGAATCACTGACTAAACATAATGTGCAATGTGCTCGTTTGAGTTCATGTTGTTTGTGCAACTGATCACAGTATGACAATAAATTTAAACTAAACAGTACAGCTGAGTGAAGGATGAGAAATGAAGATATAAAGGTACCAAAAAGACCAGATACTGAACAGAAGTCCTGTATTTTTTCCACTTCCTATTTGTAGTACTTATTAGAGATGAAGAGCTTGATCCTGCCTCCAGAGCACATCTTGAAGAGGGGTGACAGTGAGGCAGTAGCATACGCTTTCTTCCATCTGCAGCACTGGAAGAGGGCAGAAGGAGCCTTAAACCTACTACACTGCACCTGGGAGGGCAGTATGTACCTTTCTTTTTATGGTTATTTTTTTCAGATATAAATGTTTTAGGTTCTCATTTGCTTTCTTTCATGTTAGTAAGCTGTCACCCAACCTAGCCTGTACTTTGAAAACACTATACTAGAAAAGCTACTTCTCTTTTTGGTTTTGAACCTACAGCCTTGCAGGTGTAAAGCTTTACTAGTCAGCTGCCCTGTCTTTTTTTTTTATTTTTTTTATCATTGTGTCATAAGTCATGTATTCACAGTACACCCACAAATACGCATTGCTATAAGTGGATGAGATCATCACAAAAAGAATATTATTGTTATATTTTATCTGGATGTCAGTATCTTGTATCCAACTTAAATGGTTTACCGAAAATTGCTCCGTATTTGTGTTTTAAATAGCTGCACTTAAGCATAGTTTGTGGTGTGTTACTCATCCAGATTTAATGTCCCGCTTTTCCCCTTCGACTGTATTCTGCAGCTTTCCGAATAATTCCCTACCCACTGGAGAAGGGTCACCTCTTTTACCCGTACCCAGGATGCACAGAAACAGCAGATAGGGAACTACTGCCCTGTAAGTACATTAAATCTACTCAAAACCTCGTCTCTTTAAAACAAAAGTTCATCTGCCCTGCTTGTGATACTGTTTCTCTTTTTGTCTCGATTTTCTCCAGCTTTCCACGAGGTGTCTGTGTACCCAAAGAAAGAGCTTCCCTTCTTCATCCTCTTCACAGCAGGCCTTTGCTCTTTCACTGCCATGCTGGCCATGCTCACACATCAGTTTCCTGAACTAATGGGTGTCTTTGCCAAAGCAGTAAGTGGTATTGCTTGACTTCCCAGTTTCATCTCAAACACGTTTGGTTTGAATTTATAGATTTCTTATCACTGAAATTTTTAATGTTATCATGAGTTTGACTCAGATTTCAGGGTTATTGGCTGACCAGTTTTAGCTTTGACCATCTGAAGAAATTTTAAGTGTGCCTATGCCGCCGCTAATCAGTATAGTTTGCCATTCAAACGGCTACAGAGAGCAAAACTCACCGGAGCAGCCATTCTCCACCATGAACTATGGTAAAACCAAACACCGCTCGCGCCTCACAGATGACAGCTTACAGTTTTGTGTAAAGATGAGGTGACTTCGTACAGCCCCAATTTGTAGACGCTGTGCGCAGAGGTTCATAAGCAGACCCGACAATGTTTGCATGAACACACTTTGAAGCATTACGTTATGGACCACTTTTCACACATAGTTGCTGTACCCACACAGCCGGCTGTAGCTTTTCATCTCATAGCCCATTTTTTAATGGGTGTTATTGGTAACCCGAACCTCTAAGTTCCTTTGGTAATTGCTGCCTTCTATCACTGTCAGCAACACTGGAGGCTCATGGGAGTCGAAGGCTTGTAAAGTCAGTGTTTATGATAACAAGTTATAGTCTAACTTTAGCTATCAGTGGGAAGAGCTGAAAAATACAAGTTTAAAGCCACAGCAAACATGCAGCCTTAAAGGTTAGAACGTATGGATGCTTGCACTGCTTCATTTTGTGTTTGTGTATTATAGAAGTGTTGTGTTATGTGTTTTAGCCAGTTTGGCAAACTTCTTACTTTGGCTAATCTTTTGTTTATGGTCAGCCTGTTTATTAGGGCCTTTTAGTCTTGAAGCGAGTCTCTGAGAACATCTAGTTCTGTTCCTTTTGTTATGGGAAAGATTGGGTGCAGATTGGACTTTTACAGCCAGTCCGGCTAGTCTGGTTTGTGTAATGTTCAGATGTTCAGATAGAGTGCATGAAAACCAATGAGGGAGGAACACAGAGGTACTCACTGCCTTCTGAGGAAAAACAGATTTCTATGAATCTGCTGCTCTTAAAAGCAGGAAAACGCGGCGGATTTTGGTGGTCGTGACAGTCCGCGTGTTTTTCTTACCTGTGGATCGCCCACTTTTACTAATTGGATTTTAAGTGTATCAAACACACTTTTAGCACGACCTCATATTGTAATATTTCAGAGGACATCTAACTATTATTATTAGCTAGCATTTAAATTGCATCATAACGTAATTCTTTGTGGCATAGATTCAACAAGGTGCCTGAAACATTCCTCAGAGATTGTGGTCCGTGATGAGATGATAAGATCTCACAGTTTTTGCAGATTTGTTGGCTGCACATTCGTGATCTGATTCTCAGCTACATCCCAAAGGTGCTCTACTGGACTGAGATCCGGTGACTGTGGAGGCTATTTTAGTACTGAGACCTCATTGTGATATTAAAGTTTGACATGATTTGAGGTTTGTGAAATAGCGCATTAAGCTGCTGGAAGCAGCCATCGGAAGATGGATAACCTGTGGTCATAAAGAGATGGACGTGGTCAGTGTACATTTAGTAGCCCTGGTTCGAATCCACCCTGAGCCATTTAATGCATACCTTCCCTCTGTTCTCTCTCCTCAGCTTTCTGTCTTCTCACTACTGTCCTATAACAATAAAGGTTCAAAGCTGCCACCAAAAAATATACTTAAAAGAGGTTATTATTTCTGCAGTCTTATCTCTATATTATAATAAATTCTGATTGTAGCTTTTTATTATCATTTGCCTTTTGTTGTTATTGCTCAAATCATACTATCAAAGGTTATTAAGAATCTTTTATTTACTTTTTATGGGTAAGTCTGCAGCTTTTCCCAGCGGCAATAAATACTGTAGTTTATTTACTTTTTTCATTTTTTCACTTGAAGATGGTGAAGCTGTAAGAGTGACTGTTGTTGATACTGCTGTCCGAAAGTGTCTCTCATAAATCATGGATAATATAAAGTTTATAGAGAAACTGCTTAAATGTAGTGATGCATCTGTGATCTTTCCACGAATGCAGTTTGTAAAATGATCAATCTTGGATAATGCTGCTTTCTTGAGGAAATGTACAAATATGTTCCGCCTTTGACTCTGACTGCACCAAACTGTAAGCTGTGCTTTGCATTTGCAGCGCTGAATGACTTCAGCTTGATTTATAGGGAGAAAAAAAAGCTAAGCAGTCAACTGTACATCCCAGCATATAAAAGTCAGGCTTGTGGAGAATTCTTATATAATTTTCTTTTCTTTTCTTTTTATGTTAGGTTGCCATTTTAAAAGGGGTGAGCTAGAGGACAGTAGTTTCTATTTACTTTATTTAAATCTGTGTACTTTTCTCACTGTGTGTAACAGCAGTACTTTGTAATCTTTTCTAAATGAATGTAACTCAAAGTATATATAAAAAAACACATAATACATTTTTTTTTAAAGTTTTGAAGTCCAATGTTAAATGGAATTCAAAAAGATATGTTATGAAGTAGTAATATTAATTTGAAATGGAAGAAATTTCACAAACCGTTGACCGGAAGTCAATTCTGCCTTTTCTTACTTTCAGTTCTTCAGCACACTCTTTGCACCCCTGGGTTTCTTCGCAGACAAGATGGAAAGCTTCATGCCGTCCAGTTTTTGGCACCAGCTGACTCGGATCTGACCCCGTCTAACACAGACACAATGCATACACACACACCAATATCACTCCAAACCCTTGAACAAAAAGTGTTTTCTCTCCTGTCTTCAGCATTAGTGCCCACTTGCTGCATTGTTACTGATTACCGTATGTTGGCTGAAGTTGTATCAACACAGTAATACTACTTCTAAGATGCTCTCCCACACTCTTCCAATAGTCAGTTTTTCCAAGAACACATTTGGTGAATACCATTTGCAACAGTTTCATAGGGTCATTCACTTTTGTTAGCATGGGGAAATCCAGCATTTTTCAATAATCCAGAATGCCTCGGTGAGAGGAGCTCCTGAGTAAATTCAGATTAAAAAAAAGAAAGATTAAAATTTGGTTTTGCCTGTGTATGGAAGAAAAAATGTGTACATAAAGGGTCTCCTGCCCATTTGCAAACAAAACATATTCTTTTTCTTTGTGTAATCAAAAAGATGCCATTTCAGTGGGCTATATTGACCCTCACATACATCTAGCAGGGCAGATTTAAACGTCTGAGGCCTCCTAAAACAGAGGCAGGATTTATAACCTCAGAGGGACTGCAGTGTATACAATGCCTGTGCAGTTCAACTATTGTCGCTAAGGCTGAGTATCTCAGCACTACATCTCTGGGGTAACCACTGCATCATCAAAATGTAAATAGGATCATCAGCGGTCAGCAATCATACTTAAAATCACACAGCATAGGCAATTTAACATCTTCAATAACAAAAATTAAAATAATTCTAAATATGCTGTGTAAGGTCAACTTGGGGCAATAACCCTCACGATCTATCATTAGGCAAACATGTCAAGTTGGTCACTTCAACTGCCTGCTGATATGCATTTAGAGTGGGCAGAATTTCCTTTTCCTTATTTTACTAAAATTTTGATGACTGTCTGAATTGGTATAATTAAGCTAATGTTTTCTTCTGTGAAAGGTTGTTATTTTGTATTAAATTAAATATGCTCTATTAGAGCTATACATTGAAAGATCTTATTGAAACATAACAACAGGAAACAAATGTACCTGTTTTTAATTCATAGAAAACGTATACAGGTAATATAGAAAGTTTTAAAAACCACAAATTTGCTTAAATAATTTTCTTAAATCTCAGGTATCAGTTTTTTCTCAGATATCCTGACATCACGGTGACAGCTTTCCACCTTACGTGAAAGAAAATGTTATAATAATTTTAAAAAGTGCCTTTTAGATCATTACATAGCTAAACTACTGTGTAGTGATTAAAAGCCTGTTTGGTATTTATTACACCTGCAGTATGATAGACTCAGTTTGGGAAAAAAATGCTTAAAGGGTCATTTTTATAGAAATGTTATATGGAATCAGTATAACAATGAAAAACAAAAGCAAAAAAAGGGCATGCTGGTTATTATGCAAGGGAACACACAAACACATCATTCAGACCTACTCCAAACTCTGACTACTTAGACTGCATTCTGTGTTTTACCTTGATCTTAAGTATTTGTCTATTTAAATGTGTGACACACAAAGGATCTTTAGTGTGCAGCTGAAATTTAACAGTATGCTGAAGACAGGAGGATCTGTGAACAACTGTAACTACGCGTGGATGAGTTTGAAAGCAAAACAAAATAAATTAGTCTTTCATTGACCTTTCTGTGCTTTTGTCATATTTCTGATTTGAGTTTGTTGCAAAAGGCCCCAGATTTACCCTGTTCAAGGCAAAGTCGGTGTTTCCTATAAGCAAGCTTTATTTTTTGATGATTTGTTGAAAACGGCTTACAGAGGCACGGCCAATGGCTTAGCTGATCAAATGAGACATAAATGCGGTCCTTTGCACAGCTGATGTCATTTTCCTCCATCTTTTTAAATCTGTAGTGTCTTATTGAAAGACACTTACTCTGGCATCCAGCTACTGCTATATTTAGCCAAGAGCCATTTTGCGCAGCATTATGATTATACTACTCTGCCACCATCAGCAGATGCTTTAATGTGGCATGTTCCTGCTGAACCTTTGATGCCATAATCATACTCCATACACTCGCGCTTAAGTGGTGTGCAGCAGTAATGAATAAGTCTGTTGAGGACTGTTGACTGGACCTCAAGTGTTTGCTCAGAGTGCCAGAGTGTGGTTTCATGCTGCATGTCGAAACTTGAATTGCTCACGGACCTTCGTGGCAGAGCCATTCAAGGTCAAGATGACAGGAAAAATATGTAAGAAAGAAAAAAGGAAAATGCATTTGTGTTGAAACATTTACATTTATGACCACAGTCGGTACGGTTAGTACAAAATTAAAAACTTGAATGAGGGGGGTAAATCCATGTGGAAAACTGTTTAATGAATACATTTATGGTGGTGATGCATGACCTTAGTGCATACCTTAAACAGTTGACCCACTAAATAAGAGTTTTTAATACCCCACTATCAATCTAGTAAGGTCACCGGCATGATAAATGAACAAACTCTTGTGGAGTGGGATCTGTGCCAAGTCCAAGCATGTCCCTGAAGG